>NC_090025.1:194149074-194500324 GCF_037176765.1 Anolis sagrei | reverse complement strand
AGGTCTGGACTGCACCGTCAACAAACAGTAAATTTATTTATTTACTAGCTGTACCCGCCACACGTTGCTGTGGCCAACCTTCCCTCTTTCTCCGATTTTTTCCCTCCTTCCTTCTCTACTTCTTTCCTTCCTTCCCCCTTTTTATCTCTCTTCTGCTGTCTCTCTTTCCTTCCCTCCCTCTTTCTCTACATTTCCCCCTTCCTTCTTTCCCTTTTTTCTTTCCTTCTTTCCTTCCCCCTTTTTCTTTCCCTCCCTCATTCTCTCCTTTCTTCCTTCTCTATCTCTTTCCGTCCTTCCCACTTTTTCTTTCTCTCCTGCTGTCTCTTTTTCCTTCCCTCTCTTTCTCTACATCTTCCCCCTTCCTTCGCTCCCTTTCCTTCCTTCGCTCCCTCTTTCTTTCCTACTCTGCTTCCTTCCTTCTCTAACTTTCCTTCCTTCCCCCTTTTCTTTCCCTCCCTCTTTCTCTCCTTTCTTCCTTCTCTATCTCTTTCCTTCCTTCTCTATCTCTTTCCTTCCTTCCCACTTTTTCTTTCTCTTCTGCTGTCTCTCTTTCCTTCCCTCCCTCTTTCTCTAAATCTTCCCCCCCCTTCCTTCGCTCCCTTTTTCCTTCCTTCATTCCCTTTTTTCTTTCCTTCTCTCCTTCCTTCCCCCTCTTTTTCTTTCCCTCCCTTTCTCTCCTTTCTTCCTTCTCTATCTCTTTCCTTCCTTCCCCCTTTTTCTTTCTCTTCTGCTGTCTCTCTTTCCTTAACTCCCTCTTTCTCTACATCTTCCCCCTTCCTTCGCTCCCTTTTTTCTTCATTCCCCCTTTCTTTCCTTCTCTCCTTCCGTCTCTTACTGTCCTTCCTTCCCCCTTTTTCTTTCCCTCCCTCTTTCTCCCCTTTCTTCCTTCTCTACCTCTTTCCTTCCTTTCTTCTCTCTTTACTTCCATGCTTCCTTCTCCCTTTCCTTCTTTCTTTCCCTCCCTCCCTCTTTCTTTTCTTTCTTTCTTTCTTTCTCCCCTTCCCTCCCTCTTTCTTCCCTTTTTTTCTGTATTCTCATTTAGATTTTCATCATTTAGCTTTTTGGGGCTTTTTAAGCCCCTTCTGCTGTGTTTTTCAGTGTTTTTTTGAGTGAAGGACATACATTGGGTTGTTAGGTGTCTTCTGTCTAAATTTGGTGTCAATTCCTCCCAGAGGTTTTTGAGTTCTGTTAATCCCACAAATGAACATTACATTTATATTTATATAGATTTATTTTTTTACTATACTTGTATACCGCCCCTCTCAGCCCGGAGGCGACTCGAGGTGGTTTACATTTGGCAATCAATGCCCCACAAGATAAAATTCAGTCAAAAACAATTACAGCCAGAAAAAGAACCAGGAGGAACTGGATTGAGAGAGTGGATTGTGGTTGAGGAATAGGAAGGCAACCTACGTCATCCCGGAGCATGTTGGAGAGGAAGGTCATCATCACGCTGTGCTTCCGTGGATACTTCTGGCACAAGGCACTGATGGCTTGGACGACCACCACCTGCAGGAGACACCACAATTTTTAACTTCTGGAAAGATTTCCCCCCAAAAGTGGAAGGCTGGAATAGGCGAACTCTGGAACAACTGCACCCAATTGCCTCCCAGGAGACCAGGGAATGTTTGGAAGCATTTGGAGGCACAACCAGTCCTAATTTTGTTTTCACAAAGATGGGAACTCAGGCTGAAACCCTCCAAAGTCCTCTGGGGAGAATATGGGTCTAAATCAGATTTGGGCCCACTTTGACCCTCCAGGTGTTTTGGACTTCAACTCCCACAATTCCTAACAGCCTACTGGCTGTTAGGAATTGTGGGAGTTGAAGTCCAAAACACCCGGAGGGCCAAAGTGGGCCCGTGCCTGACTTATGTGGATCAACAAAAGGGAAAGTATGGAATTTCTGCCATAAATTAAGACAGAAGCACATGAAATGTTAATTACTGGCTCTGGAAGATGAACTTCCTGGGAAGGAGGAGCAACCCAACACAGAACATTCATCCTTTCATTCCCTCTCCTCAGCATTAAAGCCGCACTAGAAACAATATCATATGAAAGCTGACTGGCACAACCTGGGGATCACAACCAGACACAGTGAAGGCATCTGCCCTTGCGCTATGCTACTCTGCTGCTGAGTACGCATGACCAGTGTGGAACACATCTCACCACGCTAAAACAGTGGATGTGGCTCTTAATGAGACATGCCGCATTATCACGGGGTTTCTGCGCCCTACACCACTGGAGAAATTACACTGTTTAGACTAAGGCCCGGGGGTTGGATACGGCCCTCCAAGGTCATTTACCTGGCCCTCACTCAGGGTCCACCTAAGTCTGAAATGACTTGAAAGCACACAACGACAACAACAATCCTATCACATCAGCCGGTGGCGCAGTGGGTTAAACCCCTGTGCTGGCAGGACTGAAAACCAACAGGTCGCAGGTTTGAATCCAGGGAGAGCGCAGATGAGCTCCCTCTATCAGCTCCAGCTCCTCATCACAGGGACATGAGAGAAGCCTCCCACAAGGATGATAAAACATCAAAACATCTGGGCGTCCCCTGGGCAACGTTTTTGCAGACGGCCAATTCTCTCACACCAGAAGTGACTTGCAGTTTCTCAAGTCGCTCCTGACACGACCAAAATAATAATAATAATAATAATAATAATAATAATAATAACACTTTATTTGTACCCTGCTACCACCTCCCCAAGGGACTCGGTGTGACTTACATGAGGCTGAGCCCGAATACAACAATACAAGCAAAACAACAACAGTACAAGCAATTAAAATAAAAACATAGACAATAAAATATACAACATTATCAATAAGACAACACGCAATTAAAAACAACAGCCTAAAGCAGGTCCACACTTCCCATAGGAATACTAATAAGTTTATATTTGTTAAAACTGTTCATTTTAATTATTGCATTGTTTTAAAGTGTTTTTTCTCACTACAAATAAGATATATACAGTGTGCACAGGAATTCATTCATTTTTTTTTCAAATTATAATCTGGCCCTCCAACAGTTTGAGGGACTGGGACCTGGCCCTCTGTTTAAAAAAGTTTGAGGACTCCTGGTTTAGACAGTATTGCACCATTGGACATCCACCGGGAAGTAGCAGCCAATAGTGAAAGAACCAAGGCAGTGACATCTCCAGCTCATCCCGTTTGGGTATCAGCCAGCACGTCAACGACTTAAATCAAGAAATAGTTTTCTAAGATCTACAGAGAAACTCAATGGAACACCTCAGCAAGCGAGAGTCCAAAAGTGGCAGCCTCAAACACAGAACCTCATTCCATGGCTGATACCAAATGAGAGACTCCCTCCTGAGTGACTTGGAAGGCGCTGAACAGACTGCGCTCTGGCACCATGAGATGCAGAGCCAACCTTAAGAAATGGGGCCACAAAGTGGAATCCATGACATTTGAGTGTGGAGAAGAGCAAACCACTGACCACCTACTGCAATGCACCCTGAGCCCTGCCACATGCACAATGGAGGACCTTCTTATAGCAACACCAGAGGCACTCCAAGTGGCCAGCTACTGCTCAAAGGACATTTAATAGAATGCCAAGTTTGCAAACTTTGTGGGTTTTTAAAAAATCCAATACAACTGTTTAGTTCACTCCGGACACGATAACTAAAGCATTAAAGCCTTGCCTTGAATTCGTCCGAGATCTCAGACACGAAGGACGAAATCTGCTTCATGAGCCGGTCCACGCTGCTTTCGCTGCCCGTCTTCAGGAGGGTGGTGATGGCCAGGGTGGCGATGCTGCGGTTCGAATCCGTGATGAGGTTCTCCAGGTCCAGGTTGCAGGCCGTAACGGCGGAGGGGTGCTTCATCGCCACCTGGAATTAAAGGAAAAAGTTGGCAACCTGACACAACATATATAGAATCCAAGAACTCTGTCAGGCCATGCTTAGAATCACAACATTGGATGGGACCCCTAGGGCTATCCAATCCAACTCTCTTCTGCCATACAGGAGGACACAATCCAAGCCCTCCCAACAGATCGCCATCCAACCTATGTTATATAGGGCCTGGTGAATGGGAAGTACAGAGCAGGTAATTTCCTGAATGGAAGAGAGGATACTGAGGGTGTTTGATCTTCTTCTCATAATGGTTCTGTGCTCCATCTTCACCCATAGTTTCACCCATAGTTGTGATCGATAATGCCATCATTGTTCAAGCAGGGAACTTTGAAATGGCCACAATCACTGGGTTGTTGTAGGTTTTTCGGGTTGTATGGCCATGTTTTAGATGCATTCTCTCCTGAAGTTTCGCCTGCATCTGTGGCAACCTGGAAAAACTACAACCCAACTTTGAAATGGTTGAACAGAAGCTCTCTGAAGCTCTAGGTGCTCTTGCTGCCTATTACAGGGAAAATCAGCTGATTCCTAATTCATCTAAAACACAGGTATGTACTTTTCACCTTAAGAACAGACAAGCATCCCGAGCTCTGAGGATTATTACCTGGGAAGGAATCCCACTGGAGCATTGCAGCGCACCCAAATACTCAGGAATTACTCTGGATCGTGCTGACTTACAAGAAGCACTGCTTGAATATCAAGCAAAAAGTGGGTGCTAGAAACAATATCATACGAAAGCTGACTGGCACAACCTGGGGATCACAACCAGGCACAGTGAAGACATCTGCCCTTGTGCTTTGCTACTTTGCTGCTGAATAGATGCCCAGTGTGAAACACATCTCGCCACGCTATAACAGTGGATGTGGCTCTAAACGAGACATGCCACATTATCTCAATATGTCTACACCCAACACTACTGGAGAAATTACACTGTTTAGCCAGTACTGCACTACCTGACATCTGCTGGGAAGTAGTGGTCAATAATGAAAGGACCAAGGCACTGACATCTCCAGCCCATCTCCTGTTCGGATATCAGCCAGCATGCCAACGACTTAAATCAAGAAATAGCTTCCTAAGATCTACAGAGATACTCGCAGGAACACCTCAGCAAGCGAGAGTCCAAAAGTGGCAGGCTCAAACCCAGAACCTCAATCAATGGCTGAGACTGGATGAGAGACTCCCTCCTGGGCACACAGAAGACTGGGCAACTTGGAAGGTGCTGAACAGACTGCGCTCTGGCGCCACGATATGCAGAGCCTGTTGCACCTCAGAGTAGATTCGCCTTGCTAAAAAACACCAAACTGCACACAGCCAGACGTCTTCATGGTTTATTAAAAATAAAATAATAATAATAATAATAACACTTTATTTATACCCCGCTACCATCTCCCCAAGGGACTTGGTGTGGCTTACATGAGGCCGAGCCCGAATACAACAGTACAAGCAATAATATCAACAACAACAGTACAAGCAATTAAAATAAAAACCTAGACAATAAAATATACAACATTATCAATAAGACAACACACAATTAAAAACAGTGGGAAGGCCAAATGTAAAGTTAAAATTGGAAGTAAAAAGTTCTTAAAAGCAAAAGTTAATGTTTCAAAAGAGCAATATAACATAGCACTTGAGGCATAATCCAATAGGCATCAGCAAAGCAAGACCCAAGAGAACATGACGAAGTCCTGGAACCATGAACACAAAGACTGCAAGATAATCCAGCCTAGTTTAGGCAAGCTCCTTAGGTAAATGCGAAGTTGCTTTGACAAAGATCTGGTCTCAAACACCCTGTTTAATACCCTTTGCAAAACATGAAGGCGTTTCTTTGGCCTCTGGCCTCCCTCTTGTTAGCTATCCTCTCACTCCTTCGAACACGGAATTCCAACCGGTCAGCCCAATCTAAAGTTCCCATATCGTCAAGGTCAATCTGTTCATTAACGTCAGCCTGTTTCCCTACTTACTGATTATCAGGCTGAGAACCAGGCGAAGAGCTGTCCTCTTTCTCTGAGTCAATCTGCACCTGGCTATTTTCAGTATCAACACTCTCATGCCTTGCTGTGGGAAAATGAACTTCTTCTTCACTGTCTATAGCAGGGACAGGGAAATTTCGAACCAAATTGTGAATCTGAGTCCCATCATCCTCTGTCACAACAGAGCCAACCTTAAGAAATGGGATCACAAAGTGGAGTCCATGACATATGAGTGTGGAGAAGAGAAAACCACAGACCACTGACTACAATGCAACCTGAGCCCTGCCACATGCTCAATGGAGGACTTTCTCACAGCAACACCAGAGGTACTCCAAGTGATCAAAGGCCATTTAGTATAATGCCAAGTTCATAATTTTGTTTGTAGTTTTTCTATACATTGTAAGTGTATTCACAATTCACGTCTGACATAATAGATAAATAAATAAGCCCATAGTTTGTTGGCAAATGTGGACCCATTTGTGGTGGCAATGGGATTCAGGAGTTACCTGCTGCTGGGATACATAATATGATCAATAGCAGGACTAGAATAGCAGAAACCATGACAAGAGCCAGACCCAAATGTGAGGAAGAGCTACAGAGATGTCAGGGAAATGTTGTTAAGATAAACATTATGGAGCAGGTCCCCACTGCCCCATCCAAGGTGTGGAGTTCCTCAGACACACTCACCTTATTGAGGGTTCTGACTGCGGCGTATCTCAGGACTGGCTTGGGCGAGCTACAGAATAGCTGAAGCACTGAAACAAAGAGACACTCTATTTAGTGTGCTATAAAGGGGTGACCAAAGGCCTCTCTGGCCCGGCATTAGTTTCACACAGTTGTCACCAAGCTGCTGAACATGGGAAGCCCAAAGAGGGGACCTGAGAGCAATTTCACTCCCCACCACTGATCCACATACTGCCTCTGATACTGAAGGTGACATACACCCACAGACTCTTATCATCAGAAGGCATCTCAAGGGCCATCTAGTCTGCCCTCCTGCCATGCCAGAAGACACAGCCAAAGCACTCCCATCCAGAATCTGTTAAAGGCCTCCAGTGAAGGACAGTCCCCTCTCCCTGAAGCAATCTAGTCCACCATTCAACAGATAACAGAGTAAAAAATGTTTTTACTTTCTTTTTAAGTGGGGTCCCTTTTCTTGTAACTTGATAATATTGTTCTGAGGAACTCTTGTAACTTGATAATATGCGCCTACATTATATATTTTTTTCTGATTCATACAATGGGTTTTATTAAGTTTTGAAAAAAGGAAGTTATGCTGCCTCACCCTGTAGAACAATCTTTTAGTGTTACCTCACAAGCCTGAGGTATTGTTTAGTGTTACCTCACAAGCCACAAGCCTGAGGAAACACAAGCCTGAGGACTAGTCCGGGACTGTGGTGCAGCTGGCTGAGTGTCAGCTGCATTAAGATCACTCTGACCAAAAGGTCATGAGTTCGAAGCCAGCCCGGGTTGGAGTGGGTTTCCAACCAATTGTGTGTAGCCTGCTGTCGACCTTTGCAACCCGAAAGACAGTTGCATCTGTCAAGTAGGAAAATAAGGTACAACCTTAAAGTGTGGGGAGGCTAAATTAACTGATTTATGAGGCCATAAAGAAGACTCCAGCAGAGCATTCCAGCGGGGAAGCATGCGGGAATGCGGAAGTGCTTCATCAAGATCGCAGATGGACGATGAAAGCGACAGCTTCCCTGGCAGCCAGAAAAAGTTAAATAGCCTCTGTGTATGTCTGTAAATGTTGTATGTTAAAATTGGCATTGAATGTTTGCCATATATGTGTACACTGTAATGCGCCCTGAATCCCCTGCGGGGTGAGAAGGGCGGAATAGAAATACTGTAAATAAATAAATAAATAGTCCAACACACTCTTGTCTAAGATACTTCCAGTAAGCCAAGGGCTTATCAGTGCTTTTAAGTTTTGGTGGCAGCCAGAGGGCTTTCAAAAAGGGTTTTCGGCCAGAAGAAAGTTCCAGCTTTTCTTAACAGCTTCTTGTTTTGGCTTTGAAACACAGAAGCCTCACATTCCTTTGTACTTGGTGGGATTTTATTCCCAAATAAAGCCCTTACCCCGTTATAGATGGTTTCCCTGGATCTAGGCACTAGACTCCTATTGATACAGGCCAAAATCCCATAGGCTTTTTTTGCAGCTGCAAAACAAGTTAAACATGTTGGCTCATGTTTAACTTGTTGTCCACAAGGACTCCAAGATCTTTTTCACACATACTGCTCTCGAGCAGTACTGGATTATATGGCAGTGTAGACTCATATAATCAAGTTCAGAGCAGAGGATCCAAGATCAGAACCTGGATTGCATGGCAGTGTAGATGGGGCCTCAGTAACAACCTGCAACCCTGCTTTTTCCGCCTGTTGAGAACGTCTTCCAAGGCGAAGGCCGGTGCTCACCTGAGACAGCCGGGGCCAGTTCCCTGGCCGTGCAGTTTGGGAGGTGGATGATGGCGGAGGCAGCCTCATAAATGACCATCTCGTGTTTGTTCCGTAAGCAGCTTTCAATGAAATCAAAGAGTGGGTTGTCGTGCCTGCGAGGAAGAAAGAAACAAGAATAAGGTTGTTGCTTGTCAGCATGGAGAAATTGTCGCGCTTGAAAATGGCATTTAAAATCCCAGGCTGGCACACATGATAGACCAGGCCTGGGCAAACTTTGGCCAAAGTTTGCCCACCCCATTGATAGACCCAATAGCCGAACATGAAGGGAGGAGTTTCCTTTTTAAAAAAAGACTTTTAAAAATGGGAAGGTTACTACTTGAAGTGGAACATGATAGGATATTCAGGAGAGTCAGTCGGGAAGGACATGGCACATATTTAAACTATGAAATTCACTGCGCCAGTATTATCATATTACAAGAAAAGGGACCCCACTTAAAAGGGAAAAAAAACATTTTTGCTCTCTGTTACCTGTCAAATAGTGGACTAAATTACTTTAGAGAAAGGGGACTGTTCTTCATTTGAGGCCTTTCAGATACTGCCCAACAGTTTAAAACACGATTGCCATTTGGCCCCCCAGATGTTCTGAACCTGTCCCACCAGCCCACTGTCATGGGAGTCATTTCCTACTCCTGTCTCAAGCTTCATGATATACCCTCACTGTCACACCTCAGAGTAGAATCACTTTGCTTACGACACCAAAGAACACACCAGCAGTAGTGTTTGTAGTTTTTTTTTTTTAAAAGACAAAAAGTTCAAAAAGCGAAAGTATATTTCAAAAGATCAATCCAAGGTAACATAGGCAAACAAGATCCATGAAGACACAGGCAAGGCAAAGTCCCATGAGAACATGACAAAGTCCTGAAACATGAGCATGAATAGTTGCAAGATAAATCCAAAGTCTCTTGGTTGAAGTGGGAAGTTGCTCTGACACTGAGACATATTAAAACAGTCTGTTTAATACTCTTGGGCCAATATGAAGGCGTCCCTATGTCCTCTGGCCTCTCTCTCCTGCCTCCTGGCGATCCTGACACTCCTTCGTACTTTCAATTCCAAGCAATCAGCTCTATCTAATCCACCGGCCCCATCAAGGTCAAATCCCTCGTTAGCTGGCTGAGAACTATCCTCCCTTCCTGCATCTTCCCTTCCTTCATCATCATCATAATAATAAAACTTTATTTATACCCTGTTCCATCTCCCCAAGGGGGACTCGGTGCGGCTTACATGAGGCCATGCCCATCAATACAATATAAC
Source organism: Anolis sagrei (assembly GCF_037176765.1). Taxonomy (NCBI): domain Eukaryota; kingdom Metazoa; phylum Chordata; class Lepidosauria; order Squamata; family Anolidae; genus Anolis; species Anolis sagrei. Next base: position 194,490,768 of record NC_090025.1, on the reverse strand, counting down.
ACAAAACACAATAAAATGAGCAAAATACATTAAATGCAAAATCAAAATAATATACAACACAACAATATAAAATCAAACATTAAAAACACAGGGAATTTCACTAGGCAGGGCCAGATGCATGGATAAAATTATTAAAAAATTTAAAAACACTGGGAGATAGGACAGTGTAACTTATAAGGAGGAGGCTCCAAGAATGAGCAAGGATTTCATTGCACAACCTATACAATAAGGTGTGTCTAAGGACATTTTGTGCCAAGTGTGGTCAGGAAGAATCTTACATTCAGTCACTGAAGGCACATTGGAATAACCAGGTTTTCAAAATCCTCCTAAAGATTGCCAGTGCGGGGGATTGTCTAATGTATCTGGGGAGTGAGTTCCAGAGCCGGGGGGGTCACCACAGAGAAGGCCCTCTCTCTCGTCCCCGCAAGTCGCACCTGCGATGCAGGCAGGAGCGAAAGAAGGGCCTCTCCGGAGGATTGAAGGGATCGCGTGGGTTCATAGATGGAAATACAGTCATGCAGGTAGGAGGGTCCCAAACCATTCAGGGCTTTGTAGGTCAAGACCTGCACCTTGAATTGGGCCCGGTAGATAAACGGCAGCCAGTGGAGCTCCTTAAGGCACCTGGCTTTCACTCTCAGTAGTTTCACTTTCCCCAGCGTCAACCACTGATGTGGGAAACAACGGAACTTCTGCCCCCTGGTCCTGGTCTTCCTCGTCTAACACAGGAACATCCTTGCTTTGCATCTGACTCTGAATCTGAATCTTATCATCCCCATCAGAATCATTAATACGATCACTCTGTGATTCCAGCTGACTCACAACACTCACCTTCCTTGGGATTTCATATGCACTGGAGGAACCAAGTTCTCTCCTAGGAATTCGGTAATTCCATAACTTCTACCAAACCCCAAGGCCCACTCACCCTTCTTCAGACTCCTTCAAGAGGCGGCTGGCAATCCGGATCAACATGCAGTACGCAAACTGGGATTTCAGGCCCGATTTTGTGAATTTGTTCAACATCTTGGAAACGGCAAGGCGGTCATTCTTCCTCAGGTGGTAGAGCACCCCCAAAGCGTGGTACTGGTGAGGGAGAGATGGAAGAACCCAAATATATCTCCACTGGGCTACAATGGCTCATAAGTCTCTCCAAAATGGGAGCACAAGGGCTATCTAGTCTAACCCCTGCTATGTAAATTAAATAAACAACGTATTTAACCATTATGGGCATACCACATTCACCCAGAGCCCATAAATACATACCTGCACCATGACGTTGTCGCTGGAAGCTGCTTCCTGGGCCTCATTGATCCACCGCTTGACCACGTCATAATTGATCTTCATCATGTGCTGGAAAGAACCAAGAATACTGGTTGCACCCCCCATGAATATCACATGACCTCAGGTTACCAGGCAATAACGTCAATTTAATGAAAATGTAAACAGTAAGGAAGAACTGAAGCAGTCTAAAGCAGGCAGGGGCAAGCTTCAGCCCTCCAGGTGTTTTGGACTTCAACTTCCATCATTCCTAACAGCCCCAGGCCCCTTCCTTTCCCCCCTCAGCCGCTTAAGCTGATGTGCATTATATACCATGGCCTCATTCACAGGGCCTTCAAAACGAAATGGGAAGCACACTATATTTGAGAAAATAGGTTTATCTAGGGAGAGATATTGTTTTTTCAAGTCATTTAGGACTTTGGATGTTATAACAAGCACCTTGAATTCAGACTGGAAGCAATCTGGCAGTCAATGTAGCTCTGGAAGACTATTGTTATGTGTTGTACCCAATTCAGCAACTTTGCTACAGCACATATATGAGAACACCTTGAATTATATCCAAAAACTACAAGGCAGGATATAAATTTAATAAATACTAGATGTACCCGCCACGCATTACTATGGCCAACTTTCCCTCCCTCTTTCTCTCCTTCTTTCTTTCTTTCTTTCTCTCCTTCCTTCCTTCCCTCCCTCTTTCCTTTCTTCTCCCCTTTTCTTTGCCTCATCCTCTCCTTTCTTCCTTCTCTACCTTTCCTTCCTTCGCTTTGTTTCCATCCTTCCTTCTCTCTTTCCTCCTTTCCCTCCCTCTTTCTCTCCTTCCTTCCTTTCCTCCCTCTTCCCTCTTTTTGTTTCCCTCCCTCTCTCTCCTTTCTTCCTTCTCTACCTCTTTCTTTCCTTCCTTAGCTCTTTGTTTCCATCCTTCTCCCTTTCCTCCCTTTCTCTCCTTTCTTTCTCTCCTTCCTTCCTTCCCTTCCTCTTTCCTTTCTTCTACCTTTTTCTTTCCCTCCCTCTCTCCCTCCTTTCTTCTCTACCTCTTTCTTTCCTTCCTTCACTTTGTTTCCATCCTTCCTTCTCTTCCCTATTTCCCTCCTTTCCTTCTCTCCTTCCTCCCCTCTCTTTCTTTCCCTCCTCTTTTTTTCTTTCCTTCTCTCCTTCCTTCTCTACCCCCTCTGCTTCCTTTCTTCCCTCCTTCCTACTTTTCCTCTTTCCCTCCCTCCTTCTCGCCTTCCTTCCTTCCCCCTTTCCCTCCTTCATTCCTTTCCTCTAGACATAGGCTGGAAAAGAGCTGTGCTCAAAGGCAGTGCTTGAGCGAGGTGCGTCCCTTAGAGTCCTGCCTTCAGGTCTCCTCCTCGCTCGTCCCAACTGCTGCCGTTATTGAAGGCTGCAACCTTCCAATGTGACTGTAGCACAAGAATGGGCAAGGGAGAGATGGGGTGGCAGCACCCGGTGAGTAGGATTTATCCCCCCTTTCTTCGCTTACCAAGGATGAGACCAGAGCCGAACTGGACACACTGGGGACTTTGTCGACAATGGCTTGCTTCATGTACCTCTCGATGGCCTGCAGCATCGTGCCCTGGGAGGCCAAAGGGAAAAACAAGGGTGAGGTTCTTCAGCCTAACTGTCAGAAATACGAAAAATAAATATGTGTCCCAACTTGTCCTCCTCCTTTGCTTGTGTTTTGAAAGGCTTGGGAAGAATTTGGTGGCTCCTGAAATTTATTTATTTATGACATTTATATGCCACTCTTCTCACCCCGAAAGGGACTCAGAACAGCTTATAAGTTATATGTAAATACAATATATTATATTATTAGCATAGCACAATATTAGTACCATACATTCCCATGTTGTACTATACCACTATAGTAATATTACAGGCAATATGAAATGCATATTATACTGCATTATTATATAATATTGTATTACATTATAATATTATTATCAATTTTATCTGTGTATACAATATTATATTAATAGCACAGCACAATATTAGTATTATATATTGCTATACTGTACTATATCATTATACTGTAATATTAGTAATATTACATGTTATATAAAATATATAATTCTTATATTGTATTATTATTAGCATTATATTGTATTACTTTATAATATAATCAATTTTATGTGTGTATACATTATATTAATAGCACAGCACAATATTAGCACAATTATACATTACTATACTATACTATATCATTCTACTGTAATATAAGTAATATTACATATAATATAAAATAAATATTTCTTATATTGCATTACTATTAGTATTATATTGTATTACATTAGAATATAATCAATTGTATATGTGTATAAAATATATTATGTTATGAGCACAGCACAATACTAGTATATTACTATACTGTATCACTATACTGTAATATTAGTAATAATTACATGTAATATAAAATATATAATTCTTATATTGTATTATTAGCATTATATTGTATTACTTTATAATATTATCAATATTATATGTGTATACAATATATTATCATAGTGCAACATCAGTAATATAGTAATACTATATTATATTAATATTTAAGCCTTAAGTGCCAGTTTGTATAGCAGTAAAAGTGCAATAGCTCTTGGTCTGTGACCTATTGCTCCAAAATCTTATGAATAAACATCTCTAGAATCCATAGATTGGTAGTATATAATAATAAGTGCAAGATGAAGGCACCCTCCCCCTCCCAAAGTAGTCCAGGCCCACAGACCAGTCTTCCTAAATCATCATCAAAGATAGCTAAGAGCCTCACTGTCCACTTTAAAACTTACATCTGTGATCCTACAAAGTGCTCGAATGGCAGGCCCTCGGTACACATCTTCTTTCCCCGTCATATCTTTGGTCAGGCTGGAAAAGACGTCAATAATAATAATTATAATTCTCATGATTCGAGATGGGGAACAGCTTTGAATTAAGTAAATAAAGGTAAACACGTCTGTTCTAGATAACTGCAATGTTCTGTTCTAGATTACTGGAGGGCCAAAGTTGGCCCATACCTGGTATATATAGACAGACGCTATGTCACTGAACATCGAGAAAACCAAAGTCCTCTTCCAGCAATGACCGGCCAACCCCTTTCCAATGCCAGAGATACAGCTTAATGGTGTAACATTAGAAAATGTGGACCATTTCTGCTCCTTTGGCAGCCACCTCTCCACAAAAGTCAACATTGACACCGAACTACAACACTGCCTGAGCTCTGCGAGTGCAGCGTTTTTCTGAATGAAGCAGAGAGAGTTTGAAGACTGGGACATCCGTAGGGAGACCAAGGGGCTTGTTTATAAAGCTATCATCCTCCCAACCCTGCTATATGCCCGCGAAACGTGGACTGTCTACAGACGTCACATGCAACTCCTGGAATGATTCCATCAGCGCTGCCTCTGGAAAATCCTGCAAATCTCTTGGGAAGACAAGCGGACAAATGTCAGCGTGATGGAAGAAGCAAAGACCAGCAGCACTGAAGCGATGGTCCTCCGCCATCAACTCCGCTGGACCGGCCATGTTGTCCGGATGCCTGACCACCGTCTCCCAAAGCAGTTGCTCTACTCTGAACTCGAGAACGGAAAACGGAAAGTTGGAGGACAGGAAAAGTGATTTAAAGATGGGCTCAAAGTCAACCTTAAAAACTCTGGCATAGACACCGAGAACTGGTAAACCCTGGTCCTTGAGCACTCCAGTTGGAGGTCAGCTGTGACCAGCAGTGCTGCAGAATTTGAAGAGGCACGAATGGAGGGTGAACGAGAGAAATGTTCACCCTCCAAGGCGCATCAAGCCAACCCCAAGCGGGACTGCCTTCCACCTGGAAACCGATGCCCTCAATGTGGGAGAAGATCCAGATCAAGAATAGGGCTCCACAGTCACCTACGGACCCACCCTGGAGGATTATCCTACTCGGACAACAAGTAAGTAAGAATAATTATAATTCTCATGGTTCGAGATGGAGAACAGCCTTAGAATTAAGTAAATAAAGGTAAACACATTTGTTCTAGATTACTGCAATGGGTTACTGCAATGTTCTGGTCTAGATTGGAGGGCCTAAATTGGCCCATACCTGGTATATATAGACAGACACAGAAACAATACAGACCCTTGGCTGTTTTGGCCCTCAGCTTTCTTTAGGTCATTTGATGGCAGACACATTTTTAAGATCTCTTTGCCACAGAAACACATTTCAAACAGTAAAAGCCCTCTGGATACGATGCACCCTTGAACTAAACCATTCTTTCCAAGGCCAAGAGAATGGCAGGACTAGAAGTCAGCCTTCAGAGATCAGTGAATGCTTGTTTACCTGCTGGTGACGATGATAACATCCTCCGAAATGTTGGCCATCTCTTTGATGGTCAGGTAACACATCCTCCTTAAGGTTTGCTGTGGGAAGAGTGAGGCAAGACCCATATATTCACCAAGGTGGTAATTCTGGAAAATGCCAGCAACCTCGGAGGATATGCCAGAAGGCAAGAAACGACGACTCCGGAGTTATATTCCAATACATGCATGACAGGGGGTTGGAATAGATGGCCCATGGGGTCTCTTCCAGCTCTATTGTTCTATGATTCTATGATACTACCCAAATGTAAAGGCACTGTATCACACAAATGCACGTATTTTTATGAACTAAGAAATTCCAGTGCTCTTCATGCAACTGGAAATTCAGGGAAAGGAAAATGCCTGTTTGGATATATACCATATATACTCGAGTATAAGCCGACCCGAATATAAGCCGAACCACTTAATTTTACCACAAAAAACTGGGAAAACGGATTGACTCGAGTATAAGCTGAGAGTGGGAAATTCAGCAGCTACTGGCACATTTCAAAATGAAAATCGATACCAATAACATTACATTACTTGAGGCATCAGTAGGTTAAATGGTTTTGAATATTTATATAAAATTGTAATTTAAGATAAGACTGCCCTAACCCTCTTCAATGTAAATGTGCTTACGTATCCTTCCAATAATAATAAAGACAGTAAAATAATAGTAATAATAATAGAGTGAAATAATAAATGTAATAAATAGAGTACAATAATAAATATAACAATTATAAAATAAAATAATAAATGTAATAATAACAATAAAGTAAAATAATAATAATAATAATAAATAGAGTAAAATAATAAATGTAATAAAATTAATAGTAATGACAGAGCAAAATAATAAATCACCTTGACTCAAGTATAAGCCAAAGGGGGCTTTTTCAGCCTAAAACAAAGGTTGAAAAACTAGGCTTATATGCGAGTATATACAGTAAGATACTCACGTCATTGGACTGAAATAATCTTGTCATGGCAAAGAAGGCCTCTGTAGCTTCCGTGGTCCCGAAATGCTCACCCTAAAAGAAAGAAGCAGGAAATAGGTGGTAGGCATCAAGGAAGTCAAACTTATTAAGGAAAGTACTCTGAAGTCAACTTCTGCTGGAATTTGACATTGTTGTTGTTGTTGTTGTCATTTCTATCCTGGTTTATCTCTCTTAGATAAAAGCAATACAATATCAATAAAGCAATACAATATCAATAAAAGCAATACAATATCTAATTTAAAACCTAAACAGCACACAAACATTAAAATAGAATGCATTGTCGAAGGCTTTCATGGCTGGAATCACTGGGTTGTTGTAGGTTTTTCGGGCTATATGGACATGTTCTAGAAGCATTCTCTCCTGGCGTTTCGCCTACATCTATGGCAAGCATCCTCAGAGGTTGTGAGGTCTGCTGAAACTAGGAAAATTGGGTTTATATATCTGCGGAACGTCCAGGGTGGGACAAAGAACTCTTGTCTGTTGGAGCTAGGTGGGAATATTTCAACTGGCCACAGATATATAAACCCAATTTTCCTAGTGCCACAGATCACTACTGACAGAAAGGTCATGAGTTCGAAGCCAGCCCAGGTTGGAGTGAGCTTCCGGCCAATTTGTGTAGCTTGTTGTCGACCTTTGCAACCTGAAAGACAGTTGCATCTGTCTGTCAAGCTAAGGCGCAACTTGACAGAAGCAAATGCTAGATACACCAGATACAGCTGTGTAAAATCAGAGACTCTGGAGACGTCAGGTTACAAGGAAAACTCAGTTTACTAAGCACAGAACAAAAGTACATCCATCTTCAGCGAGCGACACACAGGAACCCACAAGACAAACTGAAAGTCAAAACAGTTCTCTTGCAGCTGCTTAGCTCTTCTGCTCCAAGTGGTTAACTCTCTAATTTTTCTCAGCAGCAGAGAGCTTATCTTAAGGTCACTCAATCACAGCCTCAACATAAACATTTCAGCATAGCATTACACTCTAAGTGGCATCCATATTGGCAATACAAGAATTACATTTAAAACACACAATTATATCTCAATAAATCCTGACACTGTCAAGTAGGAAATTTAGGTACCGCGTATGCGGGGAGGCTAATTTAACTAAATTTATGACACCATAAAAATCTCCAGCAACTATGCAAAGAATGAGGAAGTACTTCACCAGTGTCACAAATGGACGGTGAAGCGACAGCTCCCATGGTGGCCAGAATACCCTCATGATAAAGCTGGAATGTTAAATAGCCTCTGTGTGCGTGTCTATATGTGGTGTGTGTATGGCACTGAATGTTGCCATGTATATGTACACTGTAATCCGTCCTGAGTCCCCTGCGGGGTGTGAAGGGCAGAATATAAATACTGTAAATAAATAATAATAATTAAATGATAGATGGATGGATGGATGGATAGATAGATAGATATGAGGCCCCTACAGTCATAAGGGGAAGTCAGAAGGTCTGTCAGGATAAGGGAAAAGAGGAATTTAAAGGAGAGTTCTCAAGGGAATCGGAATGCATTTTGTGTAGGTCTTTTTGAATAAATATAGGGTTTTCACAGCTTTGCCTTCAGTGAGCGCAACGTCAGTTACCAGTCAAGTCTTGTATGTATGTCATGTCAAGATTCATGGAACTCTCTGCTCAAGACTCATGTTCAAGTTGCAGTTGGTGAATGTTTTCCTGATTGATTCTTCTGTGGATTTTGGATCTGTGCAACCTTGTTTCCTGGCTTTTCAAGAGACTTTGGACATTATCCTTTGTGGGTTTTAAGGACTATGCATTCGTGGATTTTGCTGTGGAAATAAGTATCAACTATGCTGTATTGATGGACTGTATTTGCTGACCTGCTGGGTCAGATGGTTTTTAGACTTTCTTATACAACTTTTTACTTGCCTTTTTCACCTTTCTTGATACTGCTTGCATTTATTCAAATAAACTGTTTATTTGCTAAAGAACTTTGGAGTGTTTGTGGGTTTAAAGGTGTGCTTCCAGCCTTGGTGTGCGACAGGTGGAATGTTAAATAACCTCTGTGTGTTTGTCTATATATGTTGTTTGTCTATGGCATTGAATGTTTCACATGCATATGTACACTGTAATCCGCCCTGAGTCCCCTGCGGGGTGAGAAGGGCGGAATATAAATACTGTAAATAAATAAATAAATACCTGGTTCAGCAAGTAAAGGATCTTGGTCAGGATGTGCAGGCATCTCCGTGGGTTGATAGGGGTCTCGTTAAAGATCCGAGCCTATGGGGAGATGGACAAAAATAATGCAGGAAATACGTACAGGGAGAGTTGAAGGACGCACATCCTGTACTTCTGAGATGCAATGAAAGGGCCCGGCCTCACCTCCTGAAGGATGGCGCTCTTCTCCAGATGCTGGAAAGGGTTGGAGCCGCTCCCTGAGGAAGAAGGGAAAGAAGCACATCATTATCCACATTATCCAGTTTTTTGGTTTTTTTTGGTCGTGTCAGGGGTGACTTGAGAAACTGTAAGTCACTTCTGGTGTGAGAGAATTGGGCGTCTGCAAGGATGTTGCCCAGGGGACGCCTGGATGATTTGATGTTTTTATCATCCTTGTTGGAGGCTTCTCTCATGTCCCCATATGAGGAGCTGGAGCTGATAGAGGGAGCTCATCCGCCTCTCCCCGGATTCGAACCTGCGACCTGTCGGTCTTCAGTACTGCTGGCACAGGGGTTTAACCAGTAATAAATAGAGATGGGGAAGAATCTTTGGCTAATATCCCCATTAAAGGAGCCACACATCTTCCGGTCTGGCTCTACGGTAGGCATGGGCAAACCTGGGCCCTCCAGGTGTTTTGGACTTCAACTCCCACAATTCCTAACAGCCAGTAGGTAGAAGGTGTTGCATCCTAGAACAGGAACGGGACTCTCTAATCATTAATTACACCACACCTTGAATGAAGGAAGAGTCCTTTTTATTTTAAGAATAACTGGAACCAATAAAAGAGATGATTATAAAAATTTCATCTTATTATAAAAATAAGCAAAAAGCCAAATAAAGCAGCAACATAAGCAGTGTCCAAACAAAGGAATTATATCCATGTCCCAACCTCGCAGAAATAATCCACAGGCAATGAATAACCAAAAAGACTTTAGAATAAACCCATGAACAGACTAGCCACTGCTAATCCACTTGAAAAGCCGTGAATCCTTAGAGACAAAGCCACATGAAAAAGGAATATCCAGGAGACTTGAGTTTGATTCCAAACAGTGCCTGGTCTAAAGAAAATTCTCTAAGAGCTCAATTTAAGTCCCAAAAACTGGTTCCTACTCCCCCCTGTTTTTGGCCTTAACTGCCGAATTCTTTCTGACCTGCGTAAACATTGGGCCTCTCAATGGTTCTGGCTGATCTGGCATCGATATTCCTTCGCTCAGCCTTCCCTAAGGTCCAGCTCTCACATCCGTAGGTTACTACAGGGAATACCATGGCTTTGATTAATTATTTAATTATTTAATATTATTAATTATTCCTACTATTATTATTATTCCTATTATTAGTATTATTATTAATTATTCCTACTATTATTATTATTCCTATTATTATTACTTATTCCTACTACTATTATTATTATTAATTATTCCTATTATTATTATTATTATTAATTATTCCTCCTATTATTATTATTCCTATTATTATTATTCCTACTATTATTATTATCCCTATTATTATTATTATTATTATTCCTACTATTATTATTAATTATTATTATTCCTACCACTATTATTATTATTCCTACTATTATTATTAATTATTCCTATTATTATTATTCATATTATTATTATTAATTATTCCTACTATTATTATTATTCCTATTATTATTACTTATTCCTACTACTATTATTATTATTAATTATTCCTATTATTATTATTATTAATTATTCCTCCTATTATTATTATTCCTATTATTATTATTCCTACTATTATTATTATCCCTATTATTATTATTATTCCTACTATTATTATTATTAATTATTCCTATTATTATTATTCATATTATTATTATTAATTATTCCTACTATTATTATTATTCCTATTATTATTATTATTCCTACTACTACTATTATTATTAATTATTCCTATTATTATTATTATTCCTATTATTATTATTCCTATTATTATTATTTATTCCTATTATTATTATTATTCCTACCACTACTATTATTATTATTCCTACAATTATTATTCCTATTCTTATTATTTTTATTATTCCTATTATTATTATTAATTATTCCTACTATTATTATTATTATTCCTATTATTCCTACAATTATTATTCCTACTATTATTAATTATTCCTATTATTATTATTATTATTATTCCTACTATTATTATTATTATTCCTATTATTATTTTTATTATTTATTAAGGACAAGCAGGACACGCCTCTTTCATGCTCTCCTCTGAAGACACGCCCCTGGGGGCGTGGCTTCAGCCCTGGGGCGTGGCTTGAGGCCTAAGTTCCTCTCTATGTACGGGGCCGCCTGGCCTTTATCCCAAGGGGCTTGCCAATCTGCCTAGCAACGGGGCCTACCTCGAAAGGCTTGCCACCTTAGCGACGCCAGCCCTCCCAGCCCGTCTCTTACCAGACTCCTCATCCTTCTTGTCGAACTTCTTGATCATGGCGGCGGCCGGCTCGGCTTCTGGCCGCCGAGTTCGAGCTTCCACCGCTCACAAATCCGGGAAGGAAGTCCCGCCTTCCCACTGGATGCACGCTTCCATTGGCTAGAAGGCGCTGTCACTCAAAACTTCAGGGCCACGCCCATTCGTCCCTCTCAACTGCTGACATCAGTCTGTATTTGCATACAGCACGCCCCCTTCCTTTGTAGCCACGCCCACACGGAAGGGAAGGAGAAATACAGTACGTCAGTCTTGATTTGCGTATGGCCCGCCCCTTCTCCCTTGTAGCCCCGCCCACAAGGAAGCAACCAGCCTGATTTAAAGGGGCCGCAGCATATATTTACACTCCTTTTGTTTATTGATTCTAGGGAATCAATAAGGCGGTCAATGGGGAAGCTTTTGACCCTCCATCTCCCATCATCCCCATTCAGCAAGGATCATGGGAGTTGCAGTTCAGATTATCCACAACTCTTGAAGGTAAACACTTAACCCTTGGCATCACTTCTTTTTTGGAGTCCAAATTACAGTTAATGGTGCATCTACACTGTGGAATTAACACAGTTTGATACCACTTCAAGCTGCCCCAGTTCAATGCTGTGGAATGCTGGGAATTGCAGATTTTCCAGCATAGTAAGTGGCTCATGGGAGCTGCAGTCCAGATTATCCACAACTCTTAAAGGCAACCATTTAATCCTTGGCATCACTTCTTTTTTGCAGTCCAAATTACAGTTAATGGTGCATCTACACTGTGGAATTAACACAGTTTGATACCACTTTAAGCTGCACCAGTTCAATGCTGTGGAATGCTGGGAATTGCAGATTTTACAAGGCCTTCCGTGACCTTTTCTTCATTCCACGGAACTCCCAGTATTACCAAGCACTATTAGAATAGTTTGACCATTTCTGCTCCCTTGGCAGCTACCTCTCCACAAAAGTCAACATTGACACTGAAAGACAACACCGCCTGAGCTCTGCGAGTGCAGCATTCTTCCAAATGAAGCAGAGAGGGTTACTCCGAACGCAAGATCGGAAAACGAAATGTTGGTGGGCAGGAAAAGAGATTGAAAGATGAGTTCAAAGCCAACCTTAAAAACTCTGGCATAGATATTGAGAATTGGGAAGCCCTGGCTCTTGAGCGTTCCAGCTGGAGGTCAGTTGTCACCAGCAGTGCTGTATCATAGAATCAAAGAGTTGGAAGAGACCTCATGGGCCATCCAGTCCAACCCCCTGCCAAGAAGCATTCAAATCACCCCTGACAGATGGCCATCCAGCCTCTGTTTAAAAGCTTCCAAAGAAGGAGCCTCCACCACACTCCGGGGCAGAGAGTTCCACTGCTGAACAGCTCTCACAGTCAGGAAGTTCTTCCTCATGTTCAGATGGAATCTCCTCTCTTGTAGTTTGAAGCCATTGTTCCCTTGCGTCCTAGTCTCCAAGGAAGCAGAAAACAAGCTTGCTCCCTCCTCCCTGTGGCTTCCTCTCACATATTTATACATGTCTTTCATATCTCCTCTCAGCCTTCTCTTCTTCAGGCTAAAAATGCTCAGCTCCTTAAGCCGCTCCTCATAGGGCTTGTTCTCCAGAGCCTTGGTCATTTTAGTCGCCCTCCTCTGGACACATTCCAGCTTGTCAATATCTCTCTTGAATTGTGGTGCCCAGAATTGGACACAATTCTGTAGGATTTGAAGAGGCACAAATGGAGGGCGAAAGGGAGAAACGTGCCAACAGGAAGGCGCATCAAGCCAACCTCAACTAGGACCACCTTCCTCCAGGAAACCAATGCCCTTGTAAGGGATCAAGGGTTTAGGGTGCAGGGTCCCTTTTCGAAGAAATCCACAGTCTAATTGGTTCATGTGAGACCCCATTTATTCAAGCTGATCGACATGAGACGGACAGACAGCACTTTTGTTTGTGCTTTAACAGACTGCCACACCCCCTTGGCTTTTGTACACCGTTATATACTCAAGTAATACAAGGGATTACTAGTACTCTCTTTCCAGCCCCCCTCCCTTGACCTTTTGATGGAAAGTACCTTCTTGTACCTGCAGACTCTGCGCTTAACTGCAACCTTTGCACTTAACCACAACCCAACTTCCTATGTAAGCTTGAACTTTGTATGACCTCTACATGATGCCTCTTGTTTTTAAAACATTTTCTTCCGTGTTGTTCCTTTTCTACAGAGATAGGGTATATTTCTCTTTTGTTGTTAATTTCATTCAAAGCCCCTTGCTTAGCATTTGCAAATTTCACTCAAAGACCCTTTCACCCTCACTGCGGGAGAAGATGCGGGTCAAGAATAGGGCTCCCCAGTCAGCTACGGACACTGATCTTGGAAGACAATCCTACTCAGACAATGAGGGATTGCCTAAGTAAGTAAGTTACTCTCCAGGTTAAGTTTGCACAAATCCAGGATTTCCTAAAATGAAACCTATCTAAACTTGGCTGTCTATTTATACTGTCCTGGCAGTCAGAATGGCTGTTGCCAATAAACATGGCTATTGTTTCCAGGACACGGATTCAACAGATCAAGCCAGGGAAAGAGAAATGCTTGCGCAAAAGCATAACAATCCTGAGGTTTACTTAATGTAATGCACTTTTTGCATTTTCATGATAACTCCCTGAATACGGTCACCTCTCCGTATCCATGGAGTCAACCATCAGCAGCTTGAAAATAGTGTTGCATAATATCTTTGCAGAAGCCTGTGGGGAACTTGGCCTCTCACTGAACATCAAGAAAACTAAAATATTCTTCTAACACCAGAAGGCACCAACCAATCCCTCCGCAATGCCAGAAATACAGCTTAATGGTGTAACGCTAGAAAATGGGTTGCTATGAGTTTTCCGGGCTTTCTGGCCATTTTCCAGCAGCATTCTCTCCTGACGTTTCGCCTGCATCTGTGGCGAGTGGCATCTTCAGAGGTCTGTTGGAAGTGAAGCAAGTGGAGTGTATATATCCCTATGGAATAATGTCCCGGGTGGGAGGATCTCTTTGAAGCGAGTGTGAATGTTGCTTCAATTCCGTTGGACTGGCCACCTTGTCCAGATGCCTGACCGCCGTCTCCCAAAGCAGTTGCGCTACTCCAAACTCAAGAATGGAAAACGGAATGTTGGTGGACAGGAAAAGAGATTTAAAGATGGGCTCAAAGCCAACCTTTAAAACTTTGGCATAGACACGGAGAACTGGGAAGCCCTGGCGCTCCAGCTGGAGGTCAGCTGTGACCAGCAGTGCTGCAGAATTTGAAGAGGCATGAATGGAGGGCGAAAGAGAGAAACATGCCAAGAGGAAGCCCAACCCCGACCGGGACCACCTTCCACCTGGAAACCGATGCTCTCACTGTGGGAGAAGAGGTAGCTCAAGAATAGGGCTCCACAGTCACCTATGGACCCACCTCCAGTACACCCAACTTGGAGGACCATCATCCTTGGACTACAAGGGATTGCCTAAGTAAGTAAATAAGAATGTTGCAACTAACCAAGTCCTTTCTCCCACCCAGGACATTCCATAGGTGTAGTCTTCCCTCGCTACTTCACGGTTCGCTTTTAGCAGACTCGCTGTTTCGCGGTTTTTAATTAAATATGAATTGAAAATATATATCACAGTATTTTCGCGGTTTCGCGGGTTTTTTCTGCTGCCGCTTTCCGAGGCGCTTTCCCTCCTCAGTCCTCTCTCTCTCCTACCTTGAAGGCCTTTCCTTTCTTTCCTGCGCTCTCTCTCTCTCTTCACCTGGTGAAGCAAAAGGCGAGGAGGGCTAAGTGAGCGAACACTGCATATATACTCCACGTGTCTCAGTAGCAACAGAATCTCTGATGATACCACTAGCCGCAGATGCAGGTGAAATGTCAGGAGAGAACGCTGCTGGAACATGGCCATACAATGCATGTGGTAGGCCAAAAAATGTACAGCAACTGTCACGATGCTAGGGCTCTGCCAATATTTAGGCAGAGATGAACCAAACTCCCAGTTTTTGTTAAACAATTTAATTAAAACAGCACTTACTTTCTGGCTGTTTTAATAGTCCAAAACATAAAACATAAAGATAGCCACAGAATATAAATAAAGTGTTATTCAAGTGTTATGACCATGCTGTTACATCCCGAATAGATTACTGCAACACACTCTACGCAGGGTTGCCTTTGAAGACTGTTCGGAAGCTTTAACTAGTCCAACGGGCAGCAGCCAGATTGCTCACCGGAGCATCATACAGGGAGCGCACCACCCCCTACTATGTCAACAGCTTTTTCAGCAATGGTTTTATGATAGCTTGTTTTAAGCTTGCTGGAAACTTTCCCTCCTGTAAGGAGGCATTAACTACCACCTTCACCCACTCTGCCAAGCCCCCTCTGGCTTCTTTTATCAGCCAGGATGGACAGGGGTCTAGGATGCATGTGGTAGGCCTCACTTCCCCAAGGATCCTGTCCACATCCTCAAGCTGAACCAATTGAAATGAATCCAATAAAACCGGACAACCAGATGCTCGTGCTACATTCTCAGAGACCGCTGTTAATATGGCGTCGAAATCCGACTGAATCAACGCAACTTTATTTGTGAAGAATCGAGCCAGTGCTTCACAGCGAGCCCCTGAGTCATCAGGGATCTCGCTTTTCGGCGGATTTAACAGACCCCTGACAACTTGGAATAGCTCAGCTGGACGATTCTTCACAGATGCAATATCGGCTGCAAGAAATGATTTCTGCGCCGCCGCTATTGCCACATCGTAGGACCTTAAAAAGGCATTCAGATGTGTTTGGGCTGATTTGGTAGGTCTCTGGCGCCACACGCACTCTAGCCTCCTCTTATTTCGCTTCATCGCCGCCAGCTTCTCAGTAAACCAAGGGGCTGGTTTAGCTCGGTTACTCGAGAGGGGGCGTTCTGGAGCGATTGTATCAATTGCCCTAGTCATCTTACTGTCCCAGTGAGAGACCAAAGCATCGACAGTCGCCAGCCAAGGAGGTGGGAAATTCCCCAAGAGCTGTCAGGAAGCCATTTGGATCCATAAGTCTCTTGGGGCGGACCATTCTAATGGGTCCACCACCCCTGCAGAGGTTAGGAGGCGGGGTAAGTCTAAACCTGATCAGGTGGTAATCAGTCCATGGCAATGGAACGATGGTCAACTCCTCCACCCCGTCCCCTTCACCCCATCTCTGGGAAAAAACCAAATCCAGTGCGTGCCCGGCACTATGGGTGGGACCAGATACTAATTGGGACAGGCCAATGGTTGCCATGGTGGCCATGAAGTCCTGAGCCGCACCTGAGAGAGAGGTCTTGGCATGGACATTGAAATCTCCCAGGACTAGAAGCCGTTGGAAGCTCAATGCCAGGTCCGTAACCACTCCTGCTAGCTCAGGTAATGAGACTGTCGTGCAGTGGGGTGGTCGGTATACTAACAGAATCCCTATCCTGTCCCGGTCACCTATCCTGAAGCTGGCACGCTATGACTGTATAATCAATGTGATTGTTTTTAATCTATTGTGTATTTATGGTTTTATATTGTGTTATATTGTGATATTGCGGCATTGAATTGTTGCCGGTGTTAGCTGCTTTGAGCCCCTCTTTGGGGATTGAGAAGGGTGGGGTAGAAATGTTGTAAATAAATAAATAAATAACACACAAATCCATGTTGGAGAAAGTATTAATATTTAGGGACTTACCTGGACATGTGATGAGATTGCCTGTGCAGAGTTAGATACTGGCAAAAAAATTGGATGAGGTAAGTAATATCGTCATATGGTGATAACCTCTTCAGGTATACATTTACTCTTGCTTCTTTGCTAAGGATCAATGTTTAAAGCACAAAGATCTGATTACTTCTTATTGACTCGTATCCACAAAGGAATTTGCATGCAGCTGGGGAAAAACATAGTTGAATTTTCTATAGAAAATTGGAGAAAAGGGCTGTGGATACTTCTTTTAATAGAAAAATTACCATACAGGGACAGCAAACAAAGACATACATAGAGGATGTTTGGATCCCATTTAGCAACAAAGTCAATTGCAGAATCACTGCAGAGAGCAAACGTCAACGTAAGGAGGGACGTTGATTGACAAATAAAGTTTTCCTTTCTGTTGACGCGATTGACATGAAGTTGTAATTGAGTCCTGACTGAATGGTTCCATTAGTTCGTTGTCTTGGTTGTTTTGCTATATGCAACAATAATACAGCGTTAGGAAAGGATTACAAAAAGGATTACTACAAGGAGTGCATTCTAAAGAAAGCTCAGTGTGTTAACAGTCCATACATTAGAAAAGTCTAATATAAGATTTTTTAAAAACCATTGGAATTAGAATCACAATAAACAAGTAATACTTAATTTTTTTTTGAGAGAGAGAGAATGGTATGGTTTACCTCTCTCCACTTTATGTTGGCTAAATGCAAACTCTGGCACACAGACACTCGTTGAGCTCTAATATTCTTCCTCGGCGTCTTCTTCCTCTCCGTCGGCGGAATCTCTCCCGACTTCCTCGTAATCCTTCTCCAGGGCCGCCAGATCCTCCCGGGCTTCGGAGAACTCCCCTTCCTCCATGCCCTCCCCGACGTACCAGTGGACAAAGGCCCGCTTGGCATACATCAAGTCGAACTTGTGGTCCAGCCGGGCCCAGGCTTCGGCGATGGCCGTCGTGTTGCTCAGCATGCAGACGGCACGTTGGACCTTCGCCACGTCTCCTCCGGGAACCACTGTTGGTGGCTGGTAGTTGATGCCCACCTTGAAGCCAGTCGGGCACCAGTCAACGAACTGGATGGACCTCCTTGTCTTGATGGCGGCGATGGCAGCGTTGACATCCTTGGGCACCACGTCGCCCCGGTAGAGAAGGCAACAAGCCATGTATTTGCCCCGCCGAGGGTCGCACTTCACCATCTGGTTGGAGAACTCGAAGCAAGCGCTGGTGATTTCCGGCACGGAGAGCTGCTCATGGTAGGCCTTCTCGGCGGAGATGATGGGCGCGTAAGTGGTCAAAGGGAAGTGAATGCGAGGATAGGGCACCAGGTTGGTCTGGAATTCTATCAGGTCAACATTCAGGGCACCTTTGAACCTCAAGGAAGCGGTCACAGAGGACACGATCTGCCCGATCAGCCGGTTGAGGTTGGTGTAGGTTGGACGCTCGATGTCGAGGTTGCGGTTGCAGATGTCGTAGATGGCTTCGTTGTCCACCATGAACGAGCAGTCCGAATGCTCCAAGGTGGTGTGGGTGGTCAGGATGGAGTTGTAAGGCTCTACCACCGCAGTGGAGACCTGTGGGGCAGGGTAGACGGAGAACTCCAGCTTGGACTTCTTGCTGTATTCGACCGAGAGACGCTCCATCAGAAGGGAGGTGAAACCTGACCCTGTGCCTCCCCCAAAGCTGTGGAAGACCAAGAAGCCTTGAAGGCCACAGCACTGGTCGGCCTGCATTGCGAAGAAAAATCGGGTTATTGATGTTATTCCAACAATTGGGTTAACTCAGCGGTGGGAATGGTGTGGTCTTCCAGATTTGTGGGACAACATTGACCAGCAGCCTTAACCCAATACAATCAATGGTGAGGAATTACAGAGGATGCAGCCCATCTTCAACTTGAAGTCCACATAGTTTCCATCCCTGGATTATTAGACAAAGATGGATAGGTTCTTTTTGAAGCTATCCATAAGGCTGTTTGTGGCAGTGGTTCCTAAACTTTGGTCCTCTAGGTGTTTGGGACTCCAACTCCCAGAAGTCCTATCAATTTTGTCCAATGGTTAGGAATTCTGGGAGCTCAACTTCGTTTTGTCCCCACCAGTGTGTCCAATATTTGTTCCTCTTCCTAGTGTTTGAGACTCCAACTCCCAGAAGTCCTATCCAGCTTGTCCAATGGTTAGGAATTCTGGAAGAACTTTGTTTTGTCTCCACCAGTGTGTCCAATATTTGTTCCTCTTCCTAGTATTTGGGACTCCAACTCCCAGAAGTCCTATCCAGTTTGTCCAATGGTTAGGAATTTTGGGAGTTGAACTTGGTTTTGTCTACACCAGTGTATCCAATATTTGTTCCTCCTCCTAGTATTTGGGACTCCAGCTCCCAGAAGTCCTATCCAGTTTGTCCAATGGTTAGGAATTCTGGGAGCTCAACTTTGTTTTGTCTACACCAGTGTATCCAATATTTGTTCCTCCTCCTAGTGTTTGAGACTCCAACTCCCAGAAGTCCTATCCAGTTTGTCCAGTGGTTAGGAATTTTGGGAGCTGAACTTTGTTTTGTCTCCACCAGTGTGTCGAATAATTGTTCCTCCTCCTAGTATTTGGGACTCCAACTCCCAGAAGTCCTATCCAGTTTGTCCAATGGTTAGGAATTTTGGGAGCTGAACTTGGTTTTGTCTTCACCAGTGTGTCCAATATTTGTTCCTCCTCCTAGTATTTGGGACTCCAACTCCCAGAAGTCCTATCCAGTTTGTCCAATGGTTAGGAATTTTGGGAGCTGAACTTGGTTTTGTCTTCACCAGTGTGTCCAATATTTGTTCCTCCTCCTAGTGTTTGGGACTCCAACTCCCAGAAGTCCTATCCAGTTTGTCCATTGGTTAGGAATTCTAGGAGCAGAACTTTGTTGAGTCTACACCAGTGTGTCCAATATTTGTTCCTCCTCCTAGTGTTTGGGACCCCAAGTCCCAGAAGTCCTATTCAGCTTGCCCGGTGGTTCGGAATTCCAAGAGTTGAAGTCCAAAACTTCTGGAGGACCAAAGAAGTTGTCCTTCTTTGGTCCTCCAGAAGTTTTGGACTTCAACTCTTAGAATTCAGTGTGCCCAACATCTGGTCCTCCAGGTGTTTGAGGCTCCAATTCCCAGAAGCCCTGGTCAGCTTGTCCAATGCTCTTGGAGTTGAAATCCAAAACAACTGGAGGACCAAACGTTGGACACTTCTGGTCATCACTGTAGACAAGAGTGTTTTGATGACACATGTATGCACAAAGTTCTACAGAGAATTTAGGACCAAAACATAGTTTGTTATATTCTTATGGTGGTAGGATGTGGGGAGTGAGTTCCAAAAGAGTTGTGAACCATTGAAGCCTCATTTTGATTACATTGGCCAGGTGGATAATAATCAGGATTTACGTCTTCCAATTGATAAGGTTTGTTGAAAACAAATCATGGAAGAGCTCAGGATGTGTACCATTATCATTGTCTCTTTAGGAATTTGCTAGGTTCTCCAGATGATTGTATGCTTTCACCAGAGCATATCATAGAATTCCAATGCAAATCCCATAGATTCACATAGGGAGGACCTATCAAAAAGCAAATGTGGTGGAGTCTTCTTCTCTGGAGGTTTTTCAACAGAGGCTAGATGGCTGTTGGGGGTGCTTTGAATGTGACTTTTTTGCTTCTTGACAGGGGGTTGGACTGGATGGCCCATGAGGTCTCTTCCAACTCTATGATTCTATGATTCTCTATATTCAGGCTCTCCGGTGTAACTCTAGTTGACTTCCATCAGAAGATGGCCATAGAGTTGCACTGGAGAATTTGTAGAACGAATTAATAATCAAATCAAACCAGCAAAGGTTGAACCCACAAATATGGAGGATTAACTGTATTATTCTATATCTCTATTGAGATTCATATTGGGATTGTGCTTGTGTTGGAAGTGAAGAACCATCAATATCTGTATTTGTTTGAGAAGGGAACATCATGAGGCTTCTCTACTTCAAGATGGTTGAGAAGCACACATGAGAATCACCACTAGGAACTTTTCTACCAAAGTTCGGCAACTTTGCTTAGAATCATAGAATCAAAGAGTTGGAAGAGACCTCATGGGCCATCATCCAGTCCAACCCCATTCTGCCAAGAAGCAGGAATATTGCATTCAAATCACCCCTGACAGGTGGCCACCCAGCCTCCGTTTAAAAGCTTCCAAAGAAGGAGCCTCCACCATACTCCGGGACAGAGAGTTCCACTGCTGAACGGCTCTCACAGTCAGGAAGTTCTTCCTCATGTTCAGATAGAATCTCCTCTCTTGTCGTTTGAAGCCATTGTTCTGAGTCCTAGTCTCCAGGGAAGCTGAAAACAAGCTTGCTCCTTCCTCCCTGTGGCTTCCTCTCACATATTTATACATGGCTATCATGTCTCCTCTCAGCCTTCTCTTCTTCAGGCTAAACATGCCCAGCTCCTTAAGCCGCTCCTCATAGGGCTTGTTCTCCAGACCCTTGATCATTTTAGTCGCCCTCCTCTGGACACATTCCAGCTTGTCAATATCTCTCTTGAATTGTAGTGCCCAGAATTGGACACAATATTCCAGGGGTGGTCTAAGCAAAGCAGAATAGATAGTTTATGTATTCTTTTATGAGATGTATTATCAATACTTTCTTTAAACATTTTCAAACATTTTTGAACCTTACTAGAGCATCCTGCATATCTTTTCTCCTGTTTCCTACCATGAGCTCATATAGATAGCCCTGGCTAGCTTCATTCTACTCTGCGGTAAATACCAAACATTGCTACAGGGCATTTGTGCCTCTTTCTCTGGACCTCACAGACACCAAGCTGACCGCCTTCACTTGCCATTTTGCGGATCCTGCCCAGGACCGTGTCAATGATTTCCTTTCCGATGGTATAATGGCCGCGGGCATAATTGTTGGCGGCATCTTCCTTGCCGCTGATCAGCTGCTCAGGATGGAAGAGGGAATGATATGGTCCTGTGCGGATCTCATCTGGAAGGAGAAGTAAACAAGTCACTGAAAAACACTTTTTTTTTTTTGCAGTGACCAATGCTTTCATTGCAGCATTTATCACTGCAAAAATCACACCAAAATATAGCCTAAATATATATATAAATAGAACAACAATATTTTCCATCTTCATCGCTATGATACTTCATCTTGTTGATGGGAAGCTTCCCACTGGAGTGGAAATCATCTATCGGACAGATAGCAAGCTATTCAACCTCAGCAGACTGAAAGCCAAAACCAACGTTACAACAACATCTGTTATAGAACTCCAATATGCTGATGACAATGTCATCTGTGCACATTCAGAAGAAGACCTACAATACACTCTAAACATCTTCACAGAAGCATACGAGAAGCTCAGCCTGTCATTAAACATCAAGAAAACCGAAGTGCTCTACCAGCAGTCGCCAGCCAATCCCTTTCCAATGGTGTAACATTAGAAAATGTTGATCATTTTCTCCACCTTGGCAGCCACCTCTCCACAAAAGTCAACATTGACACTAAAATACAATACCGCCTGAACTCTGCAAGTGCAGCATTTTTCCAAATGAAGCAGAGAGTGTTTGAGGACCGGGACATCCGTAGGGAGACCAAGGGGCTTGTCTATAAAGCTATTGTCCTCCCAACCTTGCTATATGCCTGTGAGACATGGACTGTCTACAGACATCACATGCAACTCCTAGAGTGATTTGTCGCCTGCATTTTATTTATTTATTTGACTTGTATACCGCCACTCCCAATTTGGCTCGGAGCGGTTTACAGCAGTAGATTAAAACAATACAATTAACTTTAAAATACAATAAAACAAGAACAGACATAGTCCCGAGTCATTCACCCATCGAAAGCTTGTCGGAAGAGAAAGGTTTTACAAGCTTTCTGAAAAGCAAGTAGGTCTCGGATAGATCGGGGTTCAACTGGCAAGGCCTTCCATAAATAAGGGGCTACAATCGAGAAGACTCTCTGCCTAGTCGAGGACAGATGATAAGTCCGGATGTTGGGGACTTCAAGCAAATTTTGGTCCTTGGACCGAAGTAATCTCTGGGGTTTGTAGGGGGATAAGCGGGCCCTCAGGTACGCCGGCCGCAGACCATGTAAGGCCTTAAAGGTTAGTACCAGCACCTTGAAAGTGATCCGGTACTTGATCGGAAGCCAGTGCAGCTGTTGTAGAATTGGGGTGATACGACACCTCACCAGCACCCCGGCGAGAAGATGAGTCGCCACATTTTGCACCAGCTTCAGTTTCCAGATCACTGACATTTTATTTATTCCGGATCATTTTATTTTGCTGTATTGTATCTTTGGCTGCCCCAAGTCCCCTTGGGGAGATGGTGGCGGGGTATAAATAAAG
Source organism: Anolis sagrei (assembly GCF_037176765.1). NCBI lineage: Eukaryota > Metazoa > Chordata > Lepidosauria > Squamata > Anolidae > Anolis > Anolis sagrei. Next base: position 194,467,552 of record NC_090025.1, on the reverse strand, counting down.
TTTCCTATTATTATTATTATTATTATTATTATTATTATTATTATTATTTAAAGATGGGCTCAAAGCCAACTTTAAAAACTGTGGCATAGACACCAAGAACTGGGAAGCCCAGGCTCTTGAGCGCTCCAGCTGGAGGTCAGCTGTGATCAGCAGTGCTGTAGAATTTGAAGAGGCACGAACGGAAGGTGAAAGAGAGCAATGTGTCAAGAGGAAGGTGTGTCAAGTCAACCCCAACCAGGACCACCTTCCACCTTTCCTAACAATTTCTTGGGCAAGGAATATCTGGAGGTGGTTTTGCCAATTCCTTCTTCCAAAATACAGCTTACAGTGTTTGATATGCCTTGGCAATCCCTCTGCGCTTTGGGGAGGTTGTTCTTTTTGGACTGTCCTTCCCAGAAGCCCATAGCCACGTTCAATCCCAAGACAACCTTTTCCCCATGCTCTAGAACAGTGGTTCTCAAACTTTGTTGTTTTGGACTTCAACTCCCAGTGAACTTGGCCAAAAAGTTGGGAGTTGTGGGAGACGAAGTCCAAAACAGCTGGATGGCCAACCTGTGGGAAACCACTGCTCTAGAAGCTCTAGCTTGCAGCATTTTGGGAACAGGAGCCAAGAACAGAGTCCAATAGGCTTTCTCCTAGAGTTCTAGATTTCCCATCCATGTCTTCTAATGCCAATGAGTAGATGGATGGAGAGAGACTTGGAAGGCTAGCTACGAAGGTCCTACTCCAAAACTCAAATCACTACAACATGTTGGCTTCAGCAACTGATTTCTGGGACCAAGAACAAAGTTCAACTTGTGATAGGCTTTCTCTCCTAGAGTTCTAGATTTCCCATTCATGTCTTCTTCTAACACCAATGAGCTGATGAATGGATGGATGGATGGATGGATGAATAAGAACTTGAAAGCTAGCTCCTAAAGTCCTACTCCAATGCTCAGACCACTACAACATGTTGGTTTTGGCATGAATAAGAACTTGAAAGCTAGCTCCTAAAGTCCTACTCCAATGCTCAGACCACTACAACATGTTGGTTTTGGCATGAATAAGAACTTGAAAGCTATCTCCTAAAGTCCTACTCCAATGCTCAGACCACTACAACATGTTGGTTTTGGCAACTGATTCCTGGGACCAAGATCAGAATCCAACTTGTGATAGGCTTTCTTCTAGAGTTCTAGATTTCCCATCCTTATCTTTTAATGCCAATGAGCTGATGGATGGATGGATGAATAGGGACTTGAAGGCTAGCTCCCAAAGTCCTACTCCAACACTCAAACAACTACAACAGGTTGGCTTCAGCAACTGATTGCTAGGACCAAGAACAGAATTCAACTTTTGATAGGCTTTCTCCTACAGTTCTAGATTTCCCATCCATGTCTTCTTCTAACGCCAATGAGCTGATGGATGAATGAATAGGGACTTGAAGGCTAGCTCCCAAAGTCCTACTCCAACACTCAGACCATTACAACATGTTGGCTTTGACAACTGATTGCTGGGACCAGGAACAGAGTCCTTTTTCCTACAGTTCTAATTTCTCATCCATGTCTTCTTCTAACACCAATGAACTGATGGATGGATGGATGGATGAATAGGGACTTGATGGCTAGCTACCAAAGTCCTACTCGGAGCGGTTTACAGCAGTAGATTAAAACAATACAATTAACACTCAGACCACTACAACATGTTGGCTGCAGCAACTAATTGTTAGGACCAAGAACAGAATCCAACTTCTGATAGGCTTTCTCCTACAGTTCTATATTTCCCACCCATATCTTCTTCTAACACCAATGAACGGATGGATGGATGGATGAATAGGGATTTGAAAGCTAGCTCCAAAAGCCCTACTCCAACACTCATACCACTACAACATGTTGGCTTCAGCATGTTCCGATTGCTGGGACCAAGAACAGAGTCCAACTTGTGATAGGCTTTCTTCTAGAGTTCTACATTTCCCATCCATGTCTTCTTCTAACACGAATGAGCTGATGGATGGATGGATGAATAGGGACTTGAAAGCTAGCTCCCAAAGTCCTACTCCAACACTCAGACCACTACAACATGTTGGCTTTGGCAACTGATTGCTGGGAACAAGAACAGAGTCCAACTTGTGATAGGCTGTCTCCTAGAGTTCTGGATTTCCCATCCATATCTTCTAACACCAATGAGCTGATGGATAGATGAATGGATGAATAGGAACTTTACAGCTAGCTCCCAAAGTCCTACTCCAACGCTCAAACCACTACAATATGTTGGCTTTGACAACTGACTGCTTGGGACCAAGAATAGAGTCAAACTTAGTCTCTGAATTCTAGATTTTCCATCCATGTCTTCTTCTAATGCCAATGAGCAGATGGATGGATGGATGGATGGATGGATAGGGCTTTGAAGGCTAGCTCCCAAAGTCCTACTCCAACACTCAGACCATTACAACATGTTGGCTTTGGCAACAGATTACTGTTGATAACATTACCGATCACAGTTGGCTCCAGATCAATGAACACAGCCCTTGGGACATGCTTCCCAGATGCCGTCTCACAGAAGAACGTTTCAAAGGAGGCATCTGCCTGTTCGGCTTCAGGCAGGATCTTCTGAGCCACTGGATTCCCCGGGATGGTCCCATCCGCTTGGATCCCATGTTCTAGGCAGTACAGCTCCCAGCAGGCATTGCCAATCTGGACCCCAGCTTGGCCAATATGGATGGACAGGCACTCCCTCTGGAAAGATAGGGGAGACAGGCAGACCTTTAGGAACACTTTCCTTATAAAAGTAACTTCTTTGAGCAAAGTATGGGTTTGCCGTTCATACTCTTCCCATTCTAAGACAACGGATATTGGGACATTAGCCATAGCAAAGAACCAGCCAAGCTGCATAACTTGTCAGGCAGAAAAATGCTGTATTAGATAGGAATGCATTGCTTGTACCTCCGGTGTGTGGAGAAATACAGTTCTTATAGACATGTGTTCACAGCACAGTCTTCTGAAAGGGATAAGAAAGTAGGGATGTGATCCTAGAGCAGGCATGGGCAATCTTTGATGCTCCGGGTGTTTGGACTTCAACTCCCACAATTCCCAACAGCCTACCAGCTGTTAGGAATTGTGGGAGTTGATGTCCATCGCTGTCCTAGTCGTGTGAGCATCTAGCTATGTTCGTAAGCATCTCTGTATACTAATAACAGACCTGTAAAGAGTTATATGTCACAACAACAGAAGAATAAATCTCCAAGGGAGTTTGGATGAAAGCAAGAGCTCAAGTGTGCTTATTCAAGTGTTGAGCTACTATACAAGGTCAGAGGCTGTGATATAAAATCTCTGCTAACTGTGACCAAGACTCTGTGGTGTTTTTTGGATCGGAACTAACTACTTGCCTTTGAAACAGCCTGTCCCACTGCACAGCTGGACAAGAAAGCTGTGAGAGGATAGAACTCACATGCCTACCTTGCAAGGGTGTTGTGTGCATTTTCTTCTCTCTACCCTTGCGACATAACTGACAACTGGTTGAAATACAATATGATACCACAACTGCATATCCACGGGGGGATACATTCTTGGACTTGGCATGGATAATAGCAAACTCTACTGAAATGAAGGACTTCTGGTTGAATCTTACAACAGAATGGTAGGACCTAGAGCAGCGTTTCTCAAACTGGGGGTCAGGACCCCCGGGGAGGTTGTGAGGGGTCACCAAAGACCATCAGAAAACACAGTATTTTCTGTTGGTCATGGGGGTTCTGTGTGAGAAGTTTGACCCAATTCTATCATTGGTGGAATTTAGAATGCTCTTTGACTGTAGGTGAACTATAAATCCCAGCAACTACAACTCCCAATGACAAAGTCTATTTTCCCCAAATTCCACCAGTGTTCATATTTTGGCACATTGAGTATTCGTGCCAAGTTTGGTCCAGATTGATAATTGTTTGAGTCCACAGTGCTCTCTGGATGGAGGTGAACTACAACTCCAAAACTTAAGGTCGATGCCCACCAAACCCTTCCAGTATTTTCTGTTGGTCATGAGAGTTGTGTGTGCCAAGTTTGGTTCAATTCCCTTGTTGTTGGGGATCGGAATGCTCTTTGATTGTAGGTGAACTACAAATCCCAAATGACAAAATCAATCCCCCCACAAATCCCACCAGTACTCCAATTTGGGTGTATTGGGTATTTGTGCCAAATTTGGTCCAGTGAATGAAAATACATCCTGCATATCAGATATTTACATTACAATTCATAACAGTGGCAAAATTACAGTTATGAAGAAGCAACGAAAATAATGTTATGTTTGGGGGTCACCACAACATGAGGAACTACATTAAGGGGTTGCGACATTAGGAAGGTTGAGAAACACTGAACTAGAGAGAACACCTCTCCAGCACATACACATCTGCACATATCTCACACACATTTATATAAATAAAAATGTAATGTTAGTTTTTTGGGATTAACTTAACTCAAAAACAACTGAACAAACTGACACCAAATTTGGACACAATACTTCTATCAGGCTAACGAGTGACCATCACTCATAAAAACACTGAAAAACACAGCGGAAGGGACTTAAAAAGCCAAAAAAGATGCTACAACGCATGCGCAAAAATGACTCCCCCAGCAAACAAAACACACAATAGCATATTCACACTCTCTTCTGGACTATAGCTCCCAGCGTCCCCAAGACCAGGCCCTTTAGGAGAGAAGGATGATCCAAGTTCACTGCTTCCAAGCTGCAAGCTTTCTTCCCCTTGGATTTCTTTGAGAGCATCTCAATCCCTGCATATCTCCAATATCCTATTCCTGGACTGGTAGATTGATCAGGAGGATGTTGGGAGTTGCAGTCCAAGAATAGGTAGAGAAGGAAGAAAGGGGAGAAAGAGGGAAGGGAAAGAAAGGGGGGAAAGGAAGGGAAGAGAAAGAGAAGGAAGGAAGGAGAGAAGGAAAGGAAAAGGGAAGAAAAGAGAGAAAGAAGGAGAGAAAGAAAGAAAGAAAAAAGGAGAGGAAGGGAAAGAAAAGGGGGAGGAAGGGAAGAGGAAGCGAAGGAAGGAAAAAGGAAAGAAAAAGGGAAGGAAGGAGAGAAAGGAAGGAGGAAGGAAGGAAGAAGGGAAAGAAAGGGGGAAGGAAGGGAAGAGGAAGAGAAGGAAGAAAGGAGAAAGGGAAGGAAGGAGAGAAAGAAAGAAAGGTGAGGAAGGGAAAGAAAGGAGGGCAAGGAAGGGAAGAGGAAGAGGAGAGAAGGAAAGAAAAAAGGGAAGGATGGAGAGAAAGAAAGGAGAGGAAGGGAAAGAAAAGGGGGGAAGGAAGTGAAGAGGAAGAGAAGGAAGGAGAGAAGGAAAGAAAAAGGGAAGGAAGGAGAGAAAGAAAGAAAGGAGAGGAAGGGAAAGAAAAGGGGGGAAAGGAAGTGAAGAGGAACAGAAGGAAGGAGAGAAGGAAAGAAAAAGGGAAGGAAGGAGAGAAAGAAAGAAAGGAGAAGAAGGGAAAGAAAAGGGGGAAGGAAGAGAAGAGAAGGAAGGAAGGAGAGAAGGAAAGAAAAAGGGAAGGAAGGAGAGAAAGAAAGAAAGAAAGAAAGAAAGGAGAGGAAGGGAAAGAAAAGGGGGGAAAGGAAGTGAAGAGGAAGAGAAGGAAGGAGAGAAGGAAAGTAAAAGGGAAGGAAGGAGAGAAAGAAAGAAAGGAGAAGAAGGGAAAGAAAAGGGGGAAGGAAGGGAAGAGGAAGAGAAGGAAGGAAGGAGAGAAGGAAAGAATAAAAGGGAAGGAAGGAGAGAAAGAAAGAAGAGGAAGAGAAAGAAAAGGAGGAAGGAAAGGAAGAGGAAGAGAAGGAAGGAGGGAGTGAAGGAAAGAAAAAAGGGAAGGAAGGAGAGAAAGAAAGAAAGGAAGGAGAAGGAGGAAAAGAAAAGGGGGAAGGGAAGAGGAAGAGAAGGAAGGAAGGAAAGAAGGAAAGAAAAAAGGGAAGGAGAGAAAGAAAGGAGAGGAAGAGGAAGGGAAGAGGAAGAGAAGGAAGAAAGGAAAGAAAGAGGGAGGGAAGGTTGGCCACAGCAGTGCATGTGGATACAGCTAGTTTATATATATAAATGGATGACACCTGGTTTGGAAACACTCCATGTGAAAGGTATCTCAGAGTCATAATAGACAACAAGCTGAACATGACTCAACAGTGTGGTGAGGCAGCTAAAAAAGCCAATGCGATACTAGACTACATCCATAGTAGTCCAGTGTCCAAAGGAAAATCCTAGTCCTGGTCTTCTTCTTTTGGCCAGACCTCACCTGGAATAACCACCTGTCAGGAGTGTTTGGATGGTGTCTTCCTGCTTGGCAGAATGAGGTTGGACTGGATGGTCTCTTGATTCGGATTCATTCTGAAGCACGAAAAGCCCCGCCGACACTCACCTGTCCTGAAGTTATTTCTGGTCAATTGCTTTGGAGGCCTCCAATTCACCTCTTCCTTGAGAGGAGTGAGTCATCGAAAGGCTTTGGTTCGGAGCCCAGAATTTCTCGGAGAGAGAAGACCCCCCTCGGGAACAGGTGGAAACCCCATCAAATTGCCTGGCATAGTTGAGATACCACAACCGTGACACAAGCGCAGTTTCACGCAAGCGAGAGGCGGCTGCAGGAGGCCCGAGAGAGTCTTCTCCGGCCTTCATCTCACCACAACTCGGCAGACGTGGTGAGCCGTGACTCAGGAGGAAGAACGCAACAGCCGTCTACGCAGCATCAGTGGAGCGATCACGGATTCCAGGAATCTATTCTTGAGTTTCCAAGGTTCTCAGCCTGGAAAAGTTCAGAACCTTGGAAAGACTACAACTCCCAACATCCTCTCATCAGGTTAGCCAGCAGCCAAACCAAGTGAGATGCTATGGACATGGCAAGATGTTTTACAAAGTCCAAGAGGAGAACACATTAGATACAACAGCTTTGCAACACTTTGACATAACTCTTGGGACTGGCTCTATGCTATAAAGCAGGCTTGGGCAAACTTGGGCCCTCCAGGTGTTTTGGACTTCAACTCCCACCATTCCTAGCAGCCGGTAGGCTGCTAGGAATGGTGGGAGTTGAAGTCCAAAACACCTGGAGGGCCCAAGTTTGCCCAGGCTTGTAACAGGTAATAGTTCACCTACAATCAAAGAGTATTCGGACCACCACCAATGATGGAATCGAACCAAACTTGGCACACAGGACTCCCATGATCCACAGAAAATATTGGAAGGGTGTACTGGGCATTGACCTTGATTTTTGGAGTTGTAGTTCACCCACATCCAGAGAGCACTGTGGACTCAAACCATGATGGATCTGGACCAAACTTGGAACAAATACTCAATATGCCCAAATATGAACATTGGTGAAGTTTGGGGAAAATAGACTTTGTCATTTGGGAGTTGTAGTTATTGGGATTTATAGTTTACCTACTGGGATTTATAGTTCACCTACAATCAAAGAGCACTCTGAACACCACCGATGACAGAATTGAAATATGGGTTGCTTACCTGTAACCGTAGTTTCCCAAGTGGTCACCTGTGAATTCGCACATATGGTATTTCCTGCGCAGGCAGTTCGGAATCTTCTAAAAAACTTATTAGAGACATTTAAGTGGTAGCCCCGCCCATTCTTCCCTTGAGTGTATATATAGCCAGTGGGTGGGGCTACTGCTTCAGTTCCTTTCATCCGCCGTTTTTGCAGCAGTTAGGGAATCTTTCTCTCATTTTTATTTGACTAGCTTTTTTGGATGGTGTTTATTTTCTGTTTTTTGTTTCACTACGGCACATACCTTCTTGTTTCTGCTTCGTGGTTCTGGTATGTTACTCATTGCTTTCTTTCCTAACTGCCTGCGCAAGCTCAGGAAATACCATTATGTGCGATTCACAGGGACCACAATGGGAAACCAAACTTCCCACACAGAAGCCCCATGACCAACAAAAAATACTGTGTTTTCTGATGGTCTTTGGTGACCCCTCCGATACCCCCTTCATGACCCACCCATCCCCGCCAGGCTCCCAACCCACACATTGAGAAACACTGGCCTAGGACATTGGAAGAGCAGGGTTTGAATCCTCACTTGTGCATGGAAACTCACAGATACACTCACTCTCTCAGCCTCATAAGAAAGCAATGGCAACATCTTTGTGGGTCCCCAGGTGTTTTGGTCTACAACTCCCAGAAATCCCAGCCAGTTTACCAGCTGTTAGGATTTCTGAGTTGGAGGCCAAAACATCTGGGGACCCACAGGTTGAGTACCACTGCTCCAAAGAAATATGGATGAGAAAATCCCAATATGATTGTCTTATGGTCTAGAACATGGCCATATAGTCCGGAAAAACCTACAACAACCCACTGTCTTATGGTTGTCGTAATTTGGAAATGACTGAACATGATGCATCCAGCTGTCATAGATTATTATGGTAGGTACTGCTGAAATTGCACCAAGTGTGCTACTGGATGTTCCAAGCAATAATATATATCCTCACGAGCCTTTATTGCAACGTTCAATTAAGACCCCTTAGCCTTACAAAAGACCTGCTCCTCATAAAATGAAGTGCCATCCCGTCCAACCCCTTACCATACAGCAGTGGTTCTCAACCTTGCTAATGCCGTGACCCCTTAAATGCCGTTCCATATGTTGTGGTGACCCCCAACCATAATATTGTTTTCGTTGCTACTTGACACCTGTCATTTTACTACTGTTATTAATCGTAATGTAAATATCCGATATGCAGGATATATTTTCATTCACTGGACTTAATTGAGCACAAATAACCAATATGCCCAAATGTGAATGCTAGTGGGATTTGGGGAGGGGGGGGATTGATTTTGTAATTTGGGAGTTGTGGTTGCTGGGATTTATAGTTCACCTATAATCAAAAAGCATTCTGAACTCCACCAGAGATGGATTTAAACCGAATTTGGCACAAAGAACTCCCATGACCAACAGAAGACACTGGAAGAGTTTGGTGGGCATTGACCTTGAGTTTGGGAGTTGTAGTTCACCCATATCCAGAGGAGCGCTGTGGATTCATGCAATGATGGATCTGGACTAAATTTGGCATGAATATCAGTATGCCCAAATGTGAATACTGGTAGAGTCTAGGGAAAATAGACCTTGACATTTGGGAGTTGTAGTTACTGGGATTTATAGTTCACTTACAATCAAAGAGCATTCTGAACTCGACCAACAATAGAATTGGGTCAAACTTCCCACACAGAATCTCAATAACCACCAGAAAATACTATGTTTTCTGATAGTCTTTGGCGACCCCTTTGACACCCCCCCATGACCCCCTCAGGGGTCCCGACCCCCAGGTTGAGAAACACTGCCATACAGTAATATACAATCCAAGCCCTCCTGACAGGTGACCATCTGACCTCGGTTCTAGAACCTACAGAAAAGAAGGCTCCGCCAAACTCTGAGGCATCGTATCCTGCTATTGAACAGTTCTTACCACCAGGAAAGTTCTTCCTAATGTGCAGATGGAATCTCTTCTCCTGCCATTTGAATCCATTGCTGCAAGTCGTAGTCTTTGGAGAAGCAGAAAGTAAGCCTGCCGTGTTCCCAATGGGACATCCCTTCCAATATTTACACATGGCTGCCATGACCCATCTCAACATCCTCTTCCCCATGGTAGACATCTCCAGCTCCCAAAGCTTCTCTTCAGAGAGATTCATAGTTTCCAGGTCTTTGGCCTTTCTTTGAACGTATTCCAACCTGTCCATCACTTCTTGAATTGTGTTGCCCAGAACTGGACACGAGGTTATTCCAAGTGAGGACTGACCAAAAGCAAAATAGTGTGGGATGAGCACTTTCCTTGAACTGGACACTATACTCCTATTGATACAACCTAGAATCCCATTGGGTTTTTTAGCTGCTCCATCATACTGTTGACCCATACTGTTGACCCTAGATTAGGCATGGGCAAACCTTGACCTTCCAGGTGTTTTGGATTTCAACTCCCACAATTCCTAACAGCTTCAGGCCCTTCCTTTTCCCCCTCAGCTGCTTAAGCGTTACTTATGAGCCCAGCACTCTGCTTAACATTGGTTATGGGCCCAGCACTCAGCTTAAGCAACTAAGGGAGAAAAGGAAAGGGCCTGGGGCTGTTAGGAATGGTGGGAGTTGAAGTACAAAACACTTAGGCTAGAATATTGTCTCCAGAATGAAGACAACATATAAGTAAATACCATTTGGCTTCAACTATTGCTGTTAAGGTCCTTTGGATCCTGATCCTGTCCTCAGGGGTGTTAGTTCTCCCTCCCCAATTGGATATCAGGTGCAAATCTGATCAGCATGCTTTCTTTTCCATCATCCAAGTCATCATTTAGAAAGGAATGATCAATTAATCAGCATTGATTCCTCAAAAACAAATCATGCCAGGCTCATCTTATCTCTTTTTTCGATAGTTATAATTTATATACATCATTTCTACCCCGCTCTTCTCACCCCCGCAGTTATAGGTTTGGTAGATGCAGGGAATGCTGTGGATGGAGCATATCTTGATCCTATGGATGGAGCATATCTTCAACAAGGTCTCCCATGGTCTTCTGTCAACATGGATTTCTCATGCAGGACTCATAGAGTTGTAAATTATTTACATCATTTTCTACCCCACTTTTCTCACCCACGCAATTATGTTTGGTAGATGCGGGGAATCCTATGGATGGAGTATATCTTGATCCTATGGATGGAGCATATCTTCAGGAAGGTCTTCAACAAGGTCCCCCATGGTCTTCTGTCAACATGGATTTCTCATGCCAGGCTCATTTTATCTCTTTTTCAGATAGAGTTACAAGCTTGGTAGATGCAGGGAATGCTGTGGATGGAGTATATCTTGATTTCAGTAAGGCCTTCAACAAGGTCCCCCATGATGTTCTGTCAACATGGATTCCTCAAAAACAAGTCATGCCAGGCTCATCTTATCTCTTTTCTCGATAGAGTTACAAGCTTGGTAGATGCAGGGAATGCTGTGGATGGAGTATAACTTGATTTCAGTAAGGCCTTCAACAAGGTCCCCCATGATCAACATGGATTCCTCAAAAACAAGTCATGCCAGACTCATCTTATCTCTTTTCTCGATAGAGTTACAAGCTTGGTAGATGCAGGGAATGTTGTGGATGGAGTATAACTTGATTTCAGTAAGGCCTTCAACAAGGTCACCCACAATCTTCTGTCAACATGGATTCCTCAAAAATAAGTCATGCTGGATTCATCTTATCTCTTTTCTCGATAGAGTTACAAGCTTGGTAGACTAAGGGAATGCTGTGGATGGAGTATATCTTGATTTCAGTAAGGCCTTCAACAAGGTCACCCACAATCTTCTGTCAACATGGATTCCTCAAAAATAAGTCATGCCAGGCTCATCTTATCTCTTTTCTCGATAGAGTTGCAAGCTTGGTAGATGCAGGGAATGCTGTGGATGGAGTATATCTTGATTCCTGGAAGGCCTTCAACAAGGTCCTCCATGATCTTCTGTCAACATGGATTCCTAAAAACCAAGTCATGCCAGGCTCATCTTATCTCTTTTCTCGATAGAGTTGCAAGCTTGGTAGACGAAGGGAATGCTGTGGATGGAGTATATCTTGATTCCTGGAAGGCCTTCGACAAAGTCACCCATGATCTTGCAAGTAAACTAGTCAAATATGTGTTCTCCCCAATGATTCCTCTTCTTCATCCTGGAGAGAAGTGACTATTTGGGTGCCACAAAGAGTTGATGTCCATCGCTGTCCTAGTTGTGTGAACACCTAGCTATTTTTGTAAGCATCTCTGTATACTAATAAGTCGCTTCTGACATGGAAAAAAAAACCCAAAATAGGGGTTCTGATTCTATGATAAACATGTTATAAGTAGCCCTAGGCCCAGGAATGGCCCACTGGTCACTTCTCTCCAGGATGAAGAGGTGGAGGCTTTGGGCTCTTCTCCCCTCCATTCCCACCTTGACATGTCAAAGTGCTTGCGCTGTCCATCTTCTGGCCCTTGTTTTGCACCATCACCCAGAAGAAGACATTCCTCACGGCAGGGTCAGGACGCAGACCATTGCCCAATGCGCCGCAATGCTTGCCAAGTGCCATGCCACCTGCTTCTTGTAGCAGCACGATTGGTATTTCTGCAAGCGCATTTATGTGTCAGATGGACGGGGCGGGGAGCCACATTGGAATGGCCAAAGATTCCCCGCTTGGGTCAGTTGTCCTGCTCCCAATTTGCCATCTCTCCAAAAACCTGTCATTGGTTCTTCAGAAAAGACAAACCGTTCCTGCCTAGTTTTTGCCAGACAAAACCGGGGCTGATTTTCCATGCAACTGATAACAGGGAACAATGGATCTTTGCATCCAACATTTTGCATAGAGTTCAAAAAGTCACAAAAACAGACGCCAGGTCGGACCCACTAACTTCCTTGCTGGGCCTTTTCATGAGCGAGCAAACAGAATAGCAATATTAGAAAGCGCTTTGCATGGAAGGAATACATTTTTTGGATTTTTCCCTGCCCCACCCCCTTCAATAATTAGACTCATTAAGTTCATTAACATAAATGCAGAACACTGGAAAGTTTCCCAGAAGTTTGAGCTAAGCGCCTTCTGGCTCGCAACTTCCTGCGATGTTTACCCAAAAGGATATTTGGGTACGGAACGAACGAACAAATGCTTTCCTAATTCTCTCAGCATATCAACCCAGGGGATTCCAGGAGACAAAGGCAATATGGCAGTTTCCTCTTAATGGGGAAGGAAAAGGGGTTGGGTGGGCAATGCACACAAGTACAGTCAACTCCCACCTCTCTGGGTTCCTATCTGGAGAGCGGAATAATGTAGGCTAAAGGGCAGGAGATGGAAAAAAGAGAGAGACCCAAAGAGGTGGAGTTGGGGGAAGGAAAAGGGATTCAGAGCACATTTTCGCCCCTGAAAACCCAAGATCTCAGCTGTCAGAAACCAGATCTGCAAATCTGCAACTCTGCAAGGAGACCATCTCCAAGCAATGGGTGGGGAACGAATAAATAGAGAAATATGGGAGAAAGACCCTCTTCCCAAGAGTCCTTTTGCAAGCGGTAGCCTTGCCTTTACCTTATAAGGAGCAAAGACCAGTCCAATGCACCAAAGTGCTCATCAATAAGTTGCCCAGAAAAGTTATCAGTTCCAAAGTATCCAGAACACACACGCATTTGGAGGAAGGAGGAAATCAATGCCACACATTAGCTTTGAAATCTGCACAAGAGAAAAAGGGGACAGACGCACACACACAATGTTATAGCCTTACCATAATGATTCTGTCCTGCTTGTGTTAAGATTCCAGCAAAACAGCTGCTTTCCCTCCTCCCAGCAAATTTATAACCAGCAAGAACTGACTCCACCTGAAGATGAAGTCCTGTGTCCATTTAAAGAAACAGGAACGCTTTTTGAAAAAGCAAAAGAGAGAGAAAAATTGCGAGGAAAGTGTTGGAATTCATGCCAAAAAGTTTGTCAGTGGAAGAGCTCCACTGGTTTGTGGTGAAAGGAACGATAGATGGACAAAACGCACGCCGATACTCCAAACATCTCTTGGAAATCAAAATAAAGGCACTTTACAAACTTTTTTCTTCTTCATCTGTGTATTGGAAAAGGAAAAAAAATCAACATGTATAGATTAAATAGAGGGCCAGATCACAGTCCCTCAAATTGTCAGAGGTAGTGAGGATGCTTGCCATAGATGCAGGTGAAACGTCAGGAGAAAATGCCTCTAGACCATGGCCATATAGCCCGAAAAACCTACAACAAAAGTTTGCTCTAGGCACTGCCAGGCAATCAAATGCTAATCAAGGTGGTCAGTTGAAACATTCACCCCTAGCTCCAGCAGACAAGAGTCCTTTGCCCCACCCTGGTCATTCCACAGATATATAAAACCTTTTTCCTAGTTCCAACAGACCTCACTACCTCTGTGAATGCTTGCCATAGATGCAGGCGAAACGTCAGGAGAGAATGCCTCTAGACCATGGCCATATAGCCCGAAAAAACCTACAACAAAAGTTTGCTCTAGGCACTGCCAGGCAATCAAATGCTAATCAAGGTGGTCAGTTGAAACATTCACCCCTAGCTCCAGCAGACAAGAGTCCTTTGTCCCACACTGGTCATTCCACAGATATATAAAACCTTTTTCCTAGTTCCAACAGACCTCACTACCTCTGAGGATGCTTGCCATAGATGCAGGCGAAACGTCAGGAGAGAATGCCTCTAGACCATGGCCATATAGCCTGAAAAAACCAACAACAACCCAGTGATTCCGGCCATGAAAGCCTTCGACAATACGAATGAATTCCTATGCACACTGCACATATCTTATTTGTAGTGCAAAAAAAACACTTAAAAACAATACAATAATTAAAATGAAGAACAATTCTAACAAATATAAACTTATTAGTATTTCAGTGGGAAGTGTGTGCCTTCTTTTGGCTGATGGAATAGGATTGTTGTTGTTGTTGTTGTGTGCTTTCAAGTCGTTTCAGACTTAGGTTGACCCTGAGTGAGGGCTGGGTAAATGACCTTGGAGGGCCGTATCCAGTCCCCGGGCCTTAGTTTGAAGATCCCTGGATTAACCTGTCCTCAGATGTGGTGAAGAGGAAAGCATCGCTTTTTCAATCCAAGACATTTGACATTTTCATAGAATTATGGAGTTGGAAGAGACCTCCTGGGCCATCCGGTCCAACCCCATTCTGCCAAGAAGGAGGAATATTGCATTCAAAGCAACCCTGACAAATGGCCATCCAGCCTCTGTTTAAAAGCTTCCAAAGAAGGAGCCTCCACCATGCTCTGGGGCAGAGAGTTCCACTGCTGAACGGCTCTCACATTCTTCCAATGTTCAGGTGGAATCTCCTTGTAGTTTGAAGCAATTGTCCCGTAGTCCTAGTCTCCAAGGCAGCATTCGCTCCTTCCTCCCTATGACTTCCTTATACATGACTATCATATCTCCTCTCAGCCTTCTCTTCTTCAGGCTAAACATGCCCAGCTCTTTAAGCCGCTCGTCATAGGGCTTATTCTCCAGACCCTTGATCATTTTAGTCGCCCTCCTCTGGACACATTCCAGCTTGTCAATATCTCTCTTGAATTATAGTGCCCAGAATTGGACACAATATTCCAGGTGTGGTCTAACCTAGGCAGAATAGAGAATGGGGAGCAGGACTTCCCTAGATCTAGACACTATGCTCCTCTTGATGCAGGCCAAAATCCCATTGGCTTTTTTTGCTGCCACATCACATTGTTGGCTCATGTTTAACTTGTTGTCCACGAGGACTCCAAGATCTGTTTCACACGTACTGCTCTTGAGTCACACGTTCCCCATTCTGTATTTCTGCATTTCATTTTTTCTGCCTAAGTGGAGTTTCTTGCATTTGTCACTTTTGAACTTCATTTTGTTAGCTTTGGCCCATCTCTCTATTGTTCAAAGGACTTCTAAGCAACAGTGTTGCTCTTGTCATGTATCTTCTCATTGACGACAGATTGTGGCAATCCTGTCCTAGTGTTTTCTTGGCATTGGCCAAAGCTGAGAAAATGCGCCTTGCCCCGCACACTTTAATGTGTGCTTGCATGAGAGTTGAATGAAAAGTAATGCCTCCACCTTCGTTACTTGGGTTTGGATGGGAATATTTCAATAAATCAAATGCAGAAATAATCCTTAGAATGTGCTCTTTAACTACCACTATTCACTTTTCCGCATAATCACCAGACAATTGGATACATTTCTGCCAAATGATGAACAAGTTTTCTGAAGCCGTCACGGAAGAAGCCGACACTCTGTTTCCGCAACCAGCGTCTCACAGTTCTCTCATCCTGGGTACCCATCGTGCACAGATCTTCCGATAGCCAAACAAAGCAATCATGTGACCCACACATTCTTGTGGAATGCCGATTATGCTTGAAATTTCTCTCTGAGTGATATGATGATCGTCCTGAATCAATCTGTCAACTTTTTGCTTGTGAAACTCAGTGGTTACTGTCACAGGACATCCAAATCTTTGTTCACGCAAGTCAGATGTTCCCACCTCAACATCTTTAGACTTACTCTCCCAATGACGCACAGTCCTCACATCAACACAATCACCATACACAGCTTGCATTCTCTGATGAATCTCCTTTGGGGTGACACCTTCTGCGGTCAAGAATTCAATGACTGCACGTTGCTTAAGTTGCATTGACTGACCGTCTGTGTACAGCTCCATACTTCCTACTTGAATAACACAACCGTTCAATGCTAAGGCTTCCCACCAAAATAGAACTGTAGAGGAGAGTCTACTGAACAAGCCAGTACCTGCCGCATACGTTGCTTAAGTCGCATTGACCAACCATCTGTGCAGGGTTCCATACTATGCACTTTAACAACACAACCGTTCAATGCTAAAGCTTCCTGCTGAAATGGAACTGTAGAGGAGAGTCTACTGAACAAGCCAGTACCTGCCGCATATCAGTACTGCCATCTGTTGAGGAGTTAAGAAGGTGGAGGCATTACTTTTCATTCAACCCTCGTAGAATTTGGAGCCCCCGTGGGACATTGGGTTAAACTACTGAGCAGCTGAACTTACTTACTGAAACATCGCAGGTTCAAATTCAGGGAGTGGGGTGAGCTCCCACTGTTAGGCCCAGCTTCTGCCTACCTAGCAGTTCAAAAACATGCAAATGTGAGTAGATCAATAGGTACCACCTTGGCTGGAAGGTAATGGCATTCCATGAAATTATGCCAATGACCTTGGAGGTGTCTATGGACAACACCGACTCTTCATCTTAGAAATGGAGATGAGCACCATCTCCTCGAGTCGGACACGACTGGACTTAATGCCAGGGGAAAATCTTTACTATTACCTTGTAGAATTTAGCCCAGTGCTATCCAAAATCTTTATCAGAATAAGAGTTGGAAGAGAACACATGGGCCATCCCCCTTCTTCCATGCAGGAAAAGCACAATCAAAGCACCCCCAACAGATGGCCATCCAGCCTCTGTATAAAACCTTCCAAGGAAGAAGTTTCCTCCACACTCTGAGGCAGAGAGTTCCACTGTTGAACAGCTCATATGGTCAGGAAGTTGTTTCTAATGTTCAGGTGGAATCTCCTTTCTTGTCATTTGAACCCATGGCTCCTAGTTCTAGTTTGAAGGGCAGCAGAAAAACAAAGCTGCCCGCTCTTCCTTATGACAGCCTTGCACATATTTATACATGGCTCTTTTTATGTCTCCTCTCAACCTTCTCTTCTGCAGGCTCAACAAACCCAGTTCTTCAAGATGCTTTTCAGAAGGATTATTTACGATCCCCAGACCTTTGATCCTTTCAGTCACTTCCTTTGGAGATCTTCAAGTTTGTCAATATCTTTTTTAAACTGCGATACCCAGAATTGGAGACAGTATTCCAGTTGAAGAGGTCTAACTGTAATCGGAGGTGACACCCCCTCCCCAGGGCTCTGTAAAAGATAGTTCAGAATCAGGGAATTCATAGTTTTGCCAAGAACATCAGGCGAGAATGATCCCATAATCGCCTGTCTCTCCTCCTGTTTTTACGAATGGACTTGGGGGGGGGGGGGCGGCATGAGTTCCCCTTCAACCCTACATGCAGAGGTGGCCCTAGGTCATTTTCAACTGTAAGCAAACAGTATTTTGGCGACCCCCCCCCCCCAACCAATCATTGATATATAGGTTCTTGTGGGTTTTTTCGGGCTCTAGGGCCATGTTCTAGAGGCATTTCTCCTGACGTTTCGCCTGCATCTGAGGATGCTTGCCATAGATGCAGGCGAAACATCAGGAGAAATGCCTCTAGAACATGGCCCTAGAGCCTGAAAAAACCCACAAGAACCTAGTGATTTCAGCCATGAAAGCCTTCGACAATACATTGATATATATTTTCTGTTCGTCGTGGGAGTTCTGTGTGCCATATTTGGTTCAATTCCATCCTTGGTGGAGTTCAGAATGCTCTTTGATTGTAGGTGAACTATACATCCCAGTAACTACACTTGCCGCACTTGCTCCCTTGCCTTGCCCGCTTTGGGTCCGGAGGCGTGCCTGAAGACCCCGGCGTATGCACCAAAAGTCACCTCTTCTCCTGACTTTCTCCTCAGCCATTGCGACCGAGAGAGAGAGAGAGAAAGAGGGAGAGAGAGAGAGGTGGAGATGCCCACCTTTCCTGAAGGTAGGCGCAAAAACAAAGGAGGGAGCGGAAGTGGGAGATACCTCCAGTCGGAGGGTCTCTCTCTTTCTCTCTCTCTCTCTTGGTCCCAATGGCTGAAGAGAAAGTCAGGAGAAGAGGCGACTTTTGGTGTGCATGCTGGGGTCTTCAGACACGCCTCCGGACCCGAACCGGGCCAGGTGCGGTGGCTCCGCCCCTTGGCCCACCCGCGGATTGGGGAGAGGAGAGGATGCAGGTGGAGCGCCAGGGGATCAGGAAAGGGAGCCGGTCATGGGGAAGGGATCGAACGCGGAGAACGATTGCGCGCCGGCTCTGCTTGTGCACTCGGTGGCCAGGTGGAGCAGGAACCAGAGGGGCCAGGCGAGGTTCAAGGGCCCGGCCCCTTTGGGAAGAGGATCGCCCGGCAGTGAGGCAAGAAAGCTGAGGCTCCCCCCGGACTGCTCCCTCTGGACTGTTGTGAGCTGAGGGGGCGCTCCTCAAGTGGCGGTCGAGGGGCATTTACAGAGGCGCCTCTGCGCCCCTGGCCAAAAAAAGTGTTCTGCGACCGCTTACTTCACTCCCATGCCCTATTCCTCATTCCCTATATTTATGTATGTCTATATAAGAAAATAGGAAGCAAAGCTGCCCTTTTTATAAACCAGCAACTCACAGTTCTTGGAGTTTCCAAACTTCCTGAAACAATAATCCCCTAACAAAGGACTCAACCAGATCCATTTGCATGGACAATAAATAAATGGCTCTACTTGCCTGGACCTCAGATGGCTGATAGCCAGGCCATCCAGCATAATGGACTCTATGGACATATTGAATCACTCAACACAAAGGACATTTCCCATCTGCGAGGAACCGGGGATTTGTCATTGCCTCTGACCTCTGGAACCTATCTCTGCTTCATCAATTAACTTCATATCACAGGACAGTGTGACAAAGGACCTGGCCTCTTGGGACCAGACAAAAATGTTAATTCAAGAGACAAAACAATAACTCAGGCCGGGCTTGAGAGCCCAAAGCTATCGCCTGGTCATTTCACAAACACCAGTCATTTGACTGGCCATATAGCCCGAAAAAACCTACAACAACCCATTTCTTCATTGTTTTCCTGTTGCCTGCCTCCCTCCCACCTCATTGGCTGAGCATGGCCAGGGCCCTCATTGGATGTACTCCTGGCTTGTTGATGTCACAACCAATCAGCGAGAAGCTGGCTCAGGAGGCAGGCATGGGAGGTCTGAATCTGACAGCTCTATAACTATTGTATTTCTCTGTCTGTTGGGTTATGTTGGCTCCTGGGCAGATAACTGCGGTTGTCATCCGTTTCAGCTGGAATGAAATAAACATGTATTTATTTATTTATGACATTGATATGCTGCCCTTCTCACCCCAAAGGGGACTCAGAGTGGCTTACAAGATATATATACATACAATATATTATATTATTAGCATAGTACAATATCAGTATTATATATTACTATATTGTACTATACCATTATATTGTAATATTGTTCTGTCGCACGCTGGGCCTGTAACAGTTGTACTTTTCTATAGGACGTATACTTTAAGCCCAGCGGGAAGCCAGGGGGCCTCAAAGAGAGGTTCTCAGGGATTTTTCTGAAGTGATGGTCTTTAGAGTCTTTGATGATACAACAAAGTCTTTATTATGGAACAAACAACAAATCTTCAATGGTTCAAACAACACTTCAAGGCTTTCTTAGTCGTCCTCAATGGGCTGGTACCTGACTTCGATTAACTGAACTTTCTCTGTAGGAAAAACCCTTTTTAACCTCTCCCAGGCTGCTTTCTATCTATGCCTCATCGGTGTGGGACCTACTACCGATTCCAAATGCGTCAGGGTATCGAGTAGACCTACCAGCTGAGGCTTGAAGATATTTCAGCTGGAGTTCCATGGATCTGTAATGCTGTTCTCCCTTTGAGAATTCTTAGAAACTTCAAGGCTGTTCCCTCTGATGCTGTGAGGTTGAGAGGCTGTGAGCTCTCAGTCAGAGCTTTTGGGACCTTTATCCTGGAATTTCTGCTTGCCCGGATGTTCCTTTTTCCCTGGATGGTGTTGGGGTTCAGCCTGAGTTTGAACTTGAACCTGATTCTCTGTTTGTTCCTCCTGATGCTAATGAAAGTATATTTACTGATGCTAGTGGAAATGTACCTTTTGATGCCAATGCTCCAGAAATTAGTGAGGAAGAAACTGCTGTAGGTTTGGAAAATGCCAAAGTTCCTGAAATTAGTGAGGAAGGAACTTCTGTAGATTTGGAAAATGAAAGTACCAGTGTTCATGAGAATGTTTCAGAGGGAGACCTTGAACTTTCCCTCCCTTCTGCACCTGTTAACTGTAATGACAACAGAAGGGGCCAAATTTGGGACGACAGAAATAAATCACTCAGTTTGCGTCGATCCTCCCGAATTCAAGAATTAAAAACATTGGCTTCAAAAAAGAAGGGCGGTTCACGGAACCAATTCTTGAATTTTAATTGCCTTACGCCGGGCTGACTGTCTCAGTTCAGGCATCGTTTCAGAATTGATGAAGACCGTGGCAGTTCTCCCGGTTCCCTGGCCATAGTTTGGGAAGATTTCTAGGATATCAAGTACGGTTAGTGGATTGCTAACAGGTTCCAGTATTTCACAGTGAGGCTTTTGGTTTTGCTTTGTCCATTTAAATTCATGTTTGCTGATTTTGCTGTGGCTTTTGACTTGCATTTTTCCTTTATTTTGTAACCATTTTTCTTCAATAAAAAAGGATTGTTTTTCACAGCCAAGTGTGGTGGATAGTTATCTTAGGGCCTCGTTCCCTGCTCTGGATTGCAACAGATGGTTAATTCCCCTGGATGCTCTTGAGAAAGGAAGCTTTTCTATGGGACGAACTGGTCTACGTCTTATAGCTTAGCTACCTTGTGTGAGACTGCCCAAAAAATGGCTCCTTTCCCTCCCAGAGCCCAGAACAAGGGGCGGAACCAAAGCTTAATTATGATGGACAGGAGGCCTGCCCTATGACTGCAAAACAGATAAGAGAAAGAAAATAATGTTGGAGCTCTTGGTACAGATGTACCAGCACAAATATTATTAGTAATATTACATGCAATATAAAATATATAATTATAGTATTATTATTATTATTAGTAGTAGTATTATATTGTATTACATTATAATATTACAAATATTATATGTATATACAATATGTAACATTACATTACATTTTATTATTAGCATAACACAGGAGACAAGATGGAATTGTCCCCTGCCCCCTCTCTCTTCACTCTGGGCCAGAGCGGAAGTTGGTGCTGGGCCCCTCAGCCACTTAAGCATGAGTTATGGGCCCGGCACTCAGCTTAACTTTGGTTATGGGCCCAGCACCCAGCTTAAGCAGCCGAGGGGGAAAAGGAGTTGGAAGTCCAAAACACTTGGAGGGCTCAAGTTTGCCCAGGCCTGATATATACCATTAGACCTGCTTCAGATGGATTGCATTGCATTACATTACATTGCATTGCATTGCATTGCATCTGAAGCAGCAGAACACAAACTTCACCCAGCCTTTGCCACATTCCCGACCTCCTCCGTGTCTGCCGAGCCACCTGTTCACACATGCCTGTTATTTTTAATAAAAGCCCCCTGGCATCTGTTTCTTTCTGCTGGGCGCAATGGGACCCTCAAACCACAGGCAGCTGGTGGCCTCTGGGTCGGTGGGACAACAAATCCGCTCCAGGATCAAACCTGCATTTTAATAGAATTCCTCCTCCTGTTATTGTCGAAGGCTTTCATGGCCGGAATCACTGGGTTGTTGTAGGTTTTTTCGGGCTGTATGGCCATGGTCTACAGGCATTCTCTCCTGATGTTTCGCCTGCATCTATGGCAAGCATCCTCAGAGGTAGTGAGGTCTGTTGGAACTAGGAAAAAGGGTTTATATATCTGTGGAATGACCAGGGTGGGACAAAGAACTCTTGTCTGCTGGAGCTAGGTGTGAATGTTTCAACTGACCACCTTGATTAGCATACAATGGGCTGACTGTGCCTGGGGCCATCTTTTGTTGAGAGGTGATTAGATGTCCTTGTTTGTTTCCTCTCTGTTGTTGTGCTGTTGCAATTTTAGAGTTTTTTAATACTGGTAGCCAGATTTTGTTCCTTTTCATGGTTTCCTCCTTTCTGTTGAAATTGTCCACATGCTTGTGGATTTCAATGGCTTCTCTGTGTAGTCTGACATGGTGGTTGTGCAGAAGTGTACCGTGTACCATGCAGCTGTGGACAAGTCTACAGAGGGACCACCAAACGCAGCAATGCCCAAACACGGATCAAGGAACATGAAAGGTACTGCAGACTAACTCAACCAGAGAAGTCAGCCATAGCAGAGCACCTGAGGAACCAACCTGGACACAGCATATTATTTGAGGACACAGAAATGCGGGACCACTCTCATAACCACCATGTCAGACTACACAGAGAAGCCATTGAAATACACAAGCATGGGGACAATTTCAACAGAAAGGAGGAAACCATGAAAATGAACAAAATCTGGCTACCAGTATTAAAAATTACAACAGCACAACAACAGAGAGTAAACAAACAAGGACATCTAATCACCTCTCAACAAAAGATTGCTCCAGGCACTGCCAGGCTATCAAATGCTAATCAAGGTGGTCAGTTGAAACATTCACACCTAGCTCCAGCAGACAAGAGTCCTTTGTCCCACTTGGGTCATTCCACAGATATATAAACCCTTTTTCCTAGTTCCAACAGACCTCACTACTTCTGAGGATGCTTGCCATAGATGCAGGCGAAACGTCAGGAGAGAATGCCTCTAGACCATGGCCATATAGCCTGAAAAAACCTACAACAAAAGTTTGCTCTAGGCACTGCCAGGCAATCAAATGCTAATGAAGGTGGTCAGTTGAAACATTCACCCCTAGCTCCAGCAGACAAGAGTCCTTTGTCTCACCCTGGTCATTCCACAGATACATAAACCCCTTTTCCTAGTTCCAACAGACATCACTACCTCTGAGGATGCTTGCCATAGATGCAGGCAAAACGTCAGGAGAGAATGCCTCTAGACCATGGCCATATAGCCCGAAAAAACCTACAACAACCCAGTTATTCTGGCCATGAAAGCCTTTGACAATACAAATTCAGCATTACTTGCTTCTAGGTCAACCCTTTGCAGGAAGAAACGATCAAGCGTGAGCAAGCGTGCAGAGCCACAGGTTCTGGCTAGTAAAATGCATGCAAATGAGACATGTGCGCAGCTACTTATATGGGCAGGCAGGGACTCTTCCAGTCCTTTTGAGTGCGAGTCAAAATGCCTGCAACCAGCCCTAGCTGTTCTTGTCAATTGTAGAGGCATCCAGCCAGAAAATTTCCAAGGATTAAGTTAAAACCATCTGTTTTTAAGCTCCGAAAGTCACTCTATCGCTTTGGGGGGAGCGCAGGGGGAGGAGTAAGCGGCAAAGCAGGCAGGAGGCCCCTAAGTTGAAACACAGCCCTCCGCACAGCACACGCTTCTAGGCAACTTTTGGGTCATCCCTCACTTTCAGCAGGCTTTCTCCAAAAGCAGCAGGGGAGACATTATGTCTTGCATTGCTGAGCTCTTCTTAAGGATCACTGAGAAATCATTCATGGGAAGCTTAGCACAAAAACATATTTATGTAAACACTAGTGTATATAACCAACAGAGCCCAGGTTTGCATTTTGATTGGTTCGCCTTAGGGCAGGCATGGGCAAACTTTGGCCCTCCAGGTGTTTTGGACTTCAACTCCCACAATTCCCAACAGCCTACCGGCTATTGGGAATTGTGGGAGTTGAAGTCCAAAACACCTGGAGGGCCAAAGTTTGCCCATGTCTGCCATAGTGTCTCCATAAGTCAGAACCAAATTGAAGGCTCACAAAACGAACCAAAAATCATAGAATCATAGAATCAAAGAGTTGGAAGAGACCTCATGGGCCATCCAGTCCAACCCCATTCTGCCAAGAAGCAGGAATATTGCATTCAAATCACCCCTGACAGATGGTCATCCAGCCTCTGTTTAAAAGCTTCCAAAGAAGGAGCCTCCACCACACTCCGGGGCAGAGAGTTCCACTGCTGAACGGCTCTCACAGTCAGGAAGTTCTTCCTCATGTTCAGGTGGAATCTCCTCTCTTGCAGTTTGAAGCCATTGTTCCGCGTCCTAGTCTCCAAGGAAGCAGAAAACAAGCTTGCTCCCTCCTCCCTGTGGCTTCCTCTCACATATTTATACATGGCTATCTTATCTCCTCTCAGCCTTCTAAATATGCCCAGCTCCTTAAGCCGCTCCTCATAGGGCTTGTTCTCCAGACCCTGGATCATTTTAGTCGCCCTCCTCTGGACACATTCCAGCTTGTCAAAATCTCTCTTAAATTGTGGTGCCCAGAACTGGACACAATATTCCAGATGTGGTCTAACCAAAGCAGAATAGAGGGGTAGCATGACTTCCCTTGAGCTAGACACTATGCTCCTATTGATGCAGGTCAAAATCCCATTGGCTTTTTTTGCCGCCACATCACATTGTTGGCTCATGTTTAACTTGTTGTCCACGAGGACTCCAAGATCTTTTTCACACGTACTGCTCTCGAGCCAGGCATTGTCCGCCATTCTGTATCTTTGCATTTCATTTTTTCTGCCTAAGTGGAGTATCTTGCATTTATCACTGTTGAACTTCATTTTGTTAATTTTGGCCCATCATCTCTCTAATCTGTCAAGATCATTTTGAATCCTGCTCCTGTCCTCTGGAGTCTTGGCTCTCCCTCCCAATTTGGTATCATCTGCAAACTTGATGATCCTGCCTTCTAACCCTTCATCTAAGTCATTAATAAAGATGTTGAACAGGACCGGGCCCAGGATGGAACCCTGCTTGTGGCACTCCACTTGTCACTTCTTTCCAAGATGAAGAGGAAGCATTGGTGAGCACCATCTGGGTTCGTCCATTTAGCCAATTCCAGATCCACCTCACTGTAGTTTTGCCTAGCCCACATTGGACTAGTTTCCTTGCCAGAAGGTCGTGGGGGATCTTGTGGAAGGCCTTACTGAAATCCAGGTACGCTCCATCCACGGCATTCCCCGCATCTACCCAGCTTGTAACTCTTATCAAAAAAAGAGATCAGATGAGTCTGGCATGACTTGTTTTTGATAAATCCATGTTGACTATTAGCGATGACTGCATTTGTTTCTAAGTGTTTGCAGACCGCTTCCTTAACAATCTTTTCCAGAATCTTGCCCGGTATCGACGTGAGGCTGACCGGACGGTAGTTGTTTGGGTCATCCTTTTTTCCCTTCTTGAAGATTGGGACCACATTGGCCTTCCTCCAATCTGCTGGAACTTCTCCCGTTCTCCAAGAACTCTCAAAGATGATCGCCAATGGTTCCGAAATGACTTCCGCTAGTTCCTTCAATACTCTTGGGTGAAGAGCAAAGCTAGAACCAAACTGAAGTTAACACTGCAGTCGTTCCATTCTGAGTTTGACTTTTTGCAGATCTTATTATCCATGGATTTGATTATAAGGATTTTCTTTAGGAATCTCTAGGTCCTCTATAGTCAACTACAACTTCTTTAGGAATCTCTAGGTCCTCTATGGTCAAATCCAACTTCTTTAGGAATCCTTAGGTCCTCTATGGTCAACCAACTTCTTTAGGATTCTCTAGGTCCCCCATGGTCAACTTCAACTTCTCTAGGAATCCCTAGGTCCTCTATGGTCAACTTCAACTCTTTAGGAATCCCTAGGTCCTCTATGGTCAACTTCAACTCTTTAGGAATCCCTAGGTCCTCTATGGTCAACTTCAACTTCTTTAGGAATCCCTAGGTCCCCTATAGTCAACTTCAACTTCTTTAGGAATCCCTAGGTCCTCTATGGGCAACTTCAACTTCTTTAGGAATCCCTAGGTCCTCTATGGTCAACTTCAACTTCTTTAGGAATCCCTAGGTCCTCTATGGCCAACTTCAACTCTTTAGGAATCCCTAGGTCCTCTATGGTCAACTTCAACTTCTTTAGGAATCTCTAGGTCCTCTATGGTCAACTTCAACTTCTTTAGGAATCTCTAGGTCCTCTATGGTCAACTTCAACTTCTTTAGGAATCTCTAGGTCCTCTACGATCAACTTCAACTTCTTTAGGAATCCCTAGGTCATTTATGGTCAACTTCAACTTCTTTAGGAATCTCGAGGTCCTCTATGGTCAACTTCAACTTCTTTAGGAATCTCTAGGTCTTCTATGGTCAACTTACTTACTTCGGCAATCCCTCGTAGCCTGAAGATGATGGTCCTCCAAGTGTAGCATCTTTGCAGTGAGTTCATAGGTGGCTGTGGAGCCCTATTCATTGATCCACATGTTCTTTCAGTGAGAACACAGGTGGAAGGTGGTGTCAGTCAGGGTTGGCTTGGTGCACCTTCCTCTTGGCACATTTCTCCCTTTTGCCCTCCATTCATGCCTCTTCAAGTTCTGCAGCACTGCTGGTCACAGCTGACATCCAGTTAGAGTGTTCAAAGGACAGGGATCCCCAGTTCTCTCTTGGTGTCTATGCCAGTTTTTAAGGTTGGCTTTGAGCCCATCTTAAAATCTCCACCAACATTACATTTTCTGTTCTGCTTTGGCAGACTGTGATCTTTGGGCATTTGTACACCATGGCCAGTCCAGTGGAGTTGATGGTGTGGGAACATCACTTCAATGCTGGTGGTCTTTGCTTCTTCTTCCAGCACACTGACATTTGTCCACCTGTCTTCCCAAGAGATTTGCAGGATTTTTTTTGGCAGCAACGCTGATGGAATCATTCCCAGATTTGAGTGTGACATGTGTAGACAGTCCATGTTTCGCAGGCGTATAGCAGGGTTGGGAAGACAATGGCTTTATAAACAAACACCTTTGTGTCCCTATGGATGTCCCAGTCCTCAAACACTCTCTGCTTCATTCGGAAAAATGCTGCACTTGCAGAGCTCAGACGGTGTTGTATTCAGTGTCAGTGTTGACTTTTGAGCCAAGGGAGCAGAAATGGTCCACATTTTTTAACGTCACACCATTAAGCTGTATTTCTGGTGGAATATGAACAGAGGATGAGGGCAACTAAAAGGATCAAAGGTCTGGGGACCATGAATCCCTCTGAGGAGCATCTTAAACACCGCCACGAGTCGCCCTAGGGCTGAGAGCGGCGGTTAATAAATGCAAGAAATAAAGAACTGGGTATATTTATCTTGCAGAAGACAAAGTTGAGAGGACACATGAGATCCATGTATCAGTCATGAATCCCTCTGAGAAGCGTCTTAAAGAGCTAGGTATGTTTAGCCTGCAGAAGAGAAGGTTGAGAGGAGACGTGAAAAGGTGTCCTAAGGAAGAGGGAACAGGTCTATTTTCTGCTTCCCTGGAGACTAGGACTTAATAGAGCCATGGTTTCAAATGACAGGAGAGGAGATTCCACCTGAACATAAGGAAGAACTTCCTGGCTGTAAGAAGAGTTGTTCAGCAGTGGAACTCTCTGTCTTGGAGTCTGGTAGAAGCACCTTCTTTGGAAGCTTTCAACCAGAAGCTGGATTGCCATCTGTCAGGGAAGCTTTGATTGTGCTTCTCCTGTATGGTAGGGGGTTGGACTAGATGGGTCATATGGTATCTTCCAGCTCTATGATTCTATGTCTAGGCTTGACTACTCTGGTGCACTGTACATGGGGCTACCCTGACAATAGTTCAGAAGCAAACTGGTTCAGAATACAGTTGTAAGCCTTTTAGCTCAGATAAGGCTGGTCAGTCTCTCTCTAGAGTTTCAAATGAACTAATTGCTCCAATCAATTTAACAATTTGGGGTTAAGCTAAGAAACTATACATAAAAAGAGGGATTGTACAGCCTAGTAGGTGGTGAAAATTCTGTTGTCGGTGGGATGGAAAATCCCAGAAAGCCTCAACAGCCTTGGCCAACAACCAGGGATTCTGGGATCTGAAGTCCAAAATGCTCAAGAGACCAGAGTTTGGGAAATACTGGTTTAGACCAAACTTTGAATGAGCTATCCATGGTGCTGGATTCTATTCTGAAAAATGGCCTCAGCACAATGGATAGCATTGTGGCATCATTGCAATGGATAGCATTATAGCAACTAGTGACCCTTCCTTGATGAATATGCTTTCCCTTTACGTTATTATGGATCCCACTTCTGGGTGACTATTGAAAGAGACTTTTGGGTGGCACCTCAGAATTTCGCAACCGTTTTATGGTTCCAGGAGGATGCTGAGAATTATAGTCCCCTCTGCAATGTTCCCAAGCTCTGCTTTATCTTTGATATGATCTCCCTTTCCAGATATATGGGGTGTCTTTTACTGTTCAATCTGGATTGTTTCTCCCTTTCTCGAGCCCCCCAAAAGTCAATATCTGAGATGGAAATAGATGTGCAGGACTCAAGCATAAATCTTCCTGCCATGGTGCCAAAATCCTACTGGGCTGCTAGCTTTGCATCCCTTCCTCCCAATATCAGCCCACCCAGATAACAAACAGACCATCAGTTTTCCATTTCTAGAATTCTTTAATAGCATATTTAATTTGACCACGGATTTGGCCGTACTTATTATAGAACGACTCCAGTTCAAAGCTATTTAGCAATGTTTATTAACCCAATCCAGGAACTAACATGGAGCTGGCAGAAACCAGAGTTCTATAAAATGTTTTCAGGGTGGATTTCTTTGTAGTATGGATTTGCTTCAGAATACATAAGTAATTAAGTATAAATGACTAGTTACTTGTAATTCATTTGTTTTTGTAAAAATTGGGGCATAGTTAAATTACTATATAGTTACAACAATTCATATGGGATATCCTTGCAGCTTTCGTGGTGCAACTGTAAACTTTTAGTTAATGTATAAAAACTGATTCCCTCAAGAAATGGTGGAGGAGGAATATCATTGTTGCACTCCAGGCCTGGAAATATCTATGACCACTGCACCACACAAGAGTCCAAGAGTATAAGCAAACACCGACCACCGTCTCCCAAAGCAGTTGCTCTACTCCGAACTCAAGAACGGAAAACAGAATGTTGGTGGGGAGGAAAAGAGATTGAAAGATGGGCTCAAAGCCAACCTTAAACACTCTGGCATAGACACTGAGAACTGGGAAGCCCTGGCCCTTGAGTGCTCTAGCTGGAGGTCAGCTGTGACCAGCAGTGCTACAGAATTTGAAGAGGCACGAATGGAGGGCGAAAGGGAGAAGCATGCCAAGAGGAAGGCGCGTCAAGCCAACCCCGACCGAGACCACCTTCCACCTGGAAACCAATGCCCTCACTGCGGAAGAAGGTGCAGAGCCAGAATAGGGCTCCACAGCCACATACGGACCCACAAGAATACTGGAAGACAATCCTCCTCGGAAAACGAGGGATCGCCTAAGTAAGTAAAAAGCAAACAGTTCAATATAAAAAGCATATAAAAGTCAAGAATAAGAAAGGAAGATATATAATCCAAAAAGGTGAGAATTAAACAAGAATCCAAATGTCCCATAAAATTCCAAAGGCAACAAAGTCCAGGAACAGCCAGGAATCACAGATACAGATACAGCATAAGTCCACAAGTCAGGAAAATGTAACTAGTAAGACTTGAACAGGAGTACATTAACAGGAACACAGAAAAGTTCCAGGATATATTAAACTCAAAATCAAAGCTTGACTTGAACCAGGAACAGGAGAACTCAGGTGTAGCTTCTCACTTTAATGCAGTGTTGCCTGAACTGACTTTAAGGTAAACAACTGGTTTCTTCATAGCCCACCCATGGAAGCATCCAATTTTCCATGAATTTCTTTCACAACTTTCCCGCCTAATCTCTCTGAACAATGCAATCTATTTTCAGCTCTGACTATTTAGACATAATGGAGGACATGTGAGACACGGTGTGGCAAGGGTTAACCTGCCCCTATTACTTCCCCAATGGAAGCCCCATTCTCCTCACTACCCTGAAGCTATTAGAGCTACAAAGTGCAGCCAAGCAGGGAGAAAAAGGTCACCTCTTCCTCCAGTGCCCAAAACCTCAGTCCAAATTCCCTCCTTCTCACCTGTTTTTAAGCAAACAAAGATGCCGGAGCCCAGCGGGATGAGGTGCGAGAGACTGAGGTGGGATTTCCCCGTCACATCCCATTTGGTCCTCACACCTTGCGCCTTCGGAGTGGTGGTTTAAGGAACTAAGAGTCTCACAGGCAGCATTGCAGAGTGATTGCTTTCACTCCTGTTGCAGATTAGAGAGGCGATTGTCCAAAACTAGCAAAACGAAGTTCAACAGGGACAAATGCAAGATGCTCCCCCTCTATTCAGCCTTGGTAGGACCACACCTGGAATCACGCTGTGTCCAGTTGAAGGGAGATGTTGACAAACTGGAATGTGTCCAGAGGAGGGTGACTAAAATGATCAAGGGTCTGGAGAACAAGCCTTGTGAGGAATGAGCGGCTTAGAGAGCTGGGCATGTTTAGCCTGCAGACAAGAATGCTGAGAGGAGACATGTTGAGGGCTATGTGTAAATATGTGAGGGGAAGTCCTAGGGAGGAGGGAGTAAGCTTGCTTTCTGCTGCTCTGGAGAGTAGGATGCGGAGCAATGGCTTCAAACTACAGGAAAGGAGATTCCACCTGAACATGAGGAAGAGCTTCCTCATGGTGAGAGAGAGCTGTTCTGCCCTAAACTGTGGTGGAGGCTCCTTCTTTGAAGGCTTTTAAACAGAAGCTGAATTGCCATCTGTCACGGGGCTTTGAATGTGATTTTCCTGCTTCTTGGCAGGGGGTTGGACTGGATGACCCATGAGGTCTCTTCCAACTCTAAGATTCTATGATTCTATGACTGCTGAACTACAAGGGGGAAGTGGATAACATGAAATACATTTCAAATAAAGGGTATCCCCAACTCTGTATACGAACCCACACGATCTCTTCGATCATCTGGAGAGGCCCTGCTCTCGATCCCACTTGCATCACAGGCGCGATTGGTGGGGATGAGAGAGAAGGCCTTTTCGGTGGTGGCCCCTCGACCCTGGAACTCACTTCCTAAGGACATCAGGCTTGCCCCAACTCTGGCAGTCTTTAGGAGGAACTTGAAGACGTGGTTGTTCCAGTGTGCCTTCCCAGAATAATGATTCCGTAGCACCTTGTCCTTCAAAGCACTTTACATTTGTTTAGGTCTGCTTGTGTGTTTTCCACAAACGCCCCATCACTTTTTTGCCCATGTCCCAGCATTACTTCCAATTTTAATTTTACATTTGGCCTTCCCACAGTTTTAACCGTGTGGTTTTATTGTTAATGTTGCATGTTTTTATTTTAATTGCTTGTATTGTTGTTATTATTACGTGTATTGTTGTATTGGGCTCAGCCTCATGTAAGCCGCACCGAGTCCCTTGAGGAGATGGTAGCGGGGTACAAATAAAGTGCTATTATAATTATAATTATTAAAGTAAAAAAATCCTGGAAGAGTAATACCAGTATAGTGGAACCTCAATTTAAGAACATCTCAACTTAAGAGCATTTTGAGTTAAGAGCTACTGCTCAGCCTTTGTTTCACTTTGACATACGAGCAGCAATTTGAGTTAAGAGCTAGCACCAGAGGGAGTGCTAGAGTGAGAATACAGGGCTTTAAGCCTTCAAGGGAGCAGCCTCTGGGCCTTGTGCCTTGTATTCTTGTCACCTTTAGGAGATTGCTGTCCACTTTGCTCTTGTCCACTTTGAGAAACTTTGGCTTAGTTGATTTTATGTGGTTTTATTCCTGGTCTGTTTGGCTTCATGACACTAGAGAGGGTTAAGGAACAGGGAAGGAGTGAGGTTGAAATGAGCACAATATGAAGAAGAAAAGGATGCTTCTGCCTCTTTACTTTATGCTTCCTTGACACAACTTTGTGCTTCTGTCATTTTAAAGTTGATCTTTCTGTTTTTTAAACTGTTCCATGTGAATGTGCATTTACTAGGCGTGTGTGTGAAATTTGTTCCTATTCATGTCTTCCATTTCTTTGGAAGCACGAAACGGGAAGTACCCTCCCCACACGAAAATCTGCTCAACACAAAATCCTGCTTTTGTGTGCATCCAAACTTGCTTCCTTGCCTTGGAAAGAGAGTGTGTGTGTGGTGGGCATGCAGGCAGGCACGCTCAGAGGTTGGCTGCAGGTGCATTTCAGACCTGCCTGCATGCCCCGTCACCAGGGGCGGCTTGTCCATTACGCGAGGTAAGCGGTCGCAGAACACTTTTTTTTGCCAGGGACGCAGAGGCGCCTCTGTAAATGCCCCTTGACTGCCACTTGAGCGCCCCCTCAGCTCACAACAGCCCTAGCAGTCCGGGGGGGGGGGGAGCCTCGGCTTTCTTGCCTCGCTGCCGGGCGATCCTCTTCCCAAAGGGGCCAGGCCCTTGAACCTCGACTAGCCCCTCTCGTTCCTGCTCCACCCGGCCACCGGGTGCATGAGCGGAGCCGGCACTCAGTAGTTCTCCGTGTTCCATCCTTTCCCCATGACCAGCTCCCTTTCCTGATCCCCCGGCGCTCCACCCGCCTCCTCTCCTCTCCCCAATCCGCAGGTGGGCCAAGGGGTGGAGCCGCCATGCCTGACCTGCTTCGGGTTCGGAGGTGTGTCTGAAGACCCCAGCATGCGCACCAAAAGTCGCCTCTTCTCCTGACTTTCTCTTCAGCCATTGGGACCAAGAGAGAGAGAGAGAGAGCCCCTCCGGCTGGAGGTATCTCCCACCTCCGCTCCCTCCTTTGTTTTTGCACCTACCTTCAGGAAAGGTGGGCATCTCCACCTCTGTCTGTCTCTCTCTCGCTCTCTCTCTCGATCCCAATGGCTGAGGAGAAAGTCAGGAGAAGAAGTGACTTTTGGTGCACGCACCGGGGTCTTCAGGCACGCCACCGGACCCAAAGCAGGCCAGGCAAGGGAGCAAATGCAGCAAGTGCAGTTACTGGGATGTATAGTTCACCTACAATCAAAGAGCATTCTGAACTCCACCAATGATGACATTAAACCAAATATGGCACACAGAACTCCCACAAGAAACAGAAAATATATATCAAAGATTGGTTGGGGGGGGGGGCAAAATACTGTTTGCTTACCATTGAAAATTACCTAGGGCCGCCTCTGCCCGTCACACACGCACTCTCAGGGAATGTGGCGGAGTGTGTGTGGCGGGGCGTGTAGCCTGGCAGGCTCAGAGCGCACCCGCAGCTGAGCATCTCTTACTCTAGAGTAAGAGTAGTTTGGCTACAGGTACTAGCAGGTGCAAGTACTTTCCGGGAATGCCTGCACGCCCCGCCATACACGCACTCTCTTTCCAAGGAGAGTGTGTTTGTGGCGGGGCATGCAGGCACATCATTGGGTGCAAACCATGGGTCCCTCCAGGTGGATTTCTCAACATTAGCTATACTGACTAAACATCCCTTCACACTATGCAATTACAGAACTACGAGGGGTATTTTTTAAGTAAGGTCCGTTTTGTTGTAGACACTAGTAGTTCGCGTGCATACCGCAACGAGCGTGTGCGTCGTGTACCGGCATGCCTCGGGAACAACTGTGTTCAGTTTCCGCTCTGTAGTTAACCTGTACGGTTCTGTTCTGTACTTTAAAAATGTTTAAGACTATCAACTCACCCGCCGCACGTGAGGTTCACTCAGTGATACGGTTTTTGTCAGCAAGGAACCTGCCTGCTGCAGAAATTCATCGACAGATTTGTGAAGTGTACGGTGATATTGTTATGAGTGAAAGCAAAGTGCGTAAGTGGGTACGACAATTCAAAGATGGCCGTGACAACGTCCATGATGAGGACCGCTCCGTTCGCCCTTCTTTGATTACAGACGATTTGGTGGCTTCAGTTGAAGTGAGGATTTATGAAGAGGGTATTTTAAAATTGGTTCAGAGTTATGATAAGTGTTTGAACAAACTGGGCAACTATGTCGAAAAATAGAGTGAAGTATGTGCTTTCTGAAAATAAATTTACTTTTTTGAAATAAACTTTCGTTGTGTACTTATGTTCCAACGGACCTTACTTAAAAAATACCTCTCGTATATTTATTTATTTACCATATTTATACCCCACCCTTCCACCACGTAGGGGGCTCAAGGCGGCTTACATATAAAGGCATCAATAAATATTTCACTTTAATTGGCATGAAAGCATTTGATGGAATCCTGGGATTTACAATTTAGGCAGGGACGTTCAGAGTTCTCTGCCAGAAAACCCCAAAAACCACAAATCCCATGATTCTGAGTGAGTTAATGTGGAATCAGAGAGCTATAATTGAGTGGAAGTGTTTACAAGGGCTCTTCGTAGGTGGGGAAAGACTCAATGTGTTTAAGGCAGGAAATAATTAACGATCATTTAGTTTTAGAGGGCTGGTCAGTTTGGGTATCTGTTACATGAAGGTATAGCGAATTCTGACATTTTGTTGTTCTTTGTAACAGGCTCTTTCCCTCCTCTGCCTCCAATATATGCGATGTGCCAATAGCACGTTAATGACTTTCATCACCTTGAGCAAGTTCTGAAGATTTCCAGGCAGTGCAGCTTGGAAATTTGTAGCACCATAAAATCTCAGGTGTAGAATTTTATAACACTTTTCATAAGCAACTGTTGATGTGTAATGAACCACATGCCTGAGGGGACAACAGCAAAAAACATTAAATCGGTTCAGCTCATCAACTCACAAGGATGGTAAAACATCAAAACATCTGGGCGTCCCATGGGCAACGTCCTTGCAGATGGCTAATTCTGTCACACCAGAAGCAACTTGCAGTTTCTCAAGTCGCTCATGACACACACACACGCAAAACAAAAGCCAGCAACCCCCCCCACACAATGTTTTCCATACTTTCAAAAACTCTGTTGTGATCCGTTTGGGAGGAATTTTGTTCTGCTTTCTTTTAGGGCCCTTCCACACAGCCATATAACCCAGAATATCAAGGCAGATACTCCGTGATATCTGCATTGAACTGGATTATCTGCCAGATAATCCAGTTCAATGTGGATTTTATACAGCTGTATGGAAGGAGTCCTAATTACATGAAGGTGGATGCTGAAATAAAGCTAGTAGCACTGACAGTTTGCTATCTTCATTTGGAGACGAGGGGTGCATCTATATTGTAGAATAGATGCAGTTTGGCACCGCTTTCACTGTCATGGCTTAATGCTATGCAATTGTGGAAGTTGCAGTGTTACATAGTCTTTGGCTTTCTGTGCTACAAAGTATTGGTGCATCACCAAACTATGACTCCAAGATTGCATGGCATTAAGTTATGGCAGCTGAAGTGGTGTCAAATTGTACAAATTCTGTATCACCAAACTACGACTTCCAAAATTGCATGGCATTAAGCTATGGCAGCTGAAGTGGTGTCAAATTGTACAAATTCTGTATCACCAAACTACGACTCCCAAAATTGCATGGCATTGAGCTATGGCAGCTCAGTCAAATTGGTGTCAAATTGCACAAATTCTGTATCACTCAACTACGACTCCCAAAATTGCATGGCATTAAGCTATGGCAGCTGAAGTGGTGTCAAATTGTACAAATTCTGTATCACCAAACTACGACTCCCAAAATTGCATGGCATTGAGCTATGGCAGCTGAAGTGGTGTCAAATTGCACAAATTCTGTATCACTCAACTACGACTCCCAAAATTGCATGGCATTAAGCTATGGCAGCTGAAGTGGTGTCAAATTGTACAAATTCTGTATCACCAAACTACGACTCCCAAAATTGCATGGCATTGAGCTATGGCAGCTGAAGTGGTGTCAAATTGCACAAATTCTGTATCACCAAACTACGACTCCCAAGACTCCATGGGGTATTGAGCTATGGCAGCTAAAGTGGTGTCAAAACCAGTAGATGTGTTCACATGTCATTTGTTTTTACAAACTGAGGGATGTAAGGATGTTTTAGTGCTGGACTAACTCAGGCAACTTTGACCCTCTCTCCAGGTGTTTTGAACATCAACTCCCATAGGAGCATCAACTCCCATTAGGAATTGTGGGAGTTGAAGTCCAAAACACCTGGAGGGAAGCCTGAAGCTCACCCATGCCTGCACTAACTGGTCTGAAACTTGAGTTTTTAATCTATCAAGAACATTCCTGCTATAGATGTGGGAAGCTACAGGCAAATTTTAAGATGCGCTTGCATGGATTTCTTACTTCTTTCCACATACTAATGTTTGCATATCCTATTAGTGGAATATGCAAAAGCTTAGTTTAGCTGATAAATTCACCCTTTGGGCTGGCTGGGGCTGAGACTGTTGGCCCAATAAAAAGTTCAGATGCTGTGCATGAAAATACTGGCCAACCTGGACAGTGAGCCGGAGTTAAGTCAGCAAAATATGCCAGCCCAGAATTGTATTGTTATGCAGTTTCCTTGCACCGATGTGCTGTGAGGGGAGCTGGAACAACACTCTTCTTGGCAGCCCTTGGCCCTCTGCTCATGCCAAGCCATAACCATAAAACTCATTAGTATTGATGCTGAGACTCTAAACGATATATGCTTTGGCATGAAAGCAAAGTTAAACTCACTAAACCAGTCAAAACTGCTTTGAACCAGACGGCTCTCATTTACTGCGTCTACATGTAGATCCCTCCATCCTCATTACCCTTTTGAGGAGAAATGAAATATGAGACAGGACGTTCGCTGCCAAGATTGCTCATTCCAGTCAATGAGGTTTCTGCAGTACCTGGAAGAAAGTTATAGAAACAGATGGGTTTCAGAGGGTGAGATAACAGCATGGACGGGGAGGATGTCCCACCAGTCGGATCCTATGGTAGGAATATCTGCTACACTGACCACATACCCAATAAAGTCATCTGATGTGAACACCACAGACATTAGAAGAAGGTTCACAGCGTGACAGTGAATCTAATGTACAGCAGAAATAAAGTCAGTGAATCTAATGTACAACAGAAGTGTAATACTCATTGGTTATTCTGGGAGTCCTAAAAAGTTATTTCATAGGGTTGCCTTAAGAAAGGAAGACTCAGATGTAGTAGCTAGTTCTTTCTTCTGTAATATAGCCTTCTACAGCACCTGGTATTAGTTGGCAGTCTCCCAATTGGGTGTCTTTAGGGTATTTAGTAATATTCAGTATCTACAGCCAGCGCTGTATATGTGTTTATGGTAGGAAACGGGAGATAATATATGCAGGATGCTCTGGTAAAAACGTACCCTATTTGCTCGAAACTAATGCTCACCTTTTTTGGGCGTGGTGGGGCAATAGGTTAAACCCTTGTGCTGCTGAACTGAAGGTTGGCAATTCAAATCCGCGAGATGGGGTGAGCTCCCGTCTGTCAGCTCCAGTTCCTCCCAATCTAGCAGTTCAAAAACATGCAAATGTAAGTAGATAAATGGGTTGAATGAAAAGTAATGCCTTCACCTTCGTTACTTGGTTTTGGATGGGAATATTTTAATAAATCAAATGCAGAAATAATCCTTAGAATGTGCTCTTTAACTACCACTATTCCTTTTCCACATAATCACCAGATACATTGACCGACCATCTGCACAGGGTTCCTTACTTGGCACTTTAACAACACAACCATTCAATGCTAAGGCTTCCCACCAAAATGGAACTGTAGAGGAGAGTCTACTGAACAAGCCAGTACCTGCTGCATACCATTACTGCCATCTGTTGAGGAGGTACGAAGGTGGAGGCATTACTTTGCATTCAACCCTCATAGATACCGCGGTGGCGCGGTGGGTTAAACCCCTGTGCCGACAGGACTGAAGACCGACAGGTCGCAGGTTCGAATCCGGGGAGAGGCGGATGTGCTCCCTCTATTAGCTCCAGCTCCTCATGTGGGGACATGAGAGAAGCCTCCCACAAGGATGATAAAACATCAAAAATCATCCAGGCGTCCCCTGGGCAACGTCCTTGCAGACGGCCAATTCTCTCACAACAGGAGCGGTTGCTCCTGACACGACAAAAAAAAAAAAAAGCAGGAAAAGAGACGCTCCAAGCAATCTTGCTGGCCACACAACCAGGAGGTGACAACGCAGACTCCTTGGCTTGAAAATGGAGAAAAAAGCACCTCCCCAGAGCCAGAGACGAGAACCTCCAGAATCCGAAAATGAAAGGTGAAGCCTCTGCCTTTGTTTGTGTTTGTGTGTCTCATTGCATATGATTGTAAAGGCATTGATTCTTTACCTTGTATGTAAATGCTGTAATCTGTTCTGAGGCCCCTAGGAGAAAAGGGTGGAATATAAACAAAGCCTATTATTATTATTATTATTATTATTATTATTGTTGTTGTTGTTGTTGCAAAAATTGGGGTGTGCATTGGATTTGTGTGGTCATCTTAGTACTGAGCCAAGCAAAAAGGGAATGCCACAACCTGTGTTTACAGTTATTAGTAATGAATAGGATTGCAGTATGGCATGCATATCCATGTGGAGCACCTGGAGCTCCTATTTGAAGGATCTTGTCTCCAATTTAATGGCCATGGCACAAGACTATGCAATCGTGGGATTTGTAGTTTGGTGAGCAACTAGCATTATTTGGCAGAGAAAGCTCAAGACCTTGTAAAACTATTATTTCAGGGAAGCTTTCTGTGTGCCGAGAAGGGAGACTCTCAGTCAGTATCAGCCATGTAATGAGTCAGGTTCAATCCTTGTGATGTGCAGCTTTTGCCTTTCCTGACGCCATCTTGCTGTGGAATCAGACATAGCTCTATTTTTTCCACAATTCTATTCAAAATAAGTAGCTCTAGAACTTTATAAAGCTGGAGACTGGTCTATTTATTTTATTTATTTGTCGTGTCAGGGAAACCAGTCAATTATATTACATTTCTAACAGATCAAAGCAAACAAACAGACAAAATACAAGATTTGTGAGTTTGGTAGTTGATTAAATGTCCTTTGACCAGTATCTGGCCACTTGGAGTGCCTCTGGTGTTGCCGCAAGGAGGTCCTCCATCGTGCATGTGGCAGGGCTCAGGGTGCATTGCAGCAGGTGGTCAGTGGTTTGCTCTTCTCCGCACTCGCATGTTGTGGATTCCACCCTGTAGCCCCATTTTTTAAGGTTGGCTCTGCATCTCGTGGTGCCAGAGCGCAGTCTGTTCAGCGCCTTCCAAGTCGCCCAGTCTTCTGTGTGCCCAGGGGGGAGTCTCTCATTTGGTATCAGCCATTGGTTGAGGTTCTGGGTTTGAGCCTGCCACTTTTGGACTCTTGCTTGCTGAGGTGTTCCAGCGAGTGTCTCTGTAGATCTTAAAAAACTATTTCTAGATTTAAGTCGTTGACGTGCTGGCTGATACCCAAACAGGGGATGAGCTGGAGATGTCTCTGCCTTGGTCCTTTCACTATTGGCTGCTACTTCCCGGCGGATGTCAGGTGGTGCAATACCGGCTAAGCAGTGTAGTTTCTCCAGCGGTGTAGGGCGCAGGCACTCCGTGATGATGCGGCATGTCTCATTAAGAGCCACATCCACTGTTTTAGTGTGGTGAGATGTGTTCCACACTGGGCATGCGTACTCAGCAGCAGAGTAGCATAGCGTAAGGGCAGATGTCTTCACTGTGTCTGGTTGTGATCCCCAGGTTGTGCCAGTCAGCTTTCGTATGATATTGTTTCTAGCACCCACTTTTTGCTTGATGTTCAGGCAGTGCTTCTTGTAGGTAAGAGCACGGTCCAGAGTGACTCCCAGATATTTGGGTGCGCTGCAATGCTCCACCAGTGGGATTCCTTCCCAGGTGATCTTCAGAGCTCAGGATGCTTCTCTGTTCTTGAGATGAAAGGTACATGTCTGTGTTTTAGATGGATTAGGGATCAGCTGGTTTTCCCTGTAATAGGCAGTAAGAGAGCTAGAGCTTCGGAAAGCTTCTGTTTTACCATCCCAAAGCTCCCTGCTTGAGCAGTAATGGCACGATCATCAGCATAGATGAAACTCTCTGTCCCTTCTGGCAGTGGCTGGTCATTTGTGTAGATGCTGAACATGGATGGAGCAAGCACGCACCCCTGAGGCAGGCCGTTCTTGTTTCCGCCATCTGCTTCTCTGGCACTGGAACTCAACCAAAAAGCTCCTGTTTTGTAGCAGGTTTCCTCTGAGGCGGGTGAGGTGGTCGTCCTTTGTGATATTATACATATTTCTCAGGAGGAGGCGGTGGTTCACAGGATCATAGGCTGCTGACAGGTCTATGAAGACATCTCCTGTGATCTGCTGCCTTTCAAAGCCATCTTCTATGTGCTGAGTCAGGTTCAGCACTTGCGATGTGCAGCTTTTGCCTTTTCCTGACGCCATCTTGCTGTGGAATCAGACATAGCTCTATTTTTTCATAATTCTATGCAAAATAAGTAGCTCTAGAACTTTGTAAAGCTGGGGATTGGTCTATAAAACGACATAAAACAGTTCAAAGCATGTAATGTGGATAATACGCTTTGATTATATGTCAGCGTAGAAAAGGCTTGGCTTCCCTCAGTGAAATCTACACTCAAGGCCTTGAAGTTAGGCCTCTGGCTCTCAGCGGTCGCCTAG
Source organism: Anolis sagrei (assembly GCF_037176765.1). NCBI lineage: Eukaryota > Metazoa > Chordata > Lepidosauria > Squamata > Anolidae > Anolis > Anolis sagrei. Next base: position 194,427,066 of record NC_090025.1, on the reverse strand, counting down.
CAACGTGTAAGCGACGCTGATTGGTTGCGGCTGCTCCCGCCGCCATTTTTCAAACCGAAGCCCCGCCCTTTCTGCTGTTCCCTCCTCCTCGCTCGGCTTCGGCGGCTGCGCTCTGCGTCTCCTAGCAACAGCCAAGCGACGCTGATTGGCTGAGGCCGCTCCCGCCGCCATTTTCAAACCGCTTTGCTTCCTCCGCCGCCATTTAACTCCTCTCCGCCCGGGCTGAGGAAGGGATGGCGAGCCTGGAAGCGGAGGGGAAGCCCCCCGGGGCGGAGAAACCCCATCTGAGGCGGAGGGCCAGCCGCTCGGCGCTCAGGCGGAGCAGCAGCGCCGAGGAAAACGACAACAAGGCCGGGCGAGGCCTAGCGTCGCTGGCGGAGACCCCCCGCGGGGAACAGCAGGCCTCAGGCCGGCGGTAAGAGCAGGCCTCGCGTTTCGGGCCGTGTTAAGGCGCCTGGGCTCAGCTTTCAGTGTTGTGGCACCATGGGAGTTTTACAAGGGCTCGAATATTGTCTGTTAGGCCCCTTGGACACTGTCGTATCAAATCCAGACGAAGCACATCAGTGATAACGAGTAGCAATAAGTGTCAGAAGAAATATGAGTTGCCTTCCCATTCAGACAAATAAGAATAGTAATAATAATCTATCTATATATAAAATGCTCTGTGCATAATGAGTACCTTAAAAACAAAAGAACCAATGAACGAAATCACACCAAATTTGGCAACAAAACGTCTCACAACACAAGGAGTGACCATCACTCAAAAAATTATGATTTTGTCATTTGGGAGTTGTAGTTGCTGGGATTTATAGTTCACCTACAATCAAAGAGCATTCTAAACTCCATCAACGATGGAATTGAACCAAACTTGGCACACTGAACTCTCATGACCAACATAAAATATTGGAATGTTTGGTGGGCATTGACCTTGGGTTTGGGAGTTGTAGTTCACCTACATCCAGAGAGTGCTGTGGACTCAAACAATGATGGATCTGGACCAAACTTGGCACAAGCACTCAATACGCCCAAATATGAATGCAGATGGAGTTTGGGGGAAATAGACCTTGACATTTGGGATTTGTAGTCATTGGGATTCACAGTTCACCTACAATCAAAGAGCATTCTGATCCCCACAAGCGACAATCGGGGCAAACTTCCCACACAGAACCCCCATGAACAACAGAAAATACTTAAGGCCATCCAGTCCAACTCCCTTCACTGGGGCAAGAAAACATAATCAAAGCCCTCCTGACAAAGAGCCATCCAGCCACAGATATAGATAGATATGACACACACACACACACACACAGATATAGTATCATAGATTTGAAAGGGACCCCTAAACAAGGACAATTCTATGTTGCATGCTCCAGAGTAGGCCAACCAGATCAACGCAAACATAAAGAAATTACATATATTAGAAACCAACACTTTCTCATTACTTTATTTTCCAGATCACCAGACTGGGCCACAGCAACACGTGGCAGGGGAAAGCTAGTAATCTATATAAATAAAAATGTAATGTTCGTTTGTGGGATTAACATAACTCAAAAACCACTGGACAAATTGACACCGAATTTGAACACAAGACACCAATCAGGCCAATGAGTGTCCATCACGCCTAAAAACACACACAAAAACACCAGCAGAACGGATTTGTAGATAGTGTTGCAGAAGTCCAGATAGGATGTGACTAAGGTGTGGACTACCATGGCCAAGCCTAGGGGCCAAAATGTACAAAGAAAGACTTTAAAAATAGTAAGTCTTTACACTGAAAATAAGCAGACCCAATGGAGAAGACTAAATGTCATGAAACAGAGACATCATCATCATCTATATTTATATAGTGTCCTATCTCCCTGAAGGGACTTAGGGTGGTAAACAACAAAACCAGCAGATATTCAGTGCCGCACAAGAAACATCAGTACATACCCATCCCACCCAAATCTCAAAACAAATACACATTTATAGCAAAAGTAAGAATCATTAAAACAGAAGATAGCATATAAAATTTACAATTCCATCATAGCCATTGAAAAACAAAAAAAAATCAAACTTGCAGAGTTAGATTTAAAATTTAGGATTAAAATTACAGCTGCACTGGCTCCCAGTTTGCTTGCTTTACCCTATAAAGTCCTAAACAGTTTGGGCCTAGCCTACTTGAGGGACTGCATTGCCCCCTACCAATGCACATGAGCCCTGAGATCACTAGGGCATGTACTACCATGGCCAGATCTGGCATCTCAAGGTACAGGCGCAGCTGGCGCACAAGTTTTAACTGTGCAAAGATACTCCTGGCCACCGCTGACACCTGAGGTTCCAGGGTAAATGATGTGTCCAGGATCACCCACATGCTGTGAAACTGTGTCTTCAGGGGAGTGTAACCCCATCCAACACAGGCTGTATCCCTATTCCCCGATCTGCCTTCTGACTGACCAGGAGCACCTCTATCTTGTCATGATTTAATTTCAATCTGTTTGTCCTCATCCAGTCCATTTCTGTTGACAGACACTGGTAATCAGCTGAGATCCTTTTGTTTAGTGCGTGATGTTGTTTAGAGCTGCATTCCCTTAAAAGGCGTAGCAATAGTGAATAGTTAGATGCCTGCTTTGGATCAAAACTGTACCTAGAAGTACAAGGGCCAGGTAAGCACCCTGTCTGAAGCCACAGGTGGGTCACAAAAACAGCAGCCACGTACCATTGTTCCTCTTGCAGTTGGTATTCTGCACAAGGTTAATGGCCAAGGCTCATCACTGACAGTGCCTCTAGGGAGATCTAGAAAGCTACTTTTTCCTGTGTGAATCACTATGAATGTGTTTGTGTGTGGTCGGGAGTTTCTGTATGGCTATTTTAAATGGTAGCCTTCCTCTGCAAGCAAAAGAGAATTTGGTCCCAAAGTTATTAAAGATTCCTCTATAGAAAGCTATCTGGCAGTACAGCTTTGAGGCTGAGAAGTGTTGGTAACAGGTGGTGCCAGGTTATTTGGCCTATAGTCAGTTGTTATATAAAGTGGGATCATTTGAAATGTGCTGGAGAAGAGATCTTTAGATACCATCAGTTTCAAAAAAGCTGAAGAGTGCAAGAGCAAATCAGTCCTGATCTCTAAGAAGTGATGATGACAAAACTCAAGCTGTCCTGCTTTGGACAAATGATGAAAGAATGACTTCTTAAAAAACATAGAATCATAGAATCAAAGAGTTGGAAGAGACCTCATGGGCCATCCAGTCCAACCCCCTGCCAAGAAGCAGGAATATTGCATCCAAATCACCCCTGACAGATGGCCATCCAGCCTCTGCTTAAAAGCTTCCAAAGAAGGAGCCTCCACCACACTCCGGGGCAGAGAGTTCCACTGCTGAACAGTCAGGAAGTTCTTCCTAATGCTTAAAAGCTTCCAAAGAAGGAGCCTCCACCACACTCCGGGGCAGAGAGTTCCACTGCTGAACGGCTCTCACAGTCAGAAAGTTCTTCCTAATGTACATCTGAGCATGGTAGCTGATCACTAGGGATTTTAAAGGTTTCTCATTTATTTATTATTTGCTTTATTTCTATACCGCATTTTTCAGCCTAATTAGGCGACTCAATGCGGTTCATTTATATCGTCACCTTAACTTGAAATCTATTGGATGGCAATATAACAAATGAAGACTAGCTAATTTATATGGAAATGAAGTAAGTAAGATATGCCTTGCTGTGTTAAAATTATCCAAGTTAGCTGCATATTCTTTCATGAATCCCTGCAGTTGACAAGTAGTCTGCAGATTTATCAGCGCATTTCCAACTGTCATCAACCTTATACCCACCTTGCTCAGGAATTTAACAAAACTCATAACCTTAGTTTAGAATTAGAAAGGGTCTCTGCAAGTTGGCCACCCATCTGTCATTTTTCCAGTCCTATTTTATGTTAAAAGTAGAGATGGTCATGCTTGGTTTTTACAGTTCAGGACAGATGATGAGAAAAGATGAGAATGTTTATTTCTGTGAAGTCAGAACATTCAGGGTTTTTTTTTCTTATCAAGCAGAGAAAACTCACTGCAACATGTTTAAAAACTGAATTTTCAAGAAATTTGTACAGTTTCACTCAGAACTGCAGAACTTTCTGAAGAACAACAGCACAGTTGAAGGTTTGCCTCTGCCCATGGCTGTTTCATTTTTCACAGCTTTTTTTCAAAATGGGAAACAAGACATTACAGGAATGGATGGATTAGGTATGTTGAATTAATAAGTATTGCCTACTGGAGTTTGAGGGAGAAAATGTGGAGGCCGTGACAGACTTTGTATTTCTAGGTGCAAAGATTACTGCAGATGCAGACTGTGGCCAGGAAATCAGAAGACGCTTACTTCTTGGGAGGAGAGCAATGTCCAGTCTCGATAAAATAGTAAAGAGTAGAGACATCAGACTGGCAACAAAGATCCGCCTAGTCAAAGCCATGGTATTCCCCGTAGTCAGCTACGGATGTGAGAGCTGGACCTTAGGGAAGGCTGAGCGAAGGAAGAGAGATGCTTTTGAACTGTGGTGCTGGAGGAAAGTCCTGAGAGTGCCTTGGATTGCGAGAAGATCCAACCAGTCCATCCTCCAGGAAATAAAGCCCGACTGCTCACTGGAGGGAAGGAGACTAGAGACAAAGTTGAAGTACTTTGGCCACATCATGAGGAGACAGCAAAGCCTAGAGAAGGGAATGATGCTGGGGAAAGTGGAAGGTAAAAGGAAGAGGGGCCAACCAAGGGCAAGATGGATGGATGGCATCCTTGAAGTGACTGGACTGACCTTGAAGGAGCTGGGGGTGGTGACGGCCGACAGGAAGCTCTGGCGTGGGCTGGTTCATGAGGTCATGAAGAGTCAGAGACGACTGAACGAATGAACAACAACGAGTTTGGTGGCTTGTTTTTCTAGCCTTGCTTGGCAGAAGGGCCAAAAGCATGCTACAAAATCACCACCAGTCTGCTTTAAGCCAGCTAAGGTAGAGCTGCGAAAGGAACAGCAGCCTTGGTGAGAATGAAGTAAATTAGCAGTAATGGAAAAGCTTCAGGCAGTTAGAGTAAGCAGCTAGGAAAGAAAAGAGAGTGTGGACTCAGAGCCCATGAAGCCAGTGATACCCACATAATAATAATAAACATTTTTTTTAAAAAAAACAAACAGCCAAGAAAGCGTGCCCAAAGAGGAGCAACCTTGGGATGCATAGCATAAGCAAGCTTACTACTATACCAGTAATGCATGGTACCAAATACCCCAGTCTTGGAATATATAAAAGTTAACAGATTTTAGTCAACTTGATGAGATGCAAGTGGACTTATTTCCTAAAATGCTTACTAATGCTTGATAGCCTTTTTCTTTTGATTGATTTGTATCAACCAATGTTGATACAGATAAATTAAAATGTCAGCATTTTTTTTAAAAAAACAACAATTGGGTGCTTTTATTGTATTTTAAAAGGAGGCAGAGTCAAAGAGCCAGCGTGGTGTAGTGGTTAGAGAATTATGATTCAACATCAAGGTTCAAATCCCTGCTTAGCCATTAAACTCACTGGTTGGCCATGGGCAAGTCACTCTCTCTCAGATTCAAAGGAAAGCAAAAGTAACCTTCTGTGAACACATTTTGCCAAGAAAACCCCAGAAAGTTTCACCCTAGGGTTGCCATAGGTCAGAAATGCCTTGAAGATTCATAACAAGAAACAGAGAGTTCACAGTAAATACTAAATATAAATTTCTGATTATTCAAATATAATAGTCCATGGAGATGCGAGATAATCTTAGCAGTCCTGGTCTGCAAGTGGAGTATATGAAGGAGAAGTAGAGTCTGTCTAAATCTCTCCCCAGAAACTACATCCAGCGTGGCTTACTGAAGTTAGTTGAGTGGAACTGTCCTGGCTATGGTTTTCTTGCAGGCATGACATCACCTTTAAAGAAGCCTGTGGCCCTGCTCGGCTGCAAGTAGAGCCTAGTGAAGTAGCAGAAATTTGAGCATATCTTGTTATTGCAGGTGGGGTTTTACATTTCTGGGCATTCCATTTTTATAGCATAGCGGCAAATAATTCAAAACACATTTCTTCATTAAGTAGAAATAGTTTAACCCAGCTATTATCTGTGGTGCAAGCATTTTACTTGTATGTATGTGTCCATCTAAGTGTGGGCGGTGTGTGTGTGTGTGTGTGTGTGTTTATTTTTCCACTTGGGGAGTATCCAGATGTTCTTGCACCCACAATCTAAAGTTGTACAATCCATTCTGCAGACTCAGGCCTTGATTATGTCATTCTGTCAGGCGGGTAGGACTTGAATTTCAATATTTTTCTAACTCTGCAAAATGTGTTCCTACCAAACTTTTCATGTTATTCCTTAAAAGCAACTCTCATTTTCTTTTTGTCGTGTTTTGTTGCAGTACACAAGACCAAGCAAAGGTGTGTTGTGTATAATCTTGGGTAGCTTGCTCCGTATTTTTCAGCCATCTTTCTCTTCAGTCTCCTATGTCATGCAAGTATCCTGATCATAGAATTCTTCATTTCTTGGTCCCATGGGTACACTGAAATATTGGGACAATATAAAAATATTTGTTATAGTTCGTGGCTGATCACAAAATGCCCATTTCACCTCAAGAGTCAAGGACTGTATTTACTCAAATCTAACTCTCACCTTTTTTGGCTAAATCACCTTGCCGAAATTAGGGTGCGCATTAGATTTGTGTGATAGGGTCATCTTAGTGCTGAGTCAAAGCAATAGGGGAAGCTGCTTGAGGAACACCTGAGGCTTCTATTTGAGAGATGTCATCTATAATTTTATTGTCGTAGCTCAAGGCATGTATTGTTATTGTTATTGCTTGTTTTGTTGTATTGCGGGCTCGGCCTCATGTAAGCCGCACCAAGTCCCTTGGAGAGATGGTAGCAGGGTATAAATAAAGTTGTTATTATTATTATTATTATTATTATTATTATTATTATTATTATTATGCTATTCTGGAATTTTGTAGTTTGATGAGGCATCAGCACTCTTTATATATCTATATTTGTATACTGCCCTTCTCAGCTCGAAGGCGACTTGAGGCGATTTACATTTGGCAATCAGTACCCCACATGGCGGTGCTGTAGCCCCCATGGCTCCATACATTGAGCAAAGGTAATTAAAGTGGACTCATTCTGCAGCATAGATGCACCCCAAGGTTTCTTTTCCATTGATGAAAGCTTTGGTTTTCCAACAAAATTGTTTTTAAAGAAGAAATATTTAGCAGTCAGCAACTGTAATGGGAAAATTAAAAAGAGTGCACTTTTTGCTGCTGCGCTTTACATTTGCCAGCAATTTTTTTTTTATTAAAGGGTTTTGAAAATTGAGGTTCGCATCAGATTCGATGGTACATTAGACTCCAGTAAATATGGATAACTTTATCAAGAATCAAAATGTAAAGTGGAATTAAAACCAGCATGACCCCATGGTTTTGTTAATACAATAGAATATCCATTTTGCAGAGGTTTTTCTTTTGCTCAGTTTCCTCCCAGGACAGTGAGAGAGATTGTAGAGAGAATGAAAATATACATACCTGACTGCGAGGGAGATGAATGTTGTGTAGGGAGGGACCCAGCCATGAGAGAGAAAACCTAGACCCCTAAGGAAAGATAGCTGAATGAAGAATGAAAGCACACCCATGTTCAGGGGAGTGAAACCACATCCTGCTCTTTCTTTCCCCATTTCAGTTGCTTCAGGCCATCCTGCTTTGTGTCCTCCCTTTCCAGTGTACATCCCTCTGTCCTCTTAAATACTTTCAAACTGCTTTCTCTCCGCAGGGTTGGGCTTCTTGTCCAGACACTTTCTCTTAGTTCCCCTCCCAGCTCTTAGTGCTTTTCAAGGGTGTAGTTCATTCCTGTGGGGAGAAAGTGGATGTGCGACAGTGAGAAAGCTGGTCTCAAGCTGCTTGACGTTGAGTCAGATTACTAGTTTGTGTAGTAGAATATTGTCTTCACCAGGCATTCCAAGTGTGGATGGACTGTGACTACCATTGTTTCTCAACATCTGGACAGCCATAGCTTATGCTGACTGAAAGTTTCTGGTTAACCAATGATCACATATTATTATTATTATTATTATTATTATTATTATTATTTGAACTTATATGCTGCCACTCCCCTGGGGCTCGGAGCGGCTTACAAGAATGGCTAAAATCTAACAAAAATTAAAAGCAATTTAAAACAATTTAAAAACAGCAATATCAAACATTAAAAGCCTGTCAAAACAGGTATGTCTTACATGCCCTGCGGAAAGCTGGTAAGTCCCGCAAGGCACGGACTTCAGGTGGCAGAGTATTCCAGAGTGATGGTGCCACTGCTGTGAAGGCTCTGCGTCTGGTTGCTGTTAGACGCAAGGTCTTGACACTGGGAATTTCCAATAGATCTTGGTCCTCAGAACGGAGGGATCTCTGGGGTTGGTAAGGGGTGAGGCGGTCCCTCAGGTACATCAGCCCCAGACCATGCAAGGCCTTAAAGGTGAGTACCATCACTTTGAAAGTGATCCGGTGCTCAATCGGTAACCAATGCAGCTGCAGTAAGATTGGTGTTATGTGGCATCTCATCGGCATTCCCGCAAGAAGCTGAGCAGCTGCGTTTTGTACCAACCTGAGCTTCTGGATCACCAACAGAGGAAGGCCAATGTAGAGAGCATTACAGTAGTCCAGTCTTGAGATGACCGTGGCCTGGATCACTGTAGCTAGGTTGTCCCTGGACAGGGAGGGGGCCAGCCGTCTAGCCTGCCGCAGGTGAAAGAAGGCGGTTCTGCTCACGGCGGAGACCTGCGCCTCCATCGTCAGCAGAGGGTCCAAAAGGACTCCCAGACTCTTTACCAACGATGACGGGCGTAACACCTCGCCATCCAGGGTGGGCAGATGGATGTCCCCACTGCCTGGTCCACCCAGCCATAGGATCTCCGTCTTTGCTGGATTCACCCTCAACCTGCTGGCACGCAGCCATCCAGTAACAGCCTCGAGGCACTGATGGAAACAATCGGGTATAGAGTCCGGTTGGCTTTCCATCTTCAGCACCAGCTCAGTGTCATCGGCGTACTGATAACACTCCAGCCCAAAACCTCGAACCAGCTGAGCAAGTGGTTGCATATAGATGTTGAACAACAGAGGGGAGAGAATGGCCCCCTGAGGAACCCCACAAGAGAGAGGCGAGCTCTCAGAGACCAGGCCTCCCCTCTCCACTCGCTGTCCACGGTTGTGAAGAAAGGAGGACAGCCAGTTTAAAGCTCTCCCCCTGACTCCAGCAACAGCAAGGCGGTGGGTCAAAAGATTGTGGTCGACTGTGTCCAATGCTGCTGTGAGATCCAATAACTGGCATCGAAGGTGATCCGTGACGGAGACTAGCACAGTCTCTGTCCTGTGCCCCGCACGGAAGCCGGACTGGAAGGGATCTAGTCCGGCTGTGTTGTCTAGGAATTGCTGCAACTGCTCCGCTGCTGCCCTCTCCATCACCTTGCCCAGGAACGAGAGGTTAGAAACTGGGCAGTAACTGGAGGGAACCAAACAATCTAAGTCTGGTTTCTTCAGCAGGGGAGAGACCACCGCCTCTTTTATATCTGTGTATACACATGCACACTCACAATTCCTTCTTTGTATATGACATTTATATTAGCAGACTTTTGCTATCAGCTGGTGTTTGCTTCCACTGATATTGAAAGTCCCAGCAACATTACAAAACATACTGTTGTTATTAATACTAGCTTTGGCTTACCATCCAGAAAAGGTAGTTTGCAAGAACACTGTGTTAGTTTTTATGGGTGCTAATACTTAAGTCTGCTTATTGCCATCTTTTAGGATAGAAGACATTAAAGCCAATCATCCATTTTATAGCAAAATCATTAACAAAGTAGAAGAAACTTACAAAACGAATGTATTTGCTGTCAGTTTCGCTTATGCTCATTCTGTCCTTTTTATAAAAGGCAGAAATTTTAAAGATGGTTCTATGGGAAGAAAAGAGAACATATGGATCATTCAGAAGTTCCTTTCCAAATGGAAAACATTATGTAGTTCTTTTTGGCTTCTTGATCTTCTAAGAAGGAAGGCATTGCAATACTACAATTGTCTTTGTATACAAGATTTTAAAACACTTTTCATTTTTCAACTTAGTGTAGCTGTCCCTTGTTCAAATTGCTCAGCCTTTGCTTGACTTTTGTTACTTTGTAGACAATCCATAGTGCATCTTCTCAGTTTTTTGGCATTCTGGATCAAAAGTGGATGATCCATGAGTTTGAAATGAGATTAGATGCTGCAAGAAAAAGATTTGTACCAAGGTATTCTGGTAAAGATTAGGAAATATTCCCACAACTGCTTTCCCAAGTTTACCATGCAAACTTTATAATGACTTGGTAAATAGACCAGATCTTGTTTAGTCTGGGAAGCTAAGCAAGGTCAGCACTGGTTACTACTCGGATGGGAGGCTATCAATAAATACCAGGTGCTATAGGAGATATTTCAGAGGAAGGAACTGGCAACATCACCTCTTGAGTAATTCTTGCCTAAGAATGAGTGTGGATTGTAATTTGGTTTTCATTCACTAGATGTCAGTAGAAGATGCTGGTACAGAGTGAGTATTCCTTCTCTGAGTGTTTGAATGTTTAGAGCAGTGGTTCTCAACCTGTGGGTCCCCAGATCTTTTGGCCTTCAATTCCCAGAAATCCTAACAGCTGGTAAACTGGCAGGGATTTCTAGGAGTTGTAGGCCAAAACACCTCGGGACCCACAGGTTGAGAACAACTGTTTTAGAGTTTATTTCCCCTGACTTTGGAATATCTGTATTTGCATATGGGTACGTGATATATCTTGGGGGTGGGACCCAAGCCTAAACATGAAATTGATTTATGTTTCTTATACAACTTTTATATATAACCTGAGGTAATTTTGTATACCATACATTTAACAAGTTTGTGCATAATACAGATTGTCTGTACAGTGATGAAATAGGGCAGGTGAACCCTAAGTATCAGAGGGGAATCCATGCTAGCATCAGAAATTAGATGTCGCATCCTAGAGAGAGTGTTGGACAGGGGTGCATATGAGACAGGTAGATCTAACAGCTTATACTTCCTTCTGCTAAATCTGGGGGTGATGGAGGAAAGCATTCCTTTCTGTTCAAAAGATGAATGGACCTTCTGTGACTGCCCAACCTTGTCTCAAAGTGCACAATCAGTTTTGCAAGTCACCTTTGTCCCTTTCGGAGTGTCTTCATTCAGGAATGCAGGTAGTGTTGCATAGTGGGGTAGCATGGAGGCATCAGCTATTGCAAGACTCAATGTATTGGTAGTCCACTTTACATTTCCTTCCTCCCTTCCTCAGTAGAAGCTATTTGGACTACTGTTGCCAGTGACTGTCAGTGGGAAAACACATCAGCTACTTTTTTTTTTTTTTTGGTCGTATCAGGAATGACCTGAGAAACTGCAAGCCGCTCCTGTTGTGAGCTACTGAATTTTGGACATATATTGTTTTTGCAGCACTTGACGTGGGGAGAAAGTGTGTCTTAAAAAGTGTGACTTAAAATTAAATGTGCAGCATTGTAGTTGAGAAGTTACTGCAATGCAATGACATCAACACAAGGTGGCATACATGAAAATGTTTTGAAATTCTTATCCAGTTGTTCATGGTCCTTGTATGGAGCTGCTTCTGCACAAAACTGGAAACATCAGCATCTTTAGTTCTGCACAGGAAGTCTATCAGTCTTTGATGGCTGGAAAAATATGGCTGTATGGAGAGGTTGTTCTGTGCTTGGGTGTGAAATATTTTTCTTTCCTAACCACAGATGATTTCTCAATCCACCCCCCCCCCCTTAAATAAAAAGGTATGCTTTCTCTCATCATCTCCAACCCCACCCTAACAATTAAAGTTGCTTGACAAGTACACCAAAAGCATTCAGGAGGCTTCAACTTAAACATGTTTCCTTGCAGCAGCATTCCCATATTAATTCCACTAAAAAAATTCTGCAGCTCATTTTTCATAGGCACGTTTCCTTAAAAGTGTGAGTGGGACTTAGTCTCACCTTTAGCACATGCAAGAGGAGATGAGCAAAGTGCAGCCTAAGGCAACAGCAGCCTTAAGGCTGTTTGCTGTGGCCCTTAATCCTTTGAGATTCCCTGCTCCATCTTTTTTTCTAGCCAAGAATTGCAATTGCAGGGGACACTGCTTACTTAAACTCATTGTGCCCCCTCATGATGACAGAAAAAACCCTTGTTTTTCAGACTCAGAGCTGGACCTTCACCAAGTTCTGGTTTTGTGGTCCGTGTGAACCCAGAGGGTCCCAGTTGCAAAATAGTGGCCTCCAAACCCCAGATGCCAATCCCTGTACAGAGGTTATTTATCATATAGTAGTTGTGGTTTTTAAAATTTCTACCAGAAAATGTTTATGTCTATTGTTTCAGTAGCTTTTTACGCAATGTAGATAGTTACACTGTGGTTTTCCTTAACTGGTTGACTCAATTAAAATTCTGTGGCATGAGAGGGAAGCGTTCAGTAACCTTGTAGTCATGTTTAAGGAAGTAGCCAAACTATTCAGGAAGGGGGGGGGGGATAAAACAACTCTAAATGTTTTATTGTATGTCTTACAAGTACTGAAGAGATATATGTTATTTTTCTATGTTGTGCTTTAACAGAAATTACTTGCCACTTTCCCCCACTTTTTTCATCCTGCAAAATACTTCAGACTGTACTTTATGTAACAAATGTTACAGGCTTTGGAGAGTCATGGCTTCTTTGATGGAGTCTCTTCATCTAGAACAGTGTTTCCAACCTTTTTTTTTTTTTAAATCAGGGACCACTTTGACCAGGGACCATTTTAACCAGGGACCGCTCTCCACCATTACTATTAAAAGGATTACGAATCGGTTTTTGGTCAACTTTAGATTTGGTTTGGTTATTTGGGGTGCTATTTCAGAAAATTGCATTGGATAGACCACATCAGCTCTAGTTTCTGATACAGAACATATGCCATCTGCTCACCTACAGAAAACCGTATTAAATAATCTAGAGCTGATGTGGTAGTAGTAATCTTTTGTAGTAGTCAGCCTCTCCCCTCCCGACATCCTTGTTGCCTTGGCACTATAAGAGGGGTTCGCGAAACCAGTCACTCTCGTCGTGTGGTTTTGAGGCAATAGTGTAGTACTGGTGAGACCATATTTTCATTCTTGCAAACCACTGATGGTCCATGGACCACAGGTTGGGAACCACTGATTTAGAAGGTGGTCTTCTCCTTTTCCTCCTACTCATTATATGGCCAGAAAAAAATAGACTCATTTAGTCACCTTGACTTGTAGGGAGAGCTCAAGTCTGATTTGACTTTGTCTTTTAGTATGTTATATCCACATAATTTTTGTTTAGTGATATATCTGAAGTGAGTTGATTTTCTCCCTACTAGGCTTTAAAAATTATCCATCTTTCACAACTATCCATACAAATAGAAAATGTATGTTGAAATAAGAATTTTTTATTCTCTGGAAAGGCAAAGAAGCACAATATTGCAATGTAAATCTCCTCTTATTTCAGCTGGCATCATTTTGGACAAACAAAAATGCTATGTTCATATCTTTTGGTACAGTAAATTCAAAAATTAACTTCTGCCAAGCATCTTAACAGAGCCGACCTTCACTTCCTTTCCAGACAAGGCCATCCGGCTAAGAAATATCCGTACTAGAATCCCTTGCAGAATGTATACATTTCAGCTTGTTGCTTAGGCAGTTCATGTTTTACTTGATTTCCTATTCCTACTAACATTTCCTTTCTTTTGGACTCTTCTGAAAAATATTTACAAATGTTGCTTCTCTTCTCCAGTTCAAAGCCTCCTCCAATTCATGCGGTGTTAAATGTTCATCCAGTTTAACATTGTCTTAATCTTTTCTACATATTAATACAAAACTCATGAGATAAGAAAAACCAAGCATGTCTCTAAAAGGGTAGCACAAGCAGAACTTTTGGAATATGTGCATTTATACTATTGTGCTTTCATCTGATAAGAAGCACCTGTGAGATTGTAAAACAACTATAGGTTTGCAAACCCCTTTGTCCGAGAGCAAACGAGAAGGCTAGTTAGGTATAGATGTGCCTCAGATAATCTCTTTAAATAAAGTTAAAAGGCTGTTCTAATGAAACTGATGGGGCAAGACAATGTTTTCATATGGTAGAGTTTTTTATGGCATTGAGGCAAGCATTATCTTGTATTTCATATCAAGTTGCAATCAAATGCATATTACTAACCCCATCCATTGGTTAAAATGAAGAACAGAAAATATTTCTCCAAATTAAGCACAGAAGGCTAGTATTTTCTAAACAAAATTGTAATCCAGAACAATCAGTGAAGGAAGCAGATGAAGGGCAGACCTCATCCTTCTTGTGGCCTTTTCCAGCTTTTATCTTCAGGCTGCCAAATTAGGCCCGTAATTCCGCACAAACAGCTGCACTTGATGTTGTAACTGCGTTGCTGGGGGAGTTGGATTTTCCATTGCTTCTTACATCACAAGATAACATTTGACATGAATGGCTCTTCATTGTCCCAATATGGTTGTTTGGGGAGGGTAACTGAAATTGTGGAATTATTGCTGATAGCTAAAAAAGTACCTTCAGAGGCGCAATGGGCCATATGGAAGGGATGAGCAGAGACTTGTGGGTGGGCAAGGAGGAAATGTGCCACTGGGCAGCTTGCCTCTTCCCCCCATCTCAAATAATAGAGTTGGTTTGAAATATAACCGTCAGTTCACCACATCTGTCTCTTGACCACAAGTTTTCGTGCAGACACGCAGCTCAGAGGGCTTAGAACAGGCTCTTTGTCCTTCACAACATGCCAGCCACTGAGAGAGCGGGTGGAGACCTATTAACGACCAAAAAGGCAGTTACCAAGTAAACACAGATAGGACTTCTTTTATGATCTTTAATTCAACATAACCCTCAGAGGTTTCAAGTAAAAAATCCATGCTCATAACATGACCACCCACAGTCCAGAAGTCTCTTAAAATAATGTCTGCTTAAATGACACAGTTGTTCCTCCTAACAGTGTTCCCTGCTCTCTTTGTGAAAGTTGCCTTCCTGATCTTCTTTCTAGAGACTACTATGGTTCCGTACTTCACTCGTTGTCTCTCCAGGATACCTAGTTTTTGTTGTTTACTGGATCTTTTCTCATGTTCCCAGCTCAGATTTGAATTCTTTTATTCTTGGAGTCCATCCCTCTGCCCCAAGTACTTACTTACTTAGACGATCCCTCGCTTTCTGAGGATGATTGTCTTCCAGTGTTCTTGTGGGTCCGTATGTGGCTGTGGAGCCCTATTCTTGCTCTGCATCTTCTTCCGCAGTGAGGGCATTGGTTTCCAGGTGGAAGGCGGTCTCGGTCAGGGTTGGCTTGACGCGCCTTCCTCTTAGCACGCTTCTCCCTTTCGCCCTCCATTCGTGCCTCTTAAAAATTCTGCAGCACTGCTGGTCACAGCTGACCTACAGCAGGAGCGGTCAAGGGCCAGGGCTTCCCAGTTCTCAGTGTCTATGCCAGAGTTTTTAAGGTTGGCTTTGAGCCCATCTTTGAATCTCTTTTCCTGTCCACCAACATTCCGTTTTCCGTTCTTGAGTTCGGAGTAGAGCAACTGCTTTGGGAGACGGTGGTCAGGCATCCGGACAACGTGGCCGGTCCAGTGGAGTTGATGGCGGAGGACCATTGCTTCAATGCTGGTGGTCTTTGCTTCTTCCAGCACGCTGACGTTTGTCCGCCTGTCTTCCCAAGAGATTTGCAGGATTTTCCGGAGGCAGCGCTGATGGAATCGTTCCAGGAGTTGCATGTGACTTCTGTAGACAGTCCACGTCTCACAGGCATATAGCAGGGTTGGGAGGACAATAGCTCTATAAACAAGCACCTTGGTATCCCTACGGATGTCCCGGTCCTCAAACACTCTCTGCTTCATTCGGAAAAATGCTGCGCTCGCAGAGCTCAGGCGGCGTTGTATTTCGGTATCAATGTTGATTTTGGTGGAGAGGTGGCTCATCATTGATCATTTCCGCTACCTTGGCCCCAAGTTATGATAGTATCTAAATAAAAATGTTGCTTGCTGATTGGAATATTTGGAATACCTCTTGTTCATTTCCATGATCCTAAAGTGTTTTCCATTGGCTCTCCCATTCTTGCCTATAGTACAGGGGTAGGAATCATATGGCCCTCCCAGGATCCATGGCCAGCCTTGGCAGTGAAGAGGATGGGTTGGAGGTGCAGACCAACAGATCAGCAAGAACCTGCGAGTCTTGCTTCCTCTACAGCACATCTTTTTTCTTTTCTTAAGCCTTGACACCTCTTCTTCTTGATCCACTTTCTTTTGTTGTCTTTTACTACCAATAGTTCTTTTAGGTCCTTACATCTTAGCTCCTCTAACAATCCTGTTTCCAACTTCTCTTTTCTGTCTCTCCTCTTCCACTGGCTTACCGGGACTTAAAGAGGGATTCATATAAGACTTTTCATGGGCAAACTAACTTTTACCTTTTAGCTGATCATCAGATTCTGTTGATGGACTGTTTCCATCTAATCAGTTAAAATGTTTCTGAATTTTCCATATGAATCTTTTGGCCACAATAGGAACAGAATATTAGATTAGATAGCTCTTGGGACTGATCCAATATTTCCGTTTGTATATTTTCATGGTTAGACAAGAGAGGCATTGTGTAGATGTGTCATACCAACAACGAGCACTTTATTGTCTATTATTTATGGATTCCATTATTTTTTTACCTATGAGAAATGTATTTGCTTTTGGAAAAATACAGCTGACCTGTGCTGTTTGCCCCCAATATACTCTAAATAAAGTAAAGTCAGAGCCAGAATTGTGCAACTATTCATTATGAATCTTGCTTTAGGCTAAAGCAGAATTCAAATAAGTTTGTCATCTATAATAAGTAGTGAACTGAGAATAACATCTCAATCATGGGAAATGTTTTCTGTGACAATCTCATGTCACGATTTCGGCTGATCTTATTTGGGAATCCAGTATTTCCCGCAAAAGAAGAAGGTCTGTTGAATTTTCCTCTCCCCACTCACGTCCTCCTTATTCTGAATCTGTGTGATCTCAAAAGGGAGGTTCTTACTCATGGTTCATCACTGCTGATCTTTGAAGTTCAGTGTTTTTCTGTGGAAATACTTGAAAAAGCTAGAGACTTGACTTGAGGAAAGAAATAACACAGTGAGTTCAGCTAATCTTGGAATGGACCTTTTGCCTTCTAGCCAAAAGCATGCCTTTTGTCTGGAATGCATAATGGAGAGCTTACTTTAAAAGGAGGTAGAGCAAAGCCCAAAAGACTGGTGGATGGCGGCGAGGAGCAATGACCTGTGTTGTGTCCCATGTGGAAACAATCTGGCACGCATCATTCCTCCCACTAAAATTAGTACAGCACAATCCGCCCTTTCCCATCAGGTCTGCGCTCTTTGCTGTTCTGCTCTGGAATTAGAGTTCTTTATTTCCCTTGGACATTGACTGCATATTACAACTGTTTATGGTGGAGGCCATAGTTGATGATTAATGCTATGCTGGGTGGGCACAAGGTGTTCATTTTCATTTTTTTAGCTGTATTCAGGCTTTCTTGTTGATTCTTTTAAAGAAGAGGAAGTGGAAGAAAATGCCCTAAATCAGTGGTTTTCAACCTGCCTAATACTACAACGTGGGGCTGCCTCTGAAGACTGCCCGGAAGCTGCAGCTAGTCCAACACTCGGCAGCCAGATTTCTAACGGGGGCTGGGTACAGGGAGCATACAACCCCTCTGTTACGCCAGCTCCACTGGCTGCCGATTAGCTTCCGAGCACAATTCAAAGTGCTGGTTTTGACCTACAAAGCCCTAAACGACTCTGGCCCTGTTTACCTGTCCGAACGGATTCTCCCCTATGAGCCATCAAGGCTATTAAGATCTTCCGGGGGGGGGGGGGGCTGCTCTCGGTTCCACCACTCTCACAGTCGCGCTTGGTGGGGACGAGAGACAGGGCCTTCTCAGTGGTGGCTCCCCGGCTCTGGAACTCCCTTCCACTAGAGATCCGATCTGCCCCCTTCCTCCTGACTTTCAGGAAATTACTAAAGACCTGGCTCTGGAATGTGGCTTTTGAGGACTGAATCTTTAATGAACTGTGACTACGACTATGACTGCGATTGTATTGACGTTTTGGCCTGGGTAATTGTAATGATGATGTTTTATTGTATTTTATTGTGTTGTTTTTAATTCTTAATGATGTTGCACCCGGTTGTATTTGTATACTTTGTAATTGCATATATGCTGTAAACCGACCTGAGTCCCTCGGTTGAGGTGAGAAGGCCGGTATAGAAATCTTCCAAATAAATAAATAAACCCCTGAATACAGGTTCTTCGTTTTGTGGTGACCCCCAACCATAAAATTGTTATCGTTGCTGCTTCATAACTGTTAAGAAGTAAGTAAGTTGTTACTTCATAACTGTAATTTTGCTCCTGTAATTAATCATAATGTAAATATTTGATATGCAGGATGTATTCACTGGACCAAATTTGGCACAAATACCCAATATGCCCAAATTTGAATACTGGTGGAGTTGGGGGAGGTTGATTTTGTCATTTGGGAGTTGTAGTTGCTTGGGTTTATAGTTCACCTGCAAATGAAAGAGTATTCTGAACCCCACGAACGATAGAATTGGGCCAAACTTCCCACACAGAACCACCATGACCAACAGAAAATACTATGTTTTCTGATGGTCTTTGGTGATCCCTCTGACACCCCCTCATGACCCTTCCCCAGGGGCCCTGACCCCCAGGTTGAGAAACACTGCCCTAAATGGATACGATTAGTGGATATCTATGAGACTTAGACCTGCAATGTTTCTGGCTCTGCTATGCATTCAGTTGGGGGACCTTGAATGTTTTGCAGTCCCTAACATCTTGTTGGATACTTTATGTTGGACCTGTCTGATGAAGCACTCAAACAATCTGGCTAAAAATAGGGATTCCTCAGAATGCAACAGTGACAACTGAAGTGGAATTATGGCACTATAGTTATGAGTGTGAATTGTGTATGAGGAAGAGCCCCTCCGTCCAAAACCAGCATCCATCTCTATCTTTCATAAAGTCAGCCTCGCAGACAAGCCTCACACATTGCAAACCAAGAGGAAATGTAAACCTGACAATTAACAGGATGAGAAACACCCAATGATGACTCTGTAATTGGAGTTCACAGTATCTTTCAGAATGTAGGACTGGGAACAGAGTCTGATGCACAGTTGAGATACCTGTGACCCTACAGATGTCTCCCCTGCTTTAAAAAAATTATGCAGAGTCCAGAATGGAAAGGACCGTGTAGCAGTTTGGTTATGTGAGCCTTTGCCAGGGCCTCCTTCTATTCTTATGGCTATACATGTCATGGAACTAGGGATGCCACATTTGGCGTATGTGTCTGCATGAACATATTTTATTTATAAATATATGGTGCTTATTTGGATAAGCAACCATACGTTTATGAAGTATCTTACAAAAATAAATAATAACAAAATGCAATAAAACAGGAACTAAATAGAGCTAAATAACTAACAGAAAATACATTGAGTCATAAGGAATCTGGGGAAACCCATGCAGAACCGATAGTTCCTAACACTGAATGTGTCTTCATTACTTCGCTCAGCAGTGGAACTCTCTGCCCTGGAATGTGGTGGAGGCTCCTTCTTTGGAAGCTTTAAAACAGAGGCTGCATGGCCATCTGTCAGGGGTGCTTTGAATGCAATGTTCCTGCTTCTTGACAGGGGGTTGGACTGGATGGCCCATGAAGTCTCTTCCAACTCTATGATTCTATGATTTGGTTCCCTGTCTTTTAAAGTTGTGTCCAGGACACCCTCTGTGCAGTAATGTAGATTTGACAGGAAGTTGCGGGTATATAGAAGTTGATATTGAAAACAAAAAATGTTATGGAATCCTGGAAATTTATCTAGTTGATTTGGCATTTTATACTCTGTACAGCAGTTTGCAGCAGACAGGTAAAACGTATGCCAGTATCTATCAAAGCTTAGACCACAATTAGATAAATTTTCTGTATAGGGTACGGCAACACTCCCTTTTGAATAAATACTCTTCCATAGTTAACCTGTGGATTTTCTTGTTTCATTGAGGCCATGATAGCAAAGAGGTGGTCCCTGAATTATTTTTCTAGGGAAAGTTTTGATTTTAAATATAACACTGTGTAACACAGTTTTTGTTCCTGGATCATTTCCTAATTGGTTCTATCATAAAAACATGGGAAATGTTTATTAAACTGCAAAACCTTTTTTGAAAAGTTAAAAATGGCATATTTTCATTAAGGAAAATTACAAACTTTTGGGTTTCAGGTAATAGAAGGATAAAAAACAAAATCAAATTTCTGGAATATAACAACTACTTTCAAAGTAAGTGAACAGGAAATAACACTTTCAAACCAGGAACAGAAAACATTTCTAATTTTGTTACATAGTGTAATTGGTCTTGGGCATTTTTGTAAGCTTAGGTATGCATTATGACTCTAAGAAAGTGCCCCAATATAGTATTATAGCTACAAGAAATAGTTTTACATTGCGAGAGTGGGGTAAAAGACCATAACATTATAATTCTACAGAGACATCCTCAAGTTTCAGACTTGCTTGGCCGTGCATACTCATGTTGGCATGTGCATTTGTGAATCGGTGTGGAATCTCTCCTACCTGGTAGCAATTTGTATTCTCCACAGGTATTAAAAACTAATTGCCTTTGCAGAAACATCAGTTCCATACACAGCACAGGTTGCTAGGCAGTTTGGCCTGGACCAGACGTCCCACGCGGTGAGGAAAATCCGGAGACAGCATGAAAGGAAGGCCCTTCACCAATAAAGGAAGTCTGCTGCTGGGAGATAGTAGAGCTTTTAAAGGGAGAATCTAGATTATTGTCCGCATCCTAGCACAGTGGGAAATATGCCATATAGAGACCCACCCTACAAATTAACTTAATGACACTTTGTTGTTTTTTTCTGGTCAGTACAGCGATAACTACTTTGTTTTGCTTCTTTGGGCCAAAAGATAGAAATAAAGTCACTATAGGAACAAACATGCAGGGCAGTTCTCTGCCTCTCCTACTACATCCAGGGGACTTACTCTAATCAGTCAGCTTTAAAAGCAAGCAAAGTAGGGCATGTTTTGCTGAGACCTGTTTGAGATGCTTAAAGTGGCATCCTCCAAAACAGTGAGAGGATATCAAAAGAATACACTAATTGCTATTGTGGGCTTTCTGCAAAGTACAACAAGTCCAGAAATGAACAGCAGTAGTCTATATCCTGTCTGCTTGGTTTTAGCGGTTGGATTTTGTTTCGTCCCTCCACCCTGTTAATTGCTATTTTACCCCTTTCCAGCCAAATTGTGTGGCTTTCATGACTTTACCATTTGGGAACTGGAGGCAGCTGCTAGAATTACTAATTGTCCCAGAGTTGCAAATAGGCAAACAGTGGCTGTTCTGAATGTTTTGGGATCGGCTTTCATAAAAATACCAAAAAGCAAATGACTCCTCCTTTGGGATGTTAGTTTTCTAGACCTGTTCAAGCAGTTGATGAAACTTAATGCAATTCTTCAAAAGCACACCACAAGTGGAATCCTATTCATATTTGTTCACTCTTATTTTCTGTGGCACAACTTACTTTTTAGGGAATGTCTTGAGGACTGTTGTTGATGTCCTCCTTCCCATCATAACTGCTGATGCCAAAAGAACTCTGTTTTGACCCCAGCAAATACCTAGGAGGGGGAATTCATGGCATGGAACAGGAGAAGTTTCTATATCATCTACCATAAGCCAAACTCAGTAAAACAGCTTTTTCATTGCTAAGCTGTACAAATATCGTACAGTTTCCCCTGAGAGAGGAACACAGATGTTTAAGATGTGTTGGAGGCATTCAGACAATTACTTCACAGTCAGTCTTATGCCTCTTGGCTTCACTAATATTTTTATAGTTGTCTCGGTCTACAGATTTATTTGTGTCGCCTGTTCATTTTAGTAGGTTTTCAAAGCATATGTATTTGGGATCCTAGTTGATATGTCCCACTCATACAATAACTGAATTCCTTCCTTTTCCCAGCACATTTGTCGCCCAACTCTAGACTTTGTACATTCCAGTGATCAAAAGACTTGGAAGAAAAGAGGCACAGAACAAATCTCCCTGGAGAACATGATTGTCTTGCTTGTTGCTGTAAAAATGAATATATTTTTATTATAATTGCCACTCTAAATAGTAATATTTCTATTCTAGGATTGGACATGAATAACGGGAAATGGTTTTGGTTGCTTCTTACTGGAAGACCCACTGATTCAGTTTCCACTGTTTGAATTCATGCACACTTGGCCTATAGAATAAGGATGTGGTGAACAGGCTGATCATGGAACTAGAACCACAACAACACCCTTTGCTTGGAAACTACTGTGAAAGAGTATGTTTGAAAGGATTGTGTTCTATATACAGACTCAGTTCAGACAGGCCATTCACCAGATTCCTAGGTTCTCACTGTAGACTAGTAGCTTGTCAAGCTTCCCATTTATATGTCCAATTTGTTTTGTGTTGTAGGGGAAGATGTGATCGGCAAACCATTTATCAGTGAAAAGATCAAATCCCATTTTGTTGAGAAGCCCCTGATATACTTCTGGTATTCCTGACAGCTGTGTTTGAAAGCTATGCATTAAGATTGAGGTCTGTTTCTACTATCTAGGCAACAGAACTGGGCTCTTTTCAGTATTTCAGATATTGTTAAGAATCTAGGAACATTTGGCATCTAGAGTCTGCATTACTGAAAAGAGCTAATTTCATGTCTTATCCTGTTTGCAAGAATATAAGGTTATTTCCTTGTCTTAATTGAAGTGTCTCTTGCTGCCTGTGAATGCATTATTCATCATGCGCTCATGTAATTACATTGGACTGAGTGCCAGTGTATTACGACTGGGGAAAAAACAAAGCAGGTAACCCCTAAAGGAAGGAAATTGAGCATTTCAGACTAGTCAGAAGTGCTTATTTTTTTGGTAGTGAAGGATGTTGAAGGTTAACAAGACTGCCATATTAAATGATCTAAGCTTTCTGGACAAACCATCAAATGGAACAGTGAGCAAAGTCTCTTTGAAGATGCTGATAATAGCTTTTGAGACTTGCAATAATATCAGAAGATGGACTGTAGAACATGCTGCTCCTTAAGAGATGTGCACAGCTCTCTAGATTGATAGCTTATTATGCAGTCTGCATAGTCAGCTGCACAGTGAACCTTACAGCTGAAGATTAAAAGGGCATTTTATATCCTTGTGGGCCATCACTTCTTCAGCTGGAACGGCCAAGCACAGCACCCCGAAAGAACTGTAGATAAGTAAGCAACCAACATTTGTACTACAAAAGGATGTACAAGGATAAGATCTATGACTAGTAAACGAGTCATCTACAAGTATCCCCAGCATAGTTTTTCTTCCACAATTCATAGGGGATGTGCATGATCTGTTCTTATCTCCTACTTCCTACATGGCAGTTGCTTTATGCCGACATAAAAGATGGGACAAGTAGTACATTTTTTACGAGAGGTCTGTCTCGGAATATGAGAGATAAGCAAATATTCTAGCGTTCTTTTTCTTTCAATTAGCAAAGTACGAGATGTGACCTTCATAGATATTGGGGGGAAGGTGGACAAGAGCCATTTGAACATTAGCTTTCATTTGAAAATAGTTCAGCTGTTAACTGAGTTAACAGCTTAGTTTCTCCATTCTGTGTGAGTGTTAGGCTTCTATTCCCTTAATTTTGGGCCAAAGCTAGAAACAGCGTATCTAGCTTTGGCCCCAAATTAAGAAATGTCAGGTGAGTCTAGGATCAATTCTTGGTCTCTAAGATCTTGACAGGTAGCTGGGAGGCCCGGCTTCCTCAAATGTGCAAAGTAAGCCCCCCCCCCCTCCCAAGCAAATTGGATGGGAGATTGTTAATGGAGTATATACAAATTTCTTCTTCGTGATCTCCATAACCACACAACTGGGTTATACTGTGCCTGTGCAGTGCCCTAATGGATCTTCCAAAACTTTAGTGGTTTGAACTTTGGGCAGCTCTGCCTCCTCTCTTCCGGGCATAAAAGTGGCCAGTGCCTTCCTATCCGACATCCTTCTTCAGCGACTGTCTTGCCTTCTTCCATGCCATCAGGGCCACCATAGCCTCAGATGTGTGGGTACTCGACATTTTCCCATATGTCTCTGGTGTCACTAGCTTTACAGGATTGATTCTCTCCTCGAAAAGTGTGGCATTGAAATGGCAACAGTAGAAGAGCATCCATATGTCTTCTTCTCCCTCTATTTCCCTGTTCCCAAGAAGGACAGTGGCCTCAGACCCATTCTGGATCTTAGGGGTCTCAACAAATTCATTCACCCAAGGCCCAGATGTTTGTAGGTGGTCATCACGTCCTCCATATTTCCATTACTCTCTCACTATAGACTTAAAAGACGCTTATTTCCACAGTGCCACGTGCCCATCACACTGACGCTTCCCTTCCCTCCCCAAAAAATCTGGACGATTAGCTGCTAGTAGCAAATTCCAGAGAGACGGTGCTAATCGTCCTCAATGTGACACTCTCCTTCCTACAAGCCCTAGGACGTATCATCAATTGGGAGAAATCCAACCTAATTCCCTCAACCCAGTTCAAGTTAATTGGGGTGCTCTTTGACTTTGCTCAACAAAAGGTCTTCCTCCCTGAGGAGAGGTTCCTTTTCATCCAGTCAGCAGTCAAGGCTTGCCACAGAAATAATCTCAGAAAGGCCAGGGAGTTCCAGGTTCTCCTCAGACATATGACGTCCACAGTAAAAGTCATCCCATTGACCTGCCTCCACATGCACCCACTCCAGTGTTGGTTCCTTGGTGTCTTCAATCCTATCAGATATACCGTTGAAGAGGCTATCAGCTTCGGGACTGGTGATCACATCACTTTTCATGGTGGGACTCCTGAACTATTATCTGTTGCAGTGCAGACTTCCACCCTCCATAACCGGCCACCTCTCTCATGATGGACTCCTCCATGACCAGATTGCAACAGCAATATAGAAATTGTGATTGGCAATCTACAGTTTTTGTAACAGATTGCAACAGCCTCACGATTCACAATCTCTGAAGCCACAAAAATGCTCAGAGACACATCAGTTACCTAGAACTACTAGCAATATTCAAAGCATTGAAGTCCTTCCAGAGAATCCTTCATGGCTCAACGGACAAAACAGTGGCCATGTTTTATCCAAACAAGCAAGGCGGCACACAGAGTGTTGATGGGCTCAAAGATGATTTAAAGATGGACTTGAAGCTAACGTTAAAAACTGTGGCATAAATACCCAGAACTGGGAAGCTCTAGCCCTCAAGCATTATAACTGGAGCGTTCTATTCTAATTGGAGCTAAAACACCTTCATTTGCTGTCAATGGGAGTATTTTAAAATCATTTTTATCTTGGCCTTTGGTGACCATATTGCTTCCCCATTGAAAGCTCCAGTTAAGAGATGTGTGAGCTGGGTTCTCTTATCTATCTTTGGAAAGAATCCAAGCTTATTGTCCTCTTTGATGTTCCAAGAATGCCTCTTTCATAACAATAGGTTGAGAACGGGGAACAGAGTTTCCTTTGAGTTAAACAGGGAGAGCAGGATACCTACCACAAGGATGCAGAGTATTTGTCTGAAGCCAAGCTCTCTCTTGTTTTTCCTGCTTCAGTTTACCTCCCTTGGTACAGATTAATTCTGGAAGGGGAGAGGGTGGGGAAGGTTACACAAACAAGCTGAGCTTCCAACCCGGCAGCCAAAAGGAACTTGCTGTCAAAGCATCTTTGGAGAGGCAAAGCAGAAAGGAGAAAGAGAACCAGATGGCATAATCATTGAGGCTCTCTGGCTAGGCTCCTGGTTGCTTACAAAATGAAGGCACCATCCAACCTCAACAGAATAACATCCTGCTCTGTACTATCCCAGTGAATGGTATGTTCTCCATCATGGGTTTGCTGATGTTGGGATTAGCAGTGTTTCTTCTGTGGTCTGTCAGGGAAGGCAAAAATGGGATAGGATCACAAGTAAGAGTCCTTTCACTAGCACAAGGTTGCAAGTTGTGAAAGCAACAAAAGAAGATGTTTCACTGGCAGTCAAACCTACTGAGAGCCCAGTTGTGGCAGTACACAAGCCCTGTGGTGAATCTGTCTCTTGTGCACCTCTTAATACAACTCTATAACTGTGAGATAGGACTTTTGGATGCCCAGAAAAAATGAAAATATTTGGATTAGAAAAGCATACATTGTGTTTTCTCTGGTTGCCTTTAGGTTAATGCGCATTTGATTACAGAGGGTAAGAAAGTGTTTGCATAATTCCTATTGAAATTAATGAAATTTCAGTATGCATGCATGGGATTGGATCTTTAGTGTCACTCTGATGAACTGTTGCCTTTTGAGGCAAAATTATGTGGGATCTTTGAAACAAAGCTGCCCTTATTCACTCCCATGAAGAATTATAGAGAGCTTGAGGAACTACCAACCTCCCATCCACAACTAGCCCACTCTTCAGTCCTGCAAATGTTTCTAGCCCAGGGTTCTTCTCCTGGGTGATAGTAAGAAAGAAGCTGATATCATTCTATCCATCATAAAAGCCAAGTGATCATCTCGAACCACAACATGTGGGCAGGGTTTTTTGAGAGTGTCAGTACGCATGTGTTTAGGGGCAAAATGGTAGACACTGTTTACTTGGATTTCCAAAAGGATTTTGATAAGGTCCTTTATGAAAGACTCCTGAGCAAATTTAGCTACCATGAGGAAAAAAACAAGTCTTCTTATGGATCAGTATTGGTTTGTAAAATAGAAAGCAAAGATCAGGAATATATGGCCATAGTGGAACAGCCTAAACAGTTCTCCCAAGACCTCTGTATATTGAAGTTTGGCATTTTATAACTTGTTTGTGAATATTCTGGGCTTAGATAATCAAATGAACTGGCCAGGTTCACTGATTAGAGCATTTAGGACAAAGAGGGCAGCAGAGAGACCCCCCCCCCGCCCCCTCTCCCCAAAAGATCTCCAAGAGAGAGGTGGACAGTAAAAGACAAATGTAGTTCTGTTGTCAGCAAATGTGAAGTGATGCCTATTACAGCAAAAGGTCTCACATCACTCCCATCTCGGAAAGGTGGTATTAAAATATATTATTATGTTAATGTTTATATATAGAATCATAGAGAGAGACCTCGTGGACCATCCAGTCCAATTCCCTGCCAAGATATATATCTCCAGCAGAACCAGGAGGACATACTCTCCCAGGCCAGTTTCCCCAGTATCGGTCATCCACCAAAGTGACCAAAGCTGTCTCCCATTCCATAATCAGGCCTGAAGCCAGATTGAAATAGATTTCAATAATCCATTTCATCTAGGAATCTCTGTAGTTGAAAGGCCATCACATGTTCCATAAGCCTGCTCAAAAGGGAATATTGGAGACGTGTTGATAACTGGGTTTTAATCTTTTTTTGAGAAGTCTGGCTTGCTGTAGTGAAGCACTTTCTCCCTTTGCACAAAGTTAAACATATCCAATAACACAGGACAAAAAGGTGCAAAGATTATATCTACTGGACAGTATTCAAGCCAGTGCGGATCCAAGCAATTTTATTTGCAGAGCTGGATCTGCTCCTTATTTTGGACCATCCTGAATCCTGCGTTGAGAGAAAGGCAGAAAACACAACAAAATAAAACCCCTAACAGTGCTTTTGTTTCAATCCCAGTTCATTTCCACACTGCCTCATCCTTGGAGCTTCCATAGCTCTATTCTGTTGGAGGGGAATCGGAGGATGATTGTATCCACTGCCTTAGTCATTTCCCAGTTCTAGAGATAACAAGGTATTCAACACAATTATCTGCCATGGCAATAGGAAACTCTTTAACACTGTGAGCAGCCATAGAGAGTCATCCGCCAAACAGAACTTCTGGTTTCTGATGAAGTAAAATGGGACCAGAAGGTCAATTCAACACTTTAAAAATGGTTCGAGGGGGGAGTGAAGTGATCAGTGCTGTTCATCACAGTGGGCATCATGTGTTAAAAGGATGCCCTGGAGACTTCCTTTTGTACTTTGGGTTCCATGAGGATTGGAGGTCTGTACAATTCACACATCTGCTTAAGACAACAGAATTTAAAACATCATTTACATAGCCTTTGCCCACCATGAGTACGATGGAAATTGAGGCATAAGATGCAAATCTTACAGCCTCTTAGTCATTAGAACATCCTGTACATAATTAAAATGTCTGGTCAAATTAGCTGGAACTGTTGGTTAATTATATAATACTATTCTTCTGAGATTTTAAGAAAATCTGGATTCCCAGTAAAGTCTGGTATGTCCTAAAGAAAATTTAAAAAATCTGCTATAAAGCTGCTAAATTCCAAAATAGCATATCTTCTGTCTTCTCCCTACTACCATTAATCTTTGCAACCACCCTATCTAAAAATGGTGACTTTTGGCCGGTGAATTCATGTCTTAATGGGGTCAAAATAGCAAACAACAGATGCAACTGTGTAAAGTATAGCTAAATGCATAAAGTATGACAACTTAGAAGGTAGTTAATCTGTAAGGGGCAGGAAACAGTACCACCCCCCTGGATTGAGGGACTTCTTTACTGCAATAACTAATTAAAAAAAAACCTTCTTGTTGTGTTCCTTCAAGTCAACTTCCCTGTAAGGTTTCCTTGCCTTCTTCTAAGACTGATAGAGTAGGACTTCCCGAAAATCAACCGGGGGTTTCCAGGGCTGAATGGCTATTTGAAGTCACGTGTCCAGAAGTCCTAATTGAACCTTCAAAATAGTACAGAAATAGTGATTATTCCAAACTGGAATAATAAAATGTAGGCCTGTCCAATTAAAAAGACATTGCCCTTGGCAGAAGGAGAATATTAATTGAGCGGGTAACCCCTCCTTGATATGTAGTATGGTCTGTGAGTAGCCACCTGGAAAACTTTCTGTTGTGTCAACACCAAAGGTGTCTCTTGAAAGCCTTGTGAGACTCCCTCCTGAAATTACACAGACTGCTCAGTATACTTTTTCAATTGACAGATGTTATTGAAGGCAGAAGTCTATTTATTTAGAATATTTGTACCCCGCCTTTCTCTGCGTGCGGACTCAAAGTGACTTACAATATAAAAACATACAAATTCCAAGAAGTATAGAAGTTGATAGGACTCTCCAGGCTCCGCTTGTATTATACTCATAAAAAGAAAATATTTTCTTTCTGCAGGTATTCTCTGCGGAGAGGAAGCTCATTCACATTTCTAACTCCAGGGACACACTGGGATTTTACTCTGGTGAGTAACTTATGGTTGATTTATTAAAAATTTTATATCCAATCCTGCGTCAAAACCTCTATGGGAAAAATACTGATAAAATCAATTGAAAGCAACTATTGGACACAGAAGAGGGCCTCTTCTGGTGTTTTTTTGGAGAGGTGTTTCTTCCAGTATTGTGGTTCCAAAATGCTTAGAGCTTTAAATATCATCACAAGCTCCTTGAAGCACATTGGCAGCCAAAGCAAATACAACAACTGCTGCTCTCAGATAATTTGGGCCTGAGCTGTATAGGGCTTTATAGATCAAACCCAGCACTATAAGATGTTTCAATCCAGCTGCTGCATTTTGTGTTAGCTCTAGTTTGTTGTCTTCAAAAGCACAATGTGGAGCACAATGCCAATAGTCTAATCGAATTGTATCAATTAAGAGTTAGAATCTTGAACAAACAAGCAAGCTATATTCCTGTTTTCTTAAGGTTGTTCTTTGCTGTAGCAAACAAGAGCTGGCTCTCCCTTTCTGTTTAGTGGTCAAACCAGCTTCACCAGCTATTCAATGTTTGCCATTCTGTCTTTTTCAGCCCTGAGCATTGCACAGTAACATATTTCCATGTGTTGAAATATATACTATGGCTGGCTTTTTTTCCTTCTGTGTATTGTGATAGAATTTGCATTCTCAATGGGGCATCTGTAGAACCACATGTTCTACCTGTTAATGTGGGAAGCAGTGCTCCTATAACATTTTTTGGTGGGAGTCCAAAACATTAATTGCCCCAGCACTTTAAACTCATTCGCTTCCCTCTGTTCTGCTTAGTAGCATCATGGTGTGTCCCTTGCAATCATTCCATACACTCAGTGGACTGTTACAAAATAATTCAGAAAGCACTGGGCTTTTAAAGAATTGAGGTAACCAAAAATCTGTGTAAAGAATAAATTACAACCATCAGTAAGCACATGAAGACCTGTTTCTACTCTTATCTGTGATTCCTATATATCAGGTCTGGGCAAACTTCAGCTCACCAGGTGTTTTGGACTTTAACTCCCACAATTCTGAACAGCGTATTGGCCCATGCCTGCTATACATGTTTACTGGTGCAATCTGTACTTCTAGAAAAGTTCATCGACAAAAACCAATAAAATGATTAGTCGATAAGAATTTATTATGCGTCATGTTTTCCTTGCTAGATTCACATTTTACTTTCTAGCCTTCCCACAAAACATTTTTTCCATTAAAATGAATCTGAAGATCAAAAGCTGGTGTCCATCTGGGTTTGGGGAATTTCTTCATTTGACCTTGCTTGATTACAACTAGTGTTAGGGGATTTGACCCTAACAAGTCAAAACAAGTCATGCCAGACGAATCTGATCTCTTTTTTCGATAGAGTTACAAGCTGGGTAGATGTGGGGAATGCCGTGGATGTAGCGTACCTGGACTTCAGTAAGGCCTTTGACAAGGACCCCCATGGCCTTCTGGCAAGGAAACTAGTCCAATGTGGGCTAGGCAAAACTACGGTGAGGTGGATCTGTAATTGGTTAAGTGGACAAACCCAGAGGGTGATTCTCCCCAATGCTTTCTCTTCATCCTGGAAAGAAGTGACGAGTGGAGTGCCGCAGGGTTCCGTCCTGGGCCCGGTCCTGTTCAACATCTTTACTAATGACTTGGACAAAGGGTTAGAAGGCATGGTCATCAAGTTTGCAGATGACACCAAATTGGGAGGGATAGCCAATACTCCAGAAGATAGGTGCAGAATTCAAAATGATCTTAACAGGTTAGAGAGATGGGCCAAAACTAACAAAATGAAGTTCAACGGTGCCAAATGCAAGATTCTCCACTTACGCAGAAAAAATGAAATGCAAAGATACAGAATGGTGGATGCGTGGCTCGAGAGCAGTACGTGTGAAAAAGATCTTGGAGTCCTTGTGGCCAACAAGTTAAACATGAGCTAACAATGTGATGCGGCGGCAAAAAAAGCCAATGGGATTTTGGCCTCCATCAATAGGAGTCTAGTGTCTAGATCCAGGGAACTCATGCTCCCCATGCTCTATTCTGCCTTGGTTAGACCACACCTGGAATACTGTGTCCAATTCTGGGCTCCACAATTGAAGAGAGATATGTGTCCAGAGGAGGGCAACTAAAATGATCAAGGGTCTGGAGAACAAGCCCTAGGAAGAGCGGCTTAAAGAGCTGGGCATGTTTAGCCTGAAGAAGAGAAGGCTGAGAGGAGACATGATGAGTGCCATGTATAAATACGTGAGAGGAAATCATAGGGAGGAGGGAGCAAGCTTGTTTTCTGCTGCCCTGGCGACAAGGACATGGAACAATGGCTTCAAACTACAAGAAAGGAGATTCCATCTGAACATGAGGAAGAACGTCCAGACTGTGAGAGCCGTTCAGCAGTGGAACTCTCTGTCCCGGAGTGTGGTGGAGGCTCCATCTTTGGAAGCTTTTAAACAGAGGCTGGATGGCCATCTGTCGGGGGTGCTTTGAATGCATTTTTCCTGCTTCTTGGCAGAATGGGGTTGGACTGGATGGCCCATGAGGTCTCTTCCAACTCTGATTCTATGATTCTAGGAGAACCAAGCCATAAAACCTATGGGTGGCATTGTGCAAGTCACACACTCTCTGCCTCAGAGGAAGACAAACCCCATCTGAACAAATCTTGCAAAGGAAGCCCTGTGGCAGATCACCATAAGTTGAAAACGATTTGAAGGCACAATGGTGACAACTGGTGTTGAATCAGAGCTGTCGTTCGTAATAGTTTGGATGACTCCATAAGCATTGCTCATTGAGATATGTCTCGAAACAAAGATATTATGATGCTATTTCTGCATGGTGTGTTAACAGCTAATTTGTTTACACACCGGTTTGGATCTGCAGTTCATGATATTACTAAGATTTTGTGTTTTAAAGCAACTTGGACTCTGCAGAAAAGAGTAAACAATATCAGGATCTTGGTACATTATAAACTGCAGATATAGTTTACTGGCTGATGGGTTTTGTAATTAAGTCTTGCATTTTCCTGAAGATGCCAAGAGCTCACACCCCACTGAACCTGTAGTACAGCGGTTCTCAACCTGTGGGTCCTTAGATGTTTTTGCCTTCAACTTCCAGAAAGTCTAACAAAACTGGCTGGGATTTCTGAGAGTTGTAGGCCAAAAAACTTGAGGACCACAGGTTGAGAACCTTCAGGGCTTCCCTAATATGACCACCTGGTTTTAAGTTTGTTGCAAGATCAATCTGTAAGTGATGGAATCTATTGATTAACCTGACCTCGGTATCTCCTGCTTCCATCCATTTTCCCACATTGATTAATCGAGGAATATCAAGTCTAGCTCTGTAAGACCAAATTCGAGTGCCAGTTAAGCTATTGCATTCCTGGGATGACACTGAGGTAGTTATGTCCCAGCTCAATTGTCTCGTAAATTTGTGAGCATAAAATAGAGATAAAATGAACACAGGGATTAGATGTCGAGAGGTAGACTATACATGTAACAGAGGAGAAAAATCAATATTAGTCATAGAAATAGAACAGCCTGTCTCTTATGAGGGAATTTTCTGTCCTTACAAAAAAATCTTGCTAATTGACACATTTCCTAAGAACTTTAGTTTTAGGTTAAAAAAATACTCCTCTCATTGCTATCTTGAGAAGGGCAGCTAGTGATCATTTTAGAACCCTTTGTTGAGTCTAAAGAAAATTCAGTTTCCTTCCCCTTTGCAGACTTTTTTCCAAAGGGACGGAGCTCAGGAGACTTAAACTGTTCATCCAGCCTGAGAATGACAGGTCAGCTGGATAAGCCATTGTTATTTGGAGTCATTTGAAATACTGTTGGTTTCCTTTAAGAGTCTGCTTCTGATTTAGTCGACACGAAGCAGCTGGCTTTTCTGTCAAAACGTCTGCTGCTTGTATGGATCTTAACTGAGGCGAGAGAACGAAGGGCCTAGCCAAAGCAAGACCTATTAAACTAGTCTCGCCAGTCTTCAAAACAAACTTTTGGACTTCCTTTAGAGTCTGGAATTGGAAGGCACTCGGACCTGCATGCTGGAAAGAAAGAAGAATTGAAAGAACTATATATTTTCTAATCAAAGAGCAATTTTGGTTTATTGTAAGGGACACACCAAGAAAAAGATGGAAACTGCAAATTTTGCTATTTTCCATTTTTCCCATGTAGATAAATGTGAATAATTTGCAAATGCCTGGTTAGCATGATAGTAATATTCTTGGGAGGAAAGACCTTCTCAGTTTGATTCTGTGATACCTCTTCATAATGTGTGTGTTTGTGGAGGTCTGCCCTCTACTCTTCTTGTCTCCTATATGCGTCATTTCTCCCTCCTTTCTCCTGCCATGAAACATGGAAACGAAAAGACTGGCACTTGGTCTCTATAATATTATTTCAGCCTAGAGAAAGGCAAGTGCCACGGGTTGCCTCTGTTTGAATTGCCCATGCAACCTCAAAAACACTGTTTTGTGTTTAAAGAGGGCTGTACTAGAAGAGCCTCCATATAATGTTGTAATGACTGCTTTTCTGCTTTGAAGAAAGTACAGATCCATATATATTTTTATAACAGGGCTCTACAGAAATATAGGGCAGTCCTGTAGAAATGGAAGGCATATGTCTGTCCTGACAGTGAAGGACTCATTTGGTCACCTGAAGGCAACTTTCAAGGCCAGAATGGAAAAAAATGTGGTGTGTAGAACCTAGAAGGGTGGTTGAGGGCACTTACATTGCCACATAGTGCATAGCATTTTAAAACACAACACTAAATTACCGAGGCATTTGGAATCAGAATAGGTGTTTTGTTTCACTAAGCTCTTTATTGAATTCCAGTAATTAATGACCTTGTTAATGCATGCTATTCACTTTCATGGTAATTTTTCTTGATTTCTTCCTCTTCTAAAAAAAAACTTCTCATGACTCAACGAAGACGCAGCAACAAAAGTTCACATCTTTTCAGTTCTGTGTAAGGTCAAGTCAAATGACATCAGTAGTCTGAATGAAATACCTCCAGCTTGTTGACATCTTTGTTTGCAAAAAGGAGGGCAACTTTGGGATTGGTTTTGAATTCTTCAGCCTCTATTATATGTAGGAGAGCACACTTCCTTCAATGGATTTCAAAGCCTGGGTCATAATTTGTGTAACTTGTGTTTTCTTTCTTTGCAGAAGAGGAAACGGAGGGAGAAAGATGATGACGTTGTCAGCATTTGTAGCCTTGATCTTAAGGTAACCAAAAACATCTTATTGTGATTGTATTGGAGAGTAAGTTGTTACATAGTACTGAGACTCCTAGCCCACCTTATCATAAAGGCTTATTATGGCAGGCCATATTGTTCCCTTTCTGCTGTTGGGTTCCTTTCAGTGTATTTGAGAGCTTTCTGTTTAAAACACTCGGAGATTAACCCTGCCAAGATCTGCCCAGCTCCACTGCCATGTGAGTTTCCCAGGTTCAGACCCAAGGCATAGTCGTCCACCTTCAAGATCTGGCATCTAGAGAAAGTAAAAGTGACTTGTATGATGACACTCCATTTGTTAAATACTGGTATAAATCATACAAAGATCTTGCTTTTTGAAGCCTTTTGCACATTTCCAAACTTCTCTGTGAACATATGGGCTCTAAACATTTGCTTCTACCTTTTAAACTTTCATTTTGCTGAAAACTACAATGTTTTCTTTGTAATACATGTTAAGAAAACCTTATTCAAAATGCTTGAGGCCAGAAGTGATTTGGATTTCAGATTATGTACATATATGTACATAATGAGAGATCTTGGAGATTATTTTATTAATATGTTTCTGTACATTGAACCACCAAAAAGCAAATATGTCACTATTTCAACTACTCATGTGGACATTTTTTGATTTGGGAGCAATTCGGCTATTTAGATAAAAGATGCTTGACCTGGACATGGTAAAAAGAAGGATTCTGTATAGATATTTTTATGTGTGGGCTTCATTTGCTGAAAATTACAATGCTTTCCTTATGATCTATGGTAAAAAGAAAGAATTCTGTATACATGCTATTATGGGAAAATGTTATTAAACATTTATTCCAGGAAAATGTAATTCAAATGGCCAGTTTTTCAGAATGCAGATTTAATTGGTTGCCTTCCACAATGCTAGCATAGTTTGTCAGCAGATATCCATTTGGCATTCCACAACTTAGCCAACTGTTCTCTGTTTGAGCCTTTCCATATTCATCCTCATCACTTGTTTCCTGTTGTCTTATTGACCTCTATGTATTTAATATAAATGTTAAGCTATTTAGGCAGAGAACTCTGTCCTATGCTTCTATGAAGAAGTACATCATTCTCTCCAGTCTTTCTGGGTGCCATCCATGCTGTGGAATCACCTTGCCAGGGAGACTTGCTATTGTCTGTTTTGCAGCAGAAGGCCAAAGCACATTTTTGCCATCAGCACTCAGAATTGTGCTGCCCAATATTTTTGTGTTTGGTGGTTTTGTAATTCTAGGCCGTGTGCAAAGGACTGTATTTAAACACATGTTTTTTTATGTGTGACTTGAAACATGGCATTGCGTGTCGTCTTGAGCACATAATGAAAAAGTGATTTAAGAGGCATTATAAATCTGTACAGTTCCAAATGTGCTGCAGGAGACCCCTCGGCTGGGGATGCTGCTCTCTGAAATGGATCCCAGATGCTGCGTGAAATGTCATATGTGCAGAACTTCAGAAAGCAAACTTCTGCTCCTCGGTGCCTGTGGATTTGTGGCTTTGGATATGCGTGCATGCACATGTACATTAGGCTTCTTTTTGTGGTAGCAAAGTGATTTCCGAACTGAGCCCCATCTTAAGGGGAACTAACATGCAGCGTTCTCGGTTCAGGTCATCTTCGTGCAGAAGTGAGCCTTTGGAGGAAATCAGAATGAAAATTAACAGTGACTAAAGGTAGTGACCTTTATAATGTGACCTCTTGAACATGCATGTTTGCATGTCTGAGCAAAGCTGCCTTCAGAGTATAAGGAGCAGTACTTTTCCTGCATGTAGCCTTATCTTTCTCTGAGCAATGTATCTAAAGTAAATATCATGAGACTAGAGTTTGTGGAGTGCTTGGCTTTTTAAGAGATATACAGG
This sequence comes from Anolis sagrei, assembly GCF_037176765.1. Lineage (NCBI taxonomy): Eukaryota > Metazoa > Chordata > Lepidosauria > Squamata > Anolidae > Anolis > Anolis sagrei. The sequence goes on along the minus strand of NC_090025.1, from coordinate 194,390,735 downwards.
TCAGGGACAAAACCTCTAATGGGTCTTCAAGTACTGTTGTCTCCTCTGCTGCTGCTTTTCTGGAGATATCGCAGCCTTAAAATGTTTATATTCGTCCCTTTATCCCAAGATCTCAGTCTTGGGAGTGGGAAGGAGAAACATCTCTTCTGTGAAGTGGTAACTCTGGAGTTCAGAGTCAAAGAGCTCTTACAGCTTCTCTGCAAATCCACGTTAATTCTACTTTATGGGAAATAGATCCCTAGGCATTGCCTGCCTCCCTCGTTAATTCATGATTCTGCCTGAAGTTTGAAAGCCTCACTTTTTATGACTTCTACACAGAAAATTAATTACCCTAAGAAAGTTTTCACAGCTTTGTTTTTTAAAAAATAAAAATAAAATCTGGGCTCCAGATATACAATCCTTCAAGTCAGAAAAAGCGAGTATCATGGCGGGCTGGGCAGAACCCAGCAGCAGTTCTCTCGGAGTTGTGCTCGTGTGCTTCCTGTTAGGATATCTCAGGTCATCTGTCCTCTTCTCCAGCTGTGGAAGAACTGAGGCTGAGTGTCATCCGTTCACTAAACGGACTCTGACCTGGGAGGCAGCCCTCTGAAAGGCAGTACGTGCCTCCCATCAGGTGTAGCCAGGCATCTCAGGCCTTTCCCACCCACCGCTGTCTTCACCCCTATTGCTGTGGCACTCCCTACATTCTCCGCTTTCTCCGTCAAGGCGTCCATATTCTCCTCCCTCTTTATTGAAGCCTATCCGGAAGCACATAAGGAGCCTAAACAACCTCACGGTATCCAATCCGTGTTTGGAAGCTAAGCAAAGTCAGCCCTTGTTAATGGGAGACTGCCAACTTATTTTATTATTTATTTACTTCATGAATTTCTCCCCCTGAAGGGGGACTCAGGGCGGCCTCACACAAGCACCATACGATGCTATCAACACCTAAAACAGTCTAAAATACATTAAAAACATTAAAAACTTATTATACAATTTATTTAAACAGTTACTTTAAACATGCCAGTCAAAACCAAATCCAAATCTGGGCAGAATAATGTCTTATTTCCAATTGCCGCTGTCCGTTAATCAAACGCCTGGTCCCAAAGCTTTGTCTTCAGTTGTCTTCAAAAGGACAGGAGGGAGGTGGCCAACCTGATGTCTCTGGGGAGAGATGGGGGGCCACTGCCGAGAAGGCCCTGTCTCTCATCCCCACCAACCGCGTTTACGATAGTGGTGGGATTGAGAGCAGGGCCTCTCCTGAAGATCTTAAGCTTCGTGATGGTTTGTACGTTTGGACAGGTAATCTGGGCCAGAACTGTTTATCTTAACTAGGTAGATAACTCTAATTCATTGGAAGGGACAGGTGAAAACACCACTGAATATTCCTTGTTAAAGAAAACCCTATGAAATGAATGCGGCTGCCATACATTGAGAAGTGGCTGGGAGGTGCATACATACCTCAAAGCACTCCCTTGCACCAAACTTGTCCTCACACTTAGGGACCCACCCTCATCTTATTTCTACCTGGCTTGTCTTTCATTTATTTGGGCTTAATATGTTGCAAGACAAATATTTTGGAAAGGCAACAATCAAATGTAAATAGATTACGGCACTGCAATTAAGCATGATTAAAGGGCTTTTGAGGGCTCTCATTCAAAGTTTAATGTGGCAGCTCTGGTAAATTAATTCTATTGCAGTTTTAATAGTTCTGATCAGGGTTCGCTTTGAAAAGGTGTGCCTATCAACGTGGCAGAAATCTCTTCAACTTAAGACTAGTTAAACAAAAGTGCTGCATTTATTGATAGCATGCAGCTCACACCCCCTCAAAGCACACTTTGGTCTCATTTACAGCTGGTGCAAATCAAGGCAAGGCAAGATAAACATCATTAGCATCTTGAATGTGCCCAGTCAGTTGAACATTCAAAGACAACAAGGTGGAAGGTTAGCTCTTCCTTTTCTGCAGTTGAAAGTCTAACTTGCTGACGTCAATGTAGAAATGCCTTCACTTTCCTCTGGCATTTGGGGCAATCCATTTTCTATCATGTTGGTCCAGAGAAAGGGATAAACAAGCTCCTTTGGCTTTTGTAGGAGCCCCCTGTTGCTGTCCCCATTTGCCAAACAAGTATTAATCCATTGCAAAATACCTTGCCTTCTGTGAACAGATTAATGGCAGTATTTTCCAGGAGATGACTGCCAAGTATTTCCCCCCTCCCCTCCTCTTCAAAGCTAGACAGTGGGGCTTCCTTGGTGATCCATGACTCCCCTTAACCCTATTCTTCTAGCCATAAGAAATCCCTCTGGCCAAAGGTTTTTAAATGGCTGAAGGTTCCAGGGGGGTGGAGTAGATGACCTGTGTGGTCTCTTCCAAGTCTGCTATTCTATGACTAGCCATCCCCTGCCACACGTTGCTGTGGCCCAGTCTGGTGATCTGGAAAATAATGAGAAGGTGTTGATTTCTAATATATGTAATTTCTTTATGCTTGTGGGTAAACAGTATTTCTTGCTGTTTATTTGTCAGTGATGATGTGGAAATTGTCTGGTTTGCGTACTCTGGAACATGCAACATATAATTGTCCTTCTTTAGAGGTCCCTCAGAAATCTATGATACTGCATCTGTCATATCCATATATATGTGTGTCTGTGAATCATATATATCAATCTATTATCTATGGCTGTATGGCTCTTTGTCAGGAGGGCTTTGATTACGTTTTCTTGCTCCGATGAAGGGAGTTAGGATTGGATGGCCTTAAGTATTTTCTGTTGGTCACGGGGGTTCTTCTGTTGGTCATGGGGGTTCTTCCGGGGAGGCCCTGCTCTCAACCCCGCCTCTATCACAAGTGAGATTGGTGGGGACGAGGAGCTGGGCCTTCTTGATGGTGGCCCCTCACCTGTGGAATGAACTCCCTGGGGAAATTAGATCATCGTCATCCCTCCTTTCCTTTAGAAGGAAATTAAAGACATGGATTTGGGATCAGGCGTTTGGGCAATCTGGCAGATAAATAAAGGACATCGACGACCGATAGAAATGGAAAATGTGGAATGAAATTATGGATTCTGAGTTGCGAATGCTGAGCTTAAGATTGGTTTTTTATTGACTGTGATATATATTGATTGTTTTAACTGTTATAACTGTTTTAATTGCTGTCTATATTTTATCTGTATTACTGTGTAGGCATCGAATTGTGCCTTTTTGTAAGCCGCCCTGAGTCCCCCCTCGGGGGTTGAGAAGGGCGGGGTAGAAGTACATGAAATAAATAAATAAATAATACATTCTGTGTGGGAGGTTTGCCCCAATTCTGTCATTGGTGAGGTCAGAATGCTGTTTGATTATAGGTGAACTTTAAATCCCAGCAACTACAACTCCCAAATGTCAAGGTCTATTTACCCCAAACTCCATCATATTTGGGCATTTGGAGTATTCGTGCCAGGTTTGGTCCAGATCCATCATTGTTTGAGTCCACAGTGCTCTCTGGATGGAGGTGAACTACAACTCCCAAACTCAAGGTCAATGCCCACCAAACCCTTGTGTTTTCTGTTGGTCATGGGAGTCCTGTGTGCCACATTTGGTTCAATTCCATTATTGGTGGAGTTCAGAGTGCTCTTTGATTGTAGGTGTACTATAAAGCCCAGCAACTACAACTCCCAAATGACAAAATCAATTTTTTGAGTGAAGGACATACATTGGGATGTTAGGTGTGTGCTGTCCAAATTTGGTGTCAATTCATCCAGTGGTTTTTGAGTTATGTTAATCCCACAAACGAACCTTACATTTTTATTTATATAGATCCTATTCATTAACACTGGGTTTTTTTTACCTGGCAAAGAATTCAGGGGGACAGACATGGATTTATGAGCAAAGAAAAGTCTACACTCCAGGGCCTTATATAGGAAGTGGTTGCAGCAGATGCTGGTGGATTGAATGATCACTGAAACATTATGTGTACGAGAGAGGGGAAAATAACATTTGCTGTTTTCTGTGTAGTTCTTGTGTGTACATCTGCACTTGTACTTCATTGTTTTCTAATTAGAACCCCCTGTTCTGGTTGAGTTGTCAAGATCTGTATTTTCAATACAGTCACCAAGTCCTTCTGTGTCTTGGAAATGACAGAAGTGGCACAGTATGTTCAAGGGAAGGCTTAGTCATAAAATTAGACGGCTTTGGGCTACATTCTTCATGTCACCCTTCTCTCAAGGCTTCTCACTTTCTGCTAAAACCTGGGACTGAACTGGATCATTCACATTGCTGATTTCTCCCACGTTCAGGACAAAACACTCTAAACTGATCCTTGTTTAATCTTTTCCTCTGACGTTTTTGTGGGGATGTTTTACTTGTCTGTCACATGTGCTAGTTAGAAGCAGAGGCACTATACATGCAAAATGATTTAGATGCCATAATTTGTCCTGGGGAAAAAAAGCTAGGAACTGTACTTCTGAGTCCTTCACAAGGTTTTCTGAGAGCTTTTTATTTATGCGTTCTTTCTCTGCTGTATTTCTACCACAAGAGTATATAGTAGGGCTGGGCGGTTTCGTTTCGTAATTTCGTAATTCGTTAAAAATTTGTTATTTTTTTTTTGTTACGAAGCGATAACGAACCATTCAGGAGCATCTAAAAATTGAAACGAATTTTTCAATTCGTTTCGTAATTGCTTCGTATTCGTGTCATATTCGTTTCGAATTCATTTCGAAATCGTTTCGTTATTATTTCCGCATGTCTGGGGCAAGTTTTATAGCTGTTGTTTGTTTAATCAGTGAAAAGAAATTATAAATATCACACCAACAGTCAACAACAGAGGGAGAGGGAAGCTTCAGAAGTTCCCCCTGTCCCATATGGAGGTTTTTTAGCGTATTGCGTGGTCGCGTCCGCCATTAACGAATCGATTCGTATTCGTTTCGTATTGTTTCGTAATTTTACGAAATTTCGTAAATACCAAACTTTTTAAAATAAAAATTTTGGAATTCTTTTAAATGTCGAAACGCAAAAAACCCCCAAAAACGAATCGAGTTTAGAAACAATTTTTTCCGTGGTTGCCCAGTTCTAGTATATAGCCCTGTGGAAACAGGTGTCACAATAGAGTGGCCTCAGAGGTACTCTAGTTTGCCTTGTGGATTTTGCGCAGTCTCATAAAACTATAGAATAATAATAATCATCATCATCATCATCATCATCTTTATTTATACCCCGCCACCATCTCCCCAGTGAGGACTTGTAGTGGCTTACATGGGGCCAAGCCCGGACAACATATTACAGCAGAATAAAACTAAAAACAAAAACAACAAACATCATCGAAATTACATAAGGAGAATGGGAAAAGAAAACATTCTAATAAGCACAGTCACAGTAACAGTGGGCAGGCCACATGTACAGGATAAAACAATTAAAAGACTCTGATGAGATAAAAATAGGAGCAGGTTATTTGCTGGGGGCTCATAAAAACAGAGTTGTGAAACTAAACTTCCTGTTTGGGGGGCATGTACTCCAGTGGCAGAAGCGTTGAGGGGAGCAATAATATCATGATTGTGCACCTACTCGCCAAAGGCACAGCGGAAGAGCCGGGTTTTAAGGTTCTTTTTGAACGTTTTTAGTGAAGGGGCTTTCCTGATCTCTCCAGGTAATGAGTTCCAGAGTCGGGGGTGGGGTGGGGGCACAGAGAAGGCTCTCTCCCTTGTGCCCACAAGACGAGTAAAATCCCCTTATCCACAGCGGATATGTTCCAGGATGGACTCTGGATACAATGAACACCATTACATTTCTGGTCCTCTACGTGTTTTCAAGGAATTTTCTAGGTCCTTCAGGACAACTCCATGGAGACTTCCTGGGGAAGCATATCATAGAATTGTCGAGAACCCAAAAAGACATTTTTTCCCCTCTGGATGCAAGTAAAGGGATACCACGGATATCGGTTGCATCATTGCCGGAGTCTTTCTGTATAGTCTCTGAGCTTCTTTGAGGAAGTTTTGGTTGATAAAATGTGTCAGCATTTGGTAAGAGCCCAAATTGGCCTGGGACAATTCTTTCCTTATGCGTTCTCTCCTACTATTAAGTCGTCTGTTACATAACTTACAAAACTAATGATTCATGTTAGGTGATCCCTTAAAGTGTATGTTCAGAAGGCGTGGATCCAATGTTTGTTAGCAACAAGATTGCAGTGGCCTCTTTATCCAACTGTGAAGCCTGCAAGGGGCACAATGGAACCATTATGGATAACTAAACTTGTCTGAGGTGTAGTGCCTTAGAGCCCAGGCCAAGAATATTGGACGCCTTTTCTCTTTGAACGAAGCAATGGGACTTCTGCACAGGAAAACATTATCATTAAAAACAGGCAGACCCGTGAGATTGGTTCTTTTTAAGTGTAGACTTGCTACTACCCAAAATTGCATAACTTTTTTGCGGCTCACATAGGAAACACTGGAAGAGCTACGTGTTCCCATTTGTACTTGGTTATGCCACATGTGCTTTCTCTCGGTTGATGAGAACATCAGAAGAGACAGACCAGACCAGGTGCAAAGTCAATCTTAATTCTGCTTTCAAGAATAGCTACCAGATGCATTAATTCTTCTGCTTTTATGTTTATGCCTGGGTTTTTCTTTTAATCTTTGTGAACTAATATTTATTGGGGACTGTGATGCAAGCTATTACTAGGGCTAAGCTTAAGCAACTTTCAATGAGAGAAGGTTATTTAATCTTAGCCCTAGCAACAGAAAAAAACAGGAATGGACACCCCCCCCCCCCCGAAAATGATGTGTTAGTTGGGACAAAAATAACACTCTAATGTCAAAAAGCAATTTTAGTCAGCTTTTGGTCCAACTATGTCCACATTTGTAAAACAAAAAAATTGCACGTTGCAAGTGGATTAAAAATTGTTGTAATTGTTTACAGTTGTGCAGATGACAGCACTGTGGAATGTCTAGACTGTGGGTGGAGTTCTGTGAGAATTCAGCAACGAATCCTGACTGTAGTCATGCTAAGATCTCTTCTCCTGACACATGAGGGTTTGGATGCTCAAGTTGGTTTGCAGAATAGGCACAGATATACTATAAAATCAGGGACAGTAAAACGATATACGCTTGCTGCTACTCCTATGTCCTGATTTGTAACCCAGTTGTGTCGGACCTCTTTCAGACCTCTTCATAACTGAAGGCTGTGGAAAAACTCGCCCCAGGCGATTTAATGTAGTCTCTTACTGTAGTTTTGCAAGAGACTAACAACCAGCATGGCAGCTTCATCTTTTCAGGCTTCTCACTCCATTACTTCTCCTACTTCAGTCCAACCGGGTCTGCCTTCCACCTGGAAACCAATGCCCTCACTGCGGGAGAACACGCAGATGAAGAATAGGGCTCCACAGTCACCTATATACCCACTGCCAGTTGGAAGAAAATCCTACCCCGACAACGAGGGATCACCTAAGTAAAATAAAAAGTACTTCAGTGCTTCTCAGGCTATCTTATATTAGGGACTAGCAATCATTTTCATCTGTCGTACCTGAGATCAGCACCATATTGGTGCTCACTGGCTACAGTTGTTTCTGTCTTTTCTGGAAACGTGCACTGGTCCAGGAACCATCACTTTGAGTTGCTCTGCCCTAAGTTGCATCTACATAATAATAATAATAATAATAATAATAATAATAATAATAATAATAACAACAACTACTACTACTACTACTACTACTACTTTAATCTTGTATCCTACCACCATCTCCCCAAAGGGATGGAAAACACAATTTCAAAATACAGTTGAATAAAACATACAGGCATATTAAACGACAACTTAAAACTCAATTAAAACAACACTCATCAACCAATGGTGGTGATCAACTATAAGCGTGGCCAAGCTGTAAACCATTGGGCAAGGAATGGGGTAAGCACAAAGCTGTAACCATTGGACGAAGGCATGGGATGAAGTGCAAAGCTGCATAACAATTGCAGCTTTGACATCACTTGATCTGCCATGGCTCAATCAATGCTATGGAATCCTGGGAGTTATAGTTTGGTGAGTCACCATCACTCCTTGGCAGAGAAGGATTCCATAGCATTGAGCCATGGCAGTTTAAGTGATGTCAAAATGTATTTATTCTACCTTGTAGATACATCCTTAGTTTTCTATCTTGTGGTTATAGAAGCTCAATTTTCATTGACCCTCGTGCTCAAGCTGGCAAGAGCAGGCCATATGATGTTTCCTCATTTTCATGTCTATATGTTTTATGTTTTCTATAATTTTCACATCGTTTTCGATTGATTTGTGACATTTGTGAGTTATATTCTGGCTAATTTATTATGACTTGTTTTATTTTTAGTCATTTAAATGGTTTGACTTGTTTTGTGTTTTATTATTTATGTTATTGTCTTGTAAGCCGCAGTGAGTCCCTTTGGGAGATGGGGTGGGATATAAATAAAGCTTCATTCATTCATTCATTCAAGTGCTCAGATAGTTCAGATTACTATAAACCTACAGCAGAGCTTTGTGATATACCTTCTCCAGCAAAAAGCCTGCAATGGTGTTCCTTTTAAAATAAAAAAATAACTTAGGAGGGGATCTACATCATACGTTTTTGGAAAGAGAGGCTGGTTCTTGTATTTCAAAGGGGAGAACTTTCCCCTTTAGTCTTAAAGAAGGACCCTGGGCTGTTCAGATAAGTGTAGCACTCTCTGCCTCATCTGCTTTCATTCTCTCTTCTTCAAAGGAGCTTTTGACCCTGTGCAAACAAGGGGCCCTTGTTTGCAGATGAAGAAAGAATAGATTAAGAATCTCTCTAATTCTTCTAACAAGGGCTCTCCTTCTCATATATATGTGTAGGCACACGTAGCGGCTATCGCATATCATTTAGGTAAGCTAAGTGGAAAGAGTGGCCTCCAGTCCTAGCCATAACTGACATAATGAGAGCATATTGGGTCAATTTTCTCAGTGCTGAAACTAGTTCATAAATTATTAATAAGATATAAGAGATAATTTAGCAAACTAGCCATCTCTCCACACTTACTGGAGTTGGATTCAGGACTCCCCTCAAAAGTAGCAGCCACAAAAAAAGTTTCTGGTTTATAACAACTACTTTCAAAGTAAGTACCACACGTGTTGTTGAAGGCTTTCATGGCCGGAATCACTGGGTTGCTGTGAGTTTTCCGGGCTGTCTGGCCATGTTTCAGAAGTATTCTCTCCTGATGTTTCGCCCACATCTATGGCAGGCACCCTCAGAGGTTGTGAGTTTGTTGGAAACTAGACAAGTGAGGTTTATATATCTGAGGAATGTCCAGGGTGGGAGAAAGAACTCTTGTCTGTTGGAGGCAAGTGTGAATGTTTCAATTGATCACCTTGCTTAGCACTGAATATCCTTGCAACTTCAAAGCTTGGTTACTTGGTTACTAAACACCTCCCTTCCGTTGGGAGGTGATTAGCTGGCCCTGATATGATATGACATTATAGCCATGTATAAATATGTGAGAGGAAGTCATAGGGAGAAGGGAGCAAGCTTGTTTCCTGCTTCCCTGGATATTAGGATGCGGAACAATGGCTTCAAACTACAAGAAACTGTGAGAGCTGTTCAGCAGTGGAACTCTCTACCCCGGAGTGTGGTGGAGGCTCCTTTGGAAGCTTTTAGACAGGCTGGATGGCCATCTGTCGGGGGTGCTTTGAATACAATTTTCCTGCTTCTTGGCAAGGGGTTGGACTGGAAGGCTCATGAGGTCTCTTCCAACTCCATGATTCTATGATTCTATAATTCCATGTCTGGAATTCCCTTGTTTTAAGAGTGGTGTTCTTTATTTACTGTCCTGATTTTAGAGTTTTTTTTTAAAATACCTGTAGCCAGATTTTAATTGTTTAAGTTTTAATTGTGCAAATACTTCCCTGGCCACCGCCGGGACCTGGGGTTCAGGGCTCACTGTTGAGTCCAAGCTCATTCCGAAACTGCGAACCTGTGTCTTCAGGGGGAGTGTAACCCCGTCCAACACAGGCTGTAACCCTATACCCTGTTCGGCCTTGTGACTGACCAGGAGTACATCCGTCTTGTTTGGATTCAGTTTCAATTTGTTAGCCTTCATCCAGATCATCACAGCTGCCAAGCACCGGTTCAGGACCTGAACAGGCTCCTTAGTAGCAGGTGGAAAAGTGTGATACGAGTTGAATGTCATCTGCATACAGATGACACCAAACTCCAAAACTCTTAATGATTTCTCCCAACGGCTTCATGTAGAAGTTAAACAACATGGGAGACAATAATGAGCCCCTGCGGGACCCAACAGGACAATGGCTATGGGGCTGAGCAGGTGTTTCCCAGTAACACCTTCTGGGAACGACCCTCTAGGAAGGATTGAAGCCATTGCAGAACAGTACCTCCAAGACCTCTTCCTGTGAAGCGTCCCAGAAGGATACCATGGTCTATGAAGCCCACTGAGAGGTCCAGCAGATCCAACAGGGACACACTCCCCCTCTGTCCAGTTCCCAGTGTAGACCATCCCCTAAGGTGACCAAGGCTGTTTCAGTTCCATGTCCAGTCCTAAAGCCATTCTGCATCAGATCCAGATAATCAGTGTCTTCCAAGAACACCGGGAGTTGTGAAGATGAAGGAGTGTGGCGAAGTCTCCTTTGTCAGCTTTTAAATAGAGATTGGATGTCGGGAGTGCTTAGATCAGTGGTTCTCAACCTGTGGGTCCCCAGGTGTTTTGGCCTACAACGCTCAGAAATCCCAGCCAGTTTACCAGCTGTTAGGATTTCTGGGAGTTGAAGGCCAAAACACCTGGGGACCCACAGGTTAGGAAGCAGTGGCTTAGATTGTGTATCCCTGCATTGTCAGGATGGGTTTGGATAGGATGCCCCTTGTATTCTCTTCCGGTTCTTGAATTCTATGGTTCTAGTTTGTGGAGATAAATTTCAAGCAAGAGGTCTTTCCTTCATGCCCTGTTGTAAAGCTTTTCGGACACTTCGTGTTTGTCCCATTGCCACACTATAGAGATTTTTTGTTTTACTAAGATTATTTTTGCGTTTTATCATGATGGAGTGTTGCTACGAGGGACCCAGTGATGCCCACTAGTTTGTATGCTACATCTGCTTCATAAATTCCTATATGATAACTAAGCCAAAAAATGCCACCAATAAAAAGCAGATAAACCACTGAGAGAAAATGACCCTTTTGTATGTAGTATGGGAGGCTACAATTTTTCAAAGAGTCTGAAATTCCCTTTCTTGCCCCAGAGGGACTCAGTTGGTCAAGTTGGGCTCCATTTTCTCTGGGACCACAACTGTTGCAACCCCCCAGAAGGCAGAGCAGTACAGATTCAGTGATTTGTCTTGGCCAGGCATGAAAGAGCAATGCATTTAGAATTAGTGGAACTAGCGTTTTGTGGATGAGCTGCCAACTGGACCACCCAAGTCTTGCAAAAATAACCATGAATGTATGGGTAGCACAGCAGCTTCAGTCAGAAAAAGTACTGTACTTTCAAACTCATTCTGATGGCCGATGTTTTCCCCATCCTTTCAGACAAATTGCAGCTTGTTTTTACATCAGGAGCTTATTGAAAAAGCTTTTAGATTAACATGTGCAGAAGGCAAAAGGCACCAAATCCTATTTTTTGTTCTTCCATCCATCTTAATTGTTGACCTTTGAATGGTACTGATGGAGGTCTCAATTGCCAAATCTCACTGTGTAGGAATGAAAGTTGAAATGAGCCATCTGTGGGGCTGCAATGTGGTTGCTGGATTTTTGTTGTTGATCCAGTTCATCTCAACCGCAAGGAGACATCCCATCAGCCTAACAAAATACTTGGGGTGTACAGATATACACTAGAAGATCCAACTGCCTCCTCTGTCCACTTACAAGAATAGTTATTTATATTTTTGACAGGAGTATAAATAAACTCTAGCTGGAATCTTAGAAGTAGGTTATCTCAGAGAAGAAATGTGTCGAAATAGATTGTGTGGCTGTCCTAGCACCAAATTTGAAGCTAGATATTTTCCCCTAAGTCCTAAAACAGTGTTTCTCAACTTGTGGGTCGGGATCTCTGGCGGTTTTGTGAGGGGGTATCAGAGGGGTCGCCAAAGACCATCAGAAAACACAGTATTTTCCGTTGGTCATTGTGGTTTTATATGGGAAGTTTGGGCCAATTCCATTGTTGGTAGGGTTCAGAATGCTCTTCGATTGTAGATGAGCTATAAATCCCAGTAGCTACAACTCCCAAATGTCAAGGTGTGTTTTCCCCCAAGCTCCACCAGTGTGTACATTTGGGTATATTGAGTATTTGTGCCAAGTTTGGTCCAGATCCATCATTGTTTGAGTCCACAGTGCTCTCTGGGTGTAGGTGAACTACAACTCCAAAATGCAAGATCTGTGCCCACCAAACCCTTCCAGCACTTTATTGTTGGTGGAGTTCAGAATGCTCTTTGATTGTAGGTGAACTATAAATCCCAGCAACTGCAACTCCCACATGACAAAAATTAATCCTCCCCAACCCTACCAGAATTCAGATTTGGGTGTATTGGGTATTTGTGCCAAATTTGCTCCAATAAATGAAAATACATCCTGCATATCAGATATTTACGTTACAATTCATAACCGTAGCAAAATTACAGTTGTGATGTAGCAACGAAAATAATTTTCTCATTGGGGGTCACAACACGGGGAACTGTATTAAGATGTTGCGGCATTAGGAAGGTTGAGAAACACTGTGCTAAAAGGAACTGGAGACCTTCTTCAGGTACAGATATACCTTTGATGGTAAATCGGCTTTTTACACCAACCCTTTTCTAGCTCATCCTGCTGTAGCTGTGGGAGCCTGCCTACAACAGGCAACGTAAGCAGCCATGCTTTCCAAAATCCCATACTGAGCAGGTGGAAACAACAAAACAGAGAAAGGGAAATAACATATATGCCTTCCTTACCAGCCCATTCCATCATATTAAAAATACATGTTAAAGAGTAGGAGTAGGAACCATAAGAAGAGTGATAGGAAGAGTGAAGAGTGAAGAACACATTCTTACATGTGTTTTGGGGAAAGCCTTCAAAAGGTCAAATATCTTTGTTTCGTTATGTAAGTCTCACTTGATGGCTTCATTTCATATGTGAATATTCTTTCGAGCAAAAGGTTTTCTAAAACATGTTGACCTGCTCTTGCATCCTCCCCACTTCTCTTCTCATGGTATAAGAATCTACCACTGTTTTTCTATGTAATTTCTGACTCCGGTACCAGTTTTGTTGTTGTTGTTGTTGTTGAAGAGTAATGCTCGGGAACAGAACTACTTAGTTAGAAAAATAGAATCATAGAGTTGGAAGAGACCTTGTGGGCCATCCAGTCCAACCCCCTGGCATGAAAATCGCATTAAAGCAATCCCAATAGATGGCCATCCAGCCTCTGTTTAAAAGCCTCCATAGAAGGAGCCTCCACCACACTCCAGGGCAGAGAGTTCCATTGCTGAACTGCTCTCACAATCAGGAAGTTCTTCCTAATGTTCAGGTGGAATCTCCTTTCCTTTAGTTTGAAGCCATTGCTCCACATCCTAGTCTCCAGGGCAGCAGAAAACAAGCTTGCTCTCTCCTCCCTGTGACTTCCCCTCACATATTTATACATAGCATAGTTATATATAGTTAAATGAGATCTATGTGTTTTATGGTTATGGCATTTGGGAAAGGTCATCTTTGCACAAGGCAGAATCTTCAACTTATCAGGAAATGCATCTTTTGTTTAAGAGTTCTGCTGCAAGAGCCACTGCATAGTATGTGATCAATATACATAACGGTCCCTGTAAAGAAAGAAAAAACATCTGAGAAGGAGGGTTCAAATCCAGCCTAATCCACTCACTGCTGTTTGTTTTTGACATGGAAGGAGGAAGATGTGTTTTTGGGTGACTAAAATGATCATAGGTCGGGAGAACAAGCCCTATGAGGAGCGGCTTCAAGAGCTGGGCATGTTTAGAAGAGGAGACATGATAGTCATGTATAAATATGTGAGAGGAAGTCATAGGGAGGAGGGAGCGAACTTGTTTTCTGCTGCCCTGGAGACTAGGATGCAATGGAACAATGGCTTCAAACTACAAGAAAGGAAATTCCACCTGAACATGAGGAAGAACTTCTTGACTGTGAGAGCCGTTCAGCAGTGGAACTCTCTGCCCCGGAGTGTGGTGGAGGCTCCTTCTTTGGAAGCTTTTAAGCAGAGGCTGGATGGCCATCTGTCGGGGGTGCTTTAAATGCAATTTTCCTTCTTCTTGGCAGAATGGGGTTGGACTGGATGGCTCATGAGGTCTCTTCCAACTCTTTGATTGTATTTCCTTCTGCCTGAATTCGTGCAATCTATTCCGTTACCTCAGATCCCACTTATTTTGCTTCATGGGCACATTAGACATTCAGCCTCCATCTTGATTGGGGTAACATTATTCTTTGTGACTTTAACCACCGATACCCACTCACACTTTTAATTAGTATTGTATTCCTCCTTTTAGGATAATATTATGTTTACAAACTTTTAAAAAGTATATGTGCTATGACTGTACTGACATGAGCATTTCTTTTTTATATGTTAGTGTGTTTATTAAATAATGTTTATTAAATTTGCACATTATTACAATAACACAATAGCAAATTGTAATCCCAAAATTCTGCATCATCCCATCCCACCCACCCTCCCTCCACAAGTCACAGATGTTTACGCACTACCTTCCTGTCAGTCCTGCTACTGATAAATTATTCTGTACTCTATTGACTAATTTTCTTAATAATAGGCCTATCTTACCTTAGTCATCTAACTAAAATCTCTCTTGATCTGAGGATGGTTTGAATTTGCAATTACTGGCAGCTGTAACAAATAAAAAGTTTCCATCTAGCTTCTAACAAATTCTCTTTTATTTCCCAATTCTCTAATCTTCCTTTTTATGTTAATGTTTTCAGATAAACTGTGGCCCATATTCTGTTTATCCAATTCTGTATCGATACACTCTCCAGTTTCCCCCTCACACTTAGACTATCTTTATCCTTGCTGGTCATACTGGTGGCGCAGTGGGTTAAACCCCTATGCCGGCAGGACTGAAGACCAACAGGTCACAGGTTCAAACCTAGGGAGAGCATGGATGAGCTCCCTCTATCGCAGTGGTTCTCAACCTTCCTAATGCCACGACCCCTTAATACAGTTCTTCATGTTGTGCTGACCCCCAACCATAAAATTATTTTCATTGTTACTTCATAAATGTAATTTTGCTACTGTTATGAATTGTAATGTAAATATCCGATATGCAGGATGTATTTTCATTCACTGGACCAAATTTGGCACAAATACCCAATATGCCCAAATTTGAATACTAGTGGGGTTGGGGGGAGGGACTGGTTTTATCATTTGAGAGTTGTACTTGCTGGGATTTATAGTTCACCTACAATCAAAGAGCATTCTGATCTTCACCAATGATGGAACTGAACCAATCTTGGCACATACGACTCCCATGACCAACAGAAAACACTAGCAGCGTTTGGTGGGCATGGATCTTGAGTTTGGAAGTTGTAGTTCACCTACATCTGTGGACTCAAACAATGATGGATCAGAACCAAATTTGGTACAAATACTCAATATGCCCAAATGCAAATGTGAACACTAGTGGAGTTTGGGTAAAATAGACCTTGGCATTTGGGAGTTGTAGTTGCTGAGATTTATAGTTCACCTACAATCAAAGAGCATTCTGAACCCCACCAACAATAGAATTGTACCTAACTTTCCACACGTAACCCAGATGACCAAGAGAAAATACTGTGTTTTCTGATGGTCTTTGGCGACCCCTCGGACACCTTCTTGCGACCCCCCCAGGGGTCCTGACCCCCAGGTTGAGAAACACTGCTCTATCGGCTCCAGCTCCTTATGCGGGGACATGAGAGAAGCCTCCCACAAAAATGATAAAAACATCAAAACATCCAGGCGTCCCCTGGGCAACGTCCTTGCAGACAGCCAATTCTCTCACACCAGAAGCGACTTGCAGTTTGTCAAGTTGCTCCTGACATCACAAAAAAAATAAATACCAGAAATACTGTAAGGTCTTCATTTGATAGAGTCTTATCTTTGTCTTCAAATAGGGCCAAAAATAGTAAGCCCTCAAAAGTGGACTTTTTTGTCCTATTATATGGCTTATCTAGGTTAAAACCTCTTTTGACATGAGTCATTTTTGGCTAGTGTTTCATTTTCTGATTAGTTTTGCTCATCATACAATCCTTGGCTACCCGTAGTTGATAGGGATGGTAGCCCATTCATAGAGCAAGGAAGAGACATTTTCAAAACCTCGCCAATTCAGTTGCGTTCACTGGGCCAACTTGGGATCCTCAGCCTAATCTCCCTTGTAGCGTATTGTCCGGATATTGTCCGGATAATATGCAGCAGGGAAGTGAGATGGCTCTTTGGAAGAGGAGGAGGAGTTGGGAATAAAAATATATACCAAATAAACTTTTGGCACTGCTTTCTTTCATGCCTGCATGACCTAGAGATTGTCCGCAGGTGACTAATTCCAATAAATAGCTTTCTGTTGAATCATCACATCCTTCCTTCACCTGCCTGTGTTTACCTTGCAGTATAAAAGCATCACCTGCTATTCAGTCCCAAGGCATTTGACATGGTTACACATGACTGTTCAGGGCCTTACATAGTTTCTAGAGGGGAGGAACGATTATGTCAGAATAGATTAGAGGTTCCTTTACAACAAGTCTGCACAACCTTTTGCCATCCAGGTGTTTCAAACTTCAGCTCCCAGAATTTCAGATCATTGGACAAGCTGACCAGGCCTTCTGGGAGTTTGTGTCTCAGGTATAAAAGCCTACTCGACAGGTTCAAAATAGGTTTTTTTTAAACCATGGGTCATATTCATTATCACACACAAGCGCATTTGGGCAGATGAAAGCCAACAGGCCTTGCTCAGTCCAAAATGGGCAAAGATGGCAGATGAGCCTTGTCCCCTCCAAGGGCCTGAGAAACAAAAAAGCACTTGGCGTTCACAAAGCACGGGCTGGTTGATGTAATCGTCCCTCGTCAAGTGTTTAAGGTACAGAACATGAGATCCTCGTGCCAAGTAATTAAGACTAATTACTTAATGACAAGTTCCCATGTGATGGCACGGAACTGCTCTTCTGCTGGGAGCTTTGGCTTTTTGTGTTAATCACGCTTGCATTGCCATGCCTGCCTCCCAAGGGGCCGGGCGTGTCTTCCGGGGTTCATTGGGAAGCCATCTCTCTTGACAGCTACTTTTGTACCTGGATGGAGTAATCTCTCAGCTTCCTGAGAATGATTTGGGTAAAAGATGGCTTTAACGATTCCTTGAGCATCTGAAGAACCAGTGAAATTCGAGTGGTTCCTTGGAGATGTCTACCTGGCCTCGTGGAGTGAGTTTTATATGAGTTTTTATTTCAATTATATGAGCTTTTTTGGGTAGGAAGGAATGCTGAGTGTTTGAGGTGATTATCAAAATAAATATTTGTTATTTAATGTCCTAGAACAGGGCTTTTGTATCTTTAATGACTATGTAAAAGAGCAAATTTCAACAGGTATTGCTTGTATGATAATTATGATTTTTATGATAAATATGTATGTTTGTTTGTATGATAAATAAGATTTTTAAGGTATTCCTCCTTCATTCCTTCATAGACATCACTCGTGGGCAAGGGTAGAGTCTTGCTGGTGGATCTGTAAGTGACTGTGTGGGGAACCAGTTCTGGATACACATGGTCTTTTACAATGAAGTCATAGATTTCCAGGTGGAAGGTGGTTATGACAAGGATTTGCTTGACGTACCTTCCTTCTACCCAGCTATTCCAGGCATTCCATAAATGGAATGTCTTAGCAATGAAGGCCCTCTCCTACATCTCTGAATGATGTATTGTTATCACTAGTGGGCACTACTGGTACATACTTGGTTCTAGGACCGTTATACATATCAAGAGATGTTCCTTCAAGTATCAAGATCCCAAGCTCTTTCACATTGGCAGGAACGTCTTGGCAACCAGGTCTTTAAGACTGGTGTTATGGTGCATGTGTAGTCTGTATGATTCGTGAAAGAGAATGGATTTCATAAAGATGACGGTGTGATATTAACCTCTGGGTTCCTGTGCTGCCTAATGAGCCATTGAGCTATTGGAAGGAAAACCACAAAGTGACAAATTGGTTTGGTTTTGTTATGTATAGGGACTCTCTCCCTCCCTCGTGTCCATGGGCAGGACATTACTAGAGTGTTCAAAACCATATGGAGTAGACTACCCACAATTGTGGGTTTCACTTTTGCAGGTTTGATTATTCAGGGATTTGATTAATATGGTCTCTTTAGGAATTGCTGTCTGCCAACACAGTTCTACAGTCAACTTCTGCCAGAAACTAATCACAGAGTTATGCTGGATGACCTGGAGATTTTAAGAGAAAACTCTTCCTTAAGTATTTGTCGATCCTATTCTATGGCCAACTTCTACCAGGAGCCATGGTAGAAGACCTAGAAATTCCTAGAGTGGTGCTCTCTCAAGTTTAAAAAGTTTTAAAAAAATAGTTTCTCCACTTTCACCAGGATCCTGTGCCCCAACCCCAGCAAATGTGGAGGGCTAACTGTAGTTGTTGTTTGATCCAAATGGTGGAAAGACAAACTGTAAGGTGTGCTTCACAATAAAAAAAGGATATTCAAACCTCCTTTTGCCTAAAAATGAAAGAAGAGAGCACAAAAGCCAGACAATCACCCTGTCTCATTCTTAGGACCTGGATTTAGTGTTCCATTTGAACGGAACAGTATGGTCTCTTGATGTCTCCCGTATGGTCACCAGACTGAAGCAAAGAATTTAAACAGGGATCTCTGTGTGTGAGAGACGTGGTGCTTAAATGAATGCTGGCACAATTGTATTTTGAAGGGAGGAGGCCACGTTTGATGCGAGGCCTTTCCAAGCTGGTGGAGGATGAAAGGGATTTTGGTGCATATTTCCAAGTTGATGTTAAGCTACTTTCCATTTTATTTAAATTATTTTTCACTTTTCTTCAGATGAAAGGGCTTACCATTTGATTATGAGCCTACTGGGACTGTCTTCTTTTTAATCAAAAGCATATGGCACAAAACATGTGCAGGAGGGAGGGAGGCAGCTCAAGCCAAAATTCTCAAATTCAAGTAGTCATTATTGCTGACCTGCTGAAATAGACATGTGTGTCCTACAACATGCCTCTCCTGACCTCTCAGTGTTACTGTGAAGCATGCTTTGCTTTATCACTGGTGAACCTGCATTTCATTGGCAAGACTGATTGCCAAGGTGCTTATTTTGGTTCAGCTTTAACCTGTCTTCGAGACCACATGAACCAGCGCAGGCTCTGAGATCTGCCAGGGAGACCTCCCTCTTGGTCCCACCTCCGTCTCAAGCGCGGTTTGTGGAGACGAGAGAGAGGGCCTTGTCAGTGGTGGCCCCCTGGCTTTGGAATGCCCTCCCGAGGGATATTAGGCTAGCTTCCACTCTCCAAGCCTTCCCTACACAATTGAAGACATGGTTGTTTACACACGATGTTTAGAAACTCTTAATGAGCATATTCGAGGACCTAGAGATATTTCACTGTGCCACTTTATGAGACTGATATTGATTGCAGTTGTTTTATGTCTGCAGCTATTGCTGCATTTTACTGATCTTAACCAGGGGGGTTGCGATATTTATGTTGGTTGTTATTGCTTTTGGGCTATTGTCATAGATTTTTTTTGTATTTTTGTGTGTTAAAACCTTTGAGGAGCCCCTGGTGGTGCAATGGGTTGAACCCTTATGCCGGCAGGACTGCTGATGGATAGGTTAGCAGTTCAAATCCGGAGAGCGGGGTGAGCTCCCATCTCAGGTCCAGCTCCCCGTGAGGAGACATGAGAGAAGCCCCCCACAGGATGGTAAAACATCAAACATCTGGGCGTCCCTTTGGCAACGTCCTTGCAGATGGCCAATTCTCTCACACCAGAAGAGACTTGAAGTTTCTCAAGTCACTCCTGACAGGAAAAAACACACAAACCTTTGAGTGCTTTGTGAGCAGCCCTGAGTCCCTCCGGGACATTTCTGATGATAGGGAAGGGAAACAAAGGAAGGGAAAACAGAGGAGGAAGAAAAGGCCAAATACATACATTTTGGAAGTTATGCATTGTGTTATATTAATTGATATCAATGCCAAATGCACACATTTTGGATGCTATGCAGCTGTGTTATATATTCACAGCAGGTGTGGTTATCCTGTAACAGTTAACACAAGATTATTTTATTATTATTTATTATTATTTACTTTATTTGTATAGCGCTATTCTCAGCCCTTAGGCAACTCAGAGCGGTTTACAACAATTTCGGTATACACAATACAAAATCATTAGGCATTTAAAAGCAATAGCATCACAAATCATTAGACATCAGCATCAATACATCAGTACATCAATATAACAAATCCATCAGGTCTCATCAATGAAATCAGAATCCAAACTCGTTATCCATTATTCCGTGTTCCGATAATTAGTCAATCAATCACACTGCTTAGTCGAATGCCTGTTCAAACAGCCAGGTCTTTACTTTCCTCCGGAATGCCAGCAAGGAGGGGGTCAATCTGATATCTGCAGGAAGGGCGTTCCACAGCTGAGGGGCCACCACTGAGAAGGCCCTGTCTCTCCTCCCCGCCAGGCGTGCTTGTGCAGCCGGCGGGATCTAGAGCAGGGCCTCCCCAGATCCCATCCCTTTGGATTTTCGGACACCTCTCTTGAGCCTTCTCTGACTCCACTGTCACAAAGACAGCAGCATGTGGGAACTGGGCATGTTTAGCCTGAAGAAGAGAAGGCTGAGAGGAGATATGATAGCCATGTATAAATATGTGAGAGGAAGCCACAGGGAGGAGGAGGGAGCAAGCTTGTTTTCTGCTTCCTTGGAGACTAGGACGCGGAACAATGGCTTCAAACTACAAGAGAGGAGATTCCATCTGAACATTAGGAAGAACTTCCTGACTGTGAGAGCCGTTCAGCAGTGGAACTCTCTGCCCCGGAGTGTGGTGGAGGCTCCTTCTTTGGAAGCTTTTAAGCAGAGGCTGGATGGCCATTTGTCAGGGGTGATTTGAATGCAATATTCCTGCTTCTTGGCAGAATGGGGTTGGACTGGATGGCCCATGAGGCCTCTTCCAACTCTTTGATTCTATGATTCTATGATTCTATGTGTCAAAGAGAAAGGAAATACATATATCACCCTTCTGTACTATTCAATGTTGATTTTATATCCTGTTCCCTTCCCTTCCAAAAAAAAATAATTATGACTCAAGGCAGCCCCAATTTAAAACACTACAATTAAAAACATGCATAAAGTTAATAGTGAAATAAAATTAAACTATTTACACTATAAAAATAATTCACACCTGAGCAAAATGATTAAATGTAATTTAAAGAGATAAAAAAGTTCTTTGAAACAACACAGTTTCTCCTAGCCTGTTAGTTGTGTTTTTAAAATCTGTCTGAATATCAAAGCAAGGATAGCAAGATGGATAGCAAGGAGGAATCCATTCTGGGATCCCTGTGGAGGGGGTTTCAGAGCCCGAGGGCAGTCACCAAAGAGGTCCTTTCCTCTGTGCCTTGCAGCCTGGCTTTCGATGGTGGTGGAACCGAGATAAGGGCCTTTCCAAAGCATTGCAGAGCCCCTGGCCAATTCATGCAGAGAGACACAGTCTGTGAAACACCCTGAAGCTAAGTCAGATATGCTTTTCTAGGTCGTAACAACACTTTGAATTGTGACCGGAAACAAACTATTGGTTGCACCTACGCTGCTGGGGATCTCTGCCCCATTTCCATTCATGGTATCACTGGTGGAAGGTGTGGGGGAGCAAACACTTCCTTTTTATTGTGCATTTTATTGTTGGAGCCAGGAGGGTGTGGGTGAAGATTGCAAATAATAAAAATACTGAAGTAAAGCCTGTAGAACAAATATATGTGTGTACACTATTATATGTTTGCCGACTTAATAGAAGCTGAGAATTTCACATGCAGCCTTATCAATTTTCCTAAGAACAGTAAGGATCCTGTGGTGCGTACCTGTTGAAGCCAAGGAGTGGCTCTTCTGTTTCTCGTGAAGTCTGTTCCATTCATTTGCTGTCCAGACTAAGAATGAGTGGTTTTATGGGCCTCTGCACTCCAGCTCTCTAAACAATTTCAAGTAGCTGCTTTTCTCTTTCAAAGCAATAGATTCCAAAGTGTGGGAGGACATCTCTAAAGGGGTTAATGAGGTAGAAAACAGAGTACCTGGTCCAGGCATGCATCTCATGGGTGCCAAATAGTGTGTAGCTTTTCTTCTCCTAAGCTACTGTTTCTCAACCTGGGGGTTGGGACCCCTGGGGAGGGGGGTCACGATGGTCTTAGGAACCCCTTTGGGAGAGAAGGCTAAAGATCTTTCTGTCTGTCCTCTTCCTTTTTGGTGTTAGTGAACTACAAATTCCAGAATTCAAAAACAGCCCCTCAACCCCACCAGTATTTAATGTTGGCCTTGTAGGTAGTGTGCCAAGTTTGGTGCAGATCCATTGTGGGCTGGATTCAGAGTAGTCATTGATTGTAGGCGAACTATAAATCCCAGCAACTACAATTCCCAAATGTCAAGGTCTATTTTACCCAAACTCCACTATTATTCACATCTGGGCATATTGAGTATTCATGCCAAGTTTGATCCAGATCCATCATTGTTTGAGTCCACAGTGCTCTCTGGATGTAGGTGAACTACAACTCCCAAACTCAAGGTCAGTGCCCACTAAACCCTTCCAGTATTTTCTGTTGGTTGTGGGAGTTCTGTGTGCTAAAATTGGTCCAATTCCATTGCTAGTGGAGTTCAGAATGCTCTTTGATCGTAGGTGAACTATAAATCCATCAACTGCAACTCCCAAATGAAAACCCCCCTCCCAAACCCCACCAGTATTCAGATTTGGGGGTATTGGGTATTTGTTCCTAATCTGGTCCAGTGAATGAAAATACATCCTGCATATCAGATACTTGTATTACAATTCATAACAGTAGCAAAATTACAGCTATGAAGTAGCAGCGAAAGTAATGTTATGGTTGGGGGGCACCACAACATGAGGAAATCTATTAAGGGGTCGTGGCATTAGGAAGGTTGAGAAATGCTGTCCTAATCTATTGATTCTCAACCTGTGGGTCTCCGGGTGTTTTGGCCTAGATCTCCCAGAAATCCCAGCCAGTTTACCAGCTGTTAGGATTCCTGGGAGTTGAAGGCCAAAACATCTGGGGACCCACAGGTTGAGAACCACTGTCCTAAGCCAACAAACAGGAAATACTTTGGGCGAGTCAAGCACTCTCAGCCCCAAAAAACCCTATGATAAACTCTGCCTTAGGGTTGTTGTGAGCTGGAAGCAACTTGGAGGCACACAACAACACGCACTGTAGACCACACTGCTCTCTTGTTTTCAGAGGCTTATTTATTTCTGTACTTTTCTGCTGAAAATAATCAAAATAATTCCCAGTAAAAAGAACAACAGAAACATTTGCAATATTAAACACTAAAATAATTTAAAGAGATGCTGGTAGGAATCTCCCATCATTCTTTGACTTGAACAGTCCTTGTATTTATGTTACTGTGCTCTGCTAAAGCCTAAAATGTCAATGCTATGAGTATTTACTGAGCAACAGGTTGCATATTTAGAGCTTCCTTCCTGAGGTGGACTACGACTTGGTCTAGCAATAGCTTTCCAAGGGCCAAGACTGAATTCTTCTCTGTTCCATGTTACCTGATCTGGTCTAGGCTACTGATACCAGGCACGGAACCCAGACCTTCCAAATGCAAGGCATGTGGTTCTGCTTGAGTGTTAGCCTGCTCCCAGCTATATTCAGTGGCACATAAGCGCCTCTCGCCCGTCTTGTGGGCTGCCAAAGTCCAATCAAGCTCCTGTGTAGCAAATTCCTGAGAAGCAAAGGAGGCTGATGTTTCTTTACTCGGGAGCTCCTTGTTTTGGCTCCAGCCCAGGCCCCACTCATTCCTCTTTTAATTAAGCTTTAATGTCGGTTTGCTTGCAACTTGGGAGAGCTCCGACTGTGTTTTTCTCATTGCTTTTGAGGGCAGACAAGGCCTGAGAAGTGCCATTAAGGAGGAGCTTCCTTGAATGCTGGGGGTGCTTTCCCTTTCTTGCCCCTCTCTGTTTCATTAGAAGCTCTTCTTGGCCCCACTGCCTTTAAAAATGGCTAAATATAGGATAGGTTACTTCCAAAGAATGTCAGGAGGAATGGAATGCATTATATTGGGGAGACACGATACCTTGAAAACAGATGAAATGTCATAGCAAAGCTTGTGTGGATGCAAAACGGCTGGTATAATAATACATGTGGGAGCCAACTTTGTTTGATGGCTGGCCAGGGATATAGATCCTGTCTCTTCTACTATTTATTTATTTTTTTATTTACTGTATTTGTATAACGCCTTTCTCAGCCTATCAGCGACTCAAATGTTTCCTTTACCTGGAGGGAGCAAAAGCAGCATCCATGCAGGTGTGTTTGACTTACAGAATAGCTCTCAGTCACTTTGATGCTCAGCTTGATAGCACAAGGAAGTGCTCCATACAGATGGAAGCGCCCTGTTTTCTCTCTGATTTTCACCTGCTTGCCATAGCAAAACAACTATCTACAATATTGCTGGTTTTGCCAACCATGGATGAGCCATTTGCCACTTCTGAAGCATTAAAGCAGCAGCCTGCTATCTGTGGGTGCATCTAGAACAGTGGTTCTCAACCTTTTTTTGACCATGGCCACTTGAACAGGCATCACTTTGACTAGGGACCACTCTCCAACATTAATAATAAATAATAATAAAACTTTATTTATACCTTGCTCCATCTCCCCCAGGGGGACTCGGAGCGGCTTACATGAGGCCACGCCCATCAATATAGTACATACATTATAAAACAAAAACGTAACAATACCTGAAAATAAAATGCATAAAATGCAAAAATCAATATAATAAGCAACACAACAACAGTATAAAAACAAACAATTAAAAACAAAAGATTTCACTGGGCAGGGCCACATTCAAGGATAAGTACCAAAAGGGTTACGAATCAGTTTTTGGTCAACTTTAGATTCGATTTGGTTATTGGGGTGCTCATTCAGAAAATTGCACTGGATAGACCTCATCAGTTCTAGTTTCCGATGCAGAACATATGCCATCTAGTAGTTGCCATCTGCTCGCCCACAGAAAACCATATTTAATAATCTAGAGCTGATGTAGTAGTAGTAACTTTCATGGGTAGTCAGCCTTTCCCCTTCTGACATCCCCAATGCCTCGGCACTATAAGAGGGTTCCGTGAGACCAGTCACTCTCATTTCTGCGTGGTTTCGAGGCAAGAATGGTGAGGCCGCAGACCATATTTTCATACTTGTGGACCACTGGTGGTCCATGGAACCACTGCTCTAGAATGACTGAATGCAGTTTAATTGCTATGCCTCAGTGTTATTTGATCATGGGAATTGTTGTCTTCTATGGTCTTTAACCTTCTCTGACAAAGAGCCACCAAACAACAATTCCCAGGATCCCATAGCATCGAACCATGGCTGCTAAAGTATGGTCAAACTGCATTCATTTTACAGTGTAGATGCACCCTGTAAAGCATGCTTCTTAGGATTCTCTTTTAGTGTTTTTGATCCTTGCATGATCTCATTTGCCCAGCATTCTCCATAGTCATTTTCTCGGGATTCCAGTGCTGGGCTTCTAGCCTTGCAGATATTAAATGTGAAATTTTAGATGGTCATGTCTAAAGGGTCATAGAATCCTTGAGTTGGAAGAGACCTCATGGGCCATCCAGTCCAACTCCATTCTGCCAAGAAGCAGGAAAATCGCATTCAAAGCATCCCCGACAGATGGCCATCCAGCCTTCAAAGAAGGAGCCTCCACCATACTCCAGGGCAGAGAGTTCCACTGCTGAACAGCTCTCTTTCACAGTCAGGAAGTTCTTCCTAATGTTCAAGGTCAATCTAGATTAAAGTGCCCCCACACCTGAAAAGTGGGGATCAGAACAACAATACTGAAAGGTACATCCAATGTAGGCTAGACTTGCCTGGCCCCTTGAATTGCTGTAATGTTTTCCTTCCTTGTACAACATCCAGAGAATTTTGAGCTTTCTGAAACTCCTAGAGCAGGCATAGTTATTTATAGGGAAGCATAAAATAGACATTAACATATCCAGCTTGGCTGGCTGCCTAAGCATTTTATTTTAGAACAAAGTAAATGGACTACAGGATATATTAATTATGAGGCTCCAAGGTTGTTAACGCCTTTAAAAAACCATGTAGCAGATACAGCTATGCTGGAAGAGAAAATATAATAAATTAGATTGGTTTCCCTCACTTTTTCATTACCATTAGGTTTTGAGGATCTCAAAACTTTGAATTGGATTATTCCAAAGGAAGTTGGTTTTAAAACTAAACTAATTCACAGTTACCTAGTTCAACAGCCATTGCTCCTGGCAGCCAACAGCCATCTATATATATAAAAATGCTCTGTGCATAATGAGTACCTTAAAAACAAAAGAACCAATGAACGAAATCATACCAAATTTGGCAACAAAACATCTCACAACACAAGGAGTGACCATCACTCACAAATTATGATTTTGTCATTTGGGAGTTGTAGTTGCTGGGATTTATAGTTCACCTATAATCAAAGAGCATTCTGAACTCCACCAATGATGGAATTGAACCGAACTTGGCACACAGGCCTCCCATGACCAACAGAAAATACTAGCAGCATATGGTGGGCATTGACCTTGAGTTTGGGAGTTGTAGTTCACCTACATCCAGAGAGCACTGTGGACTCAAACAATGATAGATCTGGACCAAACTTGGCATGAATATTCCATATGGCCAAATATGAACACAGATGGAATTTGGGGGAAATAGACCTTGGCATTTGGGAGTTGTCGTTACTGGGATTTATAGTTCACCTACAATTAAAGACTATTCTGAATGAACCCCACGAATGACAGAACTGGGGCAAACTTCCCACACAGAACCCCCATGACCAACAGAAAATACTTAAGGCCATCCAGTCCAACCCCCTTCACCAGGGCAAGGAAACATAATCAAAGCCCTCTTGACAGAGAGCCATCCAGCCATAGATATAGATAGATATATATGACTCTCACACACACACAGATAAATTATTATAGATTTGAAAGGGACTCCTAAAGATGGACAATTATATGTTGCATGTTCCAGAGTAGGCAAACCAGAAAATCTCTACGTCAACATTGTCAAAGAAACACCAAGAAATACTGTTTACCTACAAACATAAGAGCCCCCGGTGGCGCAGTGGGTTAAAGCACTGAGCTGCTGAGCTTGTTGATCGAAAGGTCGCAGGTTCGATTCCGGGGAGCGGCGTGAGCTTCCGCTGTCAGCCCTAGCTTCTGCCAACCTAGCAGTTCGAAAACATGCAAATGTGAGTAGATCAATAGGTACCGCTCCGGCGGGAAGGTAACGGCGCTCCATGCAGTCATGCCGGCCACATGACCTTGGAGGTGTCTATGGACAACGCTGGCTCTTCGGCTTAGAAATGGAGATGAGCACCACACCCCAGAGTCAGACATGACTGGACTTAATGTCAGGGGACTACCTTTACCTTTACCTTACAAACATAAAGACATTACGTATATTAGAAACCAGCACTTTCTAATTACTTTATTTCCATATCACCAAACTGAGCCACAGCAATGCGTGGCAGGGGACCGCTAGTGTCTTATAACACATGAACACACATAGTTAAGGCTGTTCTATGTGGATTAAGTCTTATGAGAACTTACTGGGTGTTGTCCCCAGTAGGAGTGGGCTGCACAGTTAAATTGAGGCTGAATATCATGACCTTGAATGCTCCTACCTACCTGTCTGACAAGTTCTGTTGAGGCTTTTAGGGAGTCGTTCTCATGAGGCATGTTCCAAATGTGGATATGATAGTTATAAGCCAAAGCAAGAGGATTCTATGTTGAAAACTTATTTCAACAGAAGGTAATTGTGTGCACACTTATTTGGGGACAGGCCCTGAATACTCCGAAAGCACAGAATCTTGTCAGATCTTGAAAGATAAGCAGAGTTAGACCTAGTTAATACGTAGAGGGAGAACCACCAAATAATTCCAGGTGCTGTGTATTTCAGACAAACCACTTCCTGAGAATTCCTTGTCTGAGAAATGACTGTGAAATGAATGGGGTCTCTATCAGTCTGTAGTAACCTGGAGACTCAGTGTGACTTTTGCACCCTGTGTATAGGAATTGAGCAGTTTGGGGCAATAACACTATGTAACACGGTTTTTTGTTTCTGGTTTATACATGTCATTTCCTAATCGGTTCTGTCATAAAAACATTGAAAACATTTACTGAACTGCCAAAACATTTTTTGCGGGACATCCTTCAGCACATTTTGCTATAGTTTTCCAATGAATAACTCAAGAGTCTCAAACAATTCAACCTAGTTTGTGGCAGCCAGAAAAATAAAAGTTTATGGGGTAGAACAACTACTTTGAAAGTAAGAACTGCACAATAAAACAGGAAATAACACTTTCGAAACAGGAACAGAAACATTTTTCTCATTTTGTTACATAGTGTAATGGTTCGGCTTGATATAATAATAATAATAATAATAATAATAATAATAATAATAATAATAACAACTTTATTTATACCCCGCCACCATCTCCCCAAGGGACTCGGAGCGGCTTACATGAGGCCAAGCCCAACAACACAATATTCTCTACCGATTACTTATGGTCTAGGAAAGAGTGGGCCTCCTTTTTCTTACACATAGGCTGACCCCTTGTTTTGTCCATTTACTCATTTATTTACGATATTTATATCTGCCTTTCTCTACCCCGAAGAGGATTCAAGGGGGCTTACAGATAGGCAATAATGCAATGCCTTAACCACAGTATGCAATTAAAATACAGTTAAATTAAAGTTAAAAAACCAACATTAAGTACATTAAAAACATTATAAAACATTACTATCATTACTATGCAATCTGCAATCATAGCCCAGGTCATTCTGATAATCATTGCACATAATTCCGATTATTGCACTGTGGTTCTTCTCTGAAGGCTCGATCCCAGAGCCATGTCTTCACTCTCTTTCTGAGGGTCAAGAGGGAGGGGGCTGATCTAACATTGCTGGGAAGAGAGTTCCACAGCCAAGGGGCCACCACTGAGAAGGCCCTGACTTTCGTCCTCATTAGTTGCGCTTGCAAAGCAGGTGGGATAGAGAGCAGGGTCTCCCCGGACGATCTCAAACTCCGAAGGGGAGTTTAAGATCGTCCATCACATTTATATCACAGCCATCCTTCAAGAAAATTGCAATAGCAACAATGGCATACAAGAAATAGTTATTTCTCTCATGTTATTATTTCATCTTCTATCCCAGTGGTTCTCAACCAGATGTTTTTATTTATTTATTTATTTCGTGTACTTCTACCCCGCCCTTCTCAACCCTTGAGGGGGGACTCAGGGCGGCTTACAAAAAGGCACAATTCGATGCCTACACAATAATACAGATAAACGTATAAAAACAGCAATTAAAACAGTTATAACAGTTAAAAACAATCCATATATATCGCAGTCAGTAAACCAAT
Source organism: Anolis sagrei (assembly GCF_037176765.1). Classification (NCBI taxonomy): domain Eukaryota; kingdom Metazoa; phylum Chordata; class Lepidosauria; order Squamata; family Anolidae; genus Anolis; species Anolis sagrei. The sequence goes on along the minus strand of NC_090025.1, from coordinate 194,361,199 downwards.
CTCAAGTTTTGACCTTCAGTTGGTAAACTGGCTGGGATTTCTGGGAGTTGTAGGCCAAAACACCTGGGGACCCACAGGTTGAGTACCACTGTTCTATCCATATATGTAAAAGTCAACTTATGTATGTATGTCGGTTGGTACTTCAAAGTCTCTTCCATGGCTTGATGGAGCTGGACCAAGCTTTGCACACCTGGCCTTCATTATCCAATTTAAAATGATTGAGAGGTTTGAAATGGACAAAGAGCAGAATCATAGAGTTAGAAGAGGCCTCATGGGACATTCAGTCCAACCTGCTGCCAAGAAGCTGGAAAGCAAAGGAGTGAAGGAGATTGACTGCTACTAGGTGAAGTGGTCCTCTGTCACTTGACAGAGAAAGATATGAAGTGGATTGGCTGCTGCTAGGTGAGGTGTGTATGAGAGAGAGAGGGGTTGGAAGAAAAGGAGGAAAGGAAAGGAAAAAAGGTAGGAAGGAGGAAGAAGGGATGAAGGAAGGGGGTATGAGGAAAAGCAGAGGAAGAAAAAAGAGAGGGAGAAGGTGAATGAAGGAAATGGAAAAAGGAAAAAAAGCCTCAAAGAACATGCAAACCTGGGCAATGCTAGTGATCTATATAAGTAAAATAGGGCTAATTGCCCAAGATCACACAGTAATATTTTTAGCCTCGATCTGAATTCATATCTTGTTGCTTTAAATTCAAGACTGTGTCTGCTGTCTTAAGTGATATGGTTGAGGGTTTCCAGGTGCAAATGGGGGCGAGATCTGCCTTTTGAGTAGAATGGTAGAGCAGAGGAGGACATTGTTGTAATGTCCCTCTTTCTACCTGAAAAAGCCAGAAAGAGTTCAGGTGTGAGTGGAAATGTATCTCTTAGTCTTCAATGTGTGGCAAGGATTCTGGTAGCAGCTATATATCCTCCCTTGTGTCTTAATCACCTTTTCGTCCATGTTTCAGCACTATTTCCAATTTTAATTTCAAATTTGGCCTTCCCACAGTTTTAATTGTATGTTGTCTCATTGATAATGTTATGTGTTTATTGTTTATGTTTTTATTTTAATTGCTTGTATTTTTGTGATTATTGCTTGTATTGTTGTGTTTTGGGCTCGGCCTCACGTAAGCCACACTGAGTCCCTTGGGGAGATAGTAGCGGAGTACAACAACAACAACAATTCTTTATTGATAGTCAATTTTGACCATATCAAAACATACAAAACATACACACTTGCCCATACATACAATAAAACCATATATGAATACAAGGCATCCCGGCCTACTGGCCTGTCAACCCACTCCTAAATGATTGTGCAACTACAAGATTAAAAAAAAAAAAGATTAAAAATTGATTAATTCCTTAAAGTAGGGTTTGGGCAGGGGCGCGGGTAGGTAAAACTAGTGGCATGTCCATATTAAGTTTTTAAGTTTGAATTTTGTTGATGACAGCAAGGTCACCTCTCTCTGCTTCCATCGTAGCGGGGTACAAATAAAGTGTTGTTGTTGTTGTTGTTGTTGTTATTATTATTATTAATTACTTTTCAGCCCAGTCCTCTGACAGGTTCTCTCTGTGACAGTTCAATATGAGTTACCACCAGATAAACTAAATCTAGAGTGGAAATTTAAAAACTGTCCCTAAAGTTTTGTGTCTGAACTTCATGTAAAGACGTGCTAGTGACAGAAAGGTGGTTGTCTAATGTATTGCCGAAGGCTTTCATGACCGTAATCACTGGGTTGTTGTAAATTTTTTGGGCTGTATGGCCATGTTCCAGAAGCATTCTCTCCTGACGTTTCACCCGCATCTATGGCAGGCATCCTCAAGAGGTTGTCTTCAGACCTTACAACCTCTGAGGATGCCTGCCATAGATGCAGGTGAAACATCAGGAGAGAATGCTTCTGGAGCATGGCCATACAGCCCAAAAAACTTACAACAACCCAGGTGGTTGTCTTCTAGCAATACCTGCAAGTTTGGCAAATAAGATCCATCAAATTTCCAGTGTTTTAAATAAGGGGTTGTAATGCTTCAGGAAGCAAGTGAAGTTTGATAGAAGCTCTTTGAAAGGAGGTTGAATATAAACCATATACATTATGGGGAGCTGAATATAAATATAATATAAACGGTGTACATTATGGCATCAAAACAGCACATGTCTGCAGGCATCTCTTGCTGTATTAAGAAAGTGGGCTTTACGACTTAGGAGCATATTTTCCCCCTAAGTCCCCTGGGCCACAGAGCTTGTTTACTCTCTTGCAGTATCTTATTGACCAAGGGTTGTTTGTCTCTTTGCCCTGAGCCTAACTAAGCATATTTACTCAGGGGTAAACCGTACTGTGATTGCTGCAAACCATGTCCCATCGGCCTTGCTGGGGCTTAATCCTGAGGAAATGTACACAGGAATATGTTTACTCGGAAGTTGCCCTTGCCTTTTGAGGGGCTTGCTCCCATGCAATCATGTCACAGAATCCTAGAGCTGCCTTGGTTTTTTTAGTTTGAATTATGTATTTATCGATTTTAATGAATGGATTAATACCATTGATATTTCATTCTGTTTTAAGGTTTATATATTTGTAGATTTTAAATTGTACTGAAATGTTTTTTAATGTAAGCTACTTCAAGTCTTCCTGTGGAGTGAAAAAGCAGGGTATAAATAAACATAATAATGGGTTGCTGTAAGTTTTTCGGTCTGTATGGCCATGTTCCAGTAGCATTCTCTCCTGGTGTTTCACCTGCATCTGTGGCAAGCATTCTCGGAGGTTTATTCAGAGGTCTGTTGGAAATGAGGCAAGTGGTGTGTGTGTGTGTATGCACATATATCTGTGGAATAATGTTCAGGGGTGGGAGAAAGAACACTTGTTTGTTTGAAGCAAGTGTGAACGTTGCAATTAGAAAGTTTGAATTAGCATTGAGTAGCCATGAAGTTTGCAAAGTTAATCAGTGAGTGTCTTTGCAGAGGGAACCTGGCCTTTGTTGCTTGGAGGCACCCTCTGTGGAATTATGTCCAGGGTGGGAGGAGGATGCAATTAGCAAGTTTGAATTAGCATTGAGTAGCCATGAAGTTTGTAAAGTCAATCAGTGAGGGTCTCTGCATAGAGAGAGCCTAGCATTTGTTGCCTGGAGGCACCATCTATGGAATGATGTCCAGGTTGGGAAGAAGAACCCTTGTCTATTCGAAGCAAGTGTGAATGTTGCAGTTAGCAAGCTTGAATTAGAACCGAGTAGCCATGAAGTTTGCAAAGTCAATCAGTGAGTGGACTCTGCATAGAGGGAGCCTGGCCTTTGTTGCCTGGAGGCACCCTTTCTTCCTCCAGGGTGGGAGGAAGAACCCTTTTCTGTTTGAAGCAAGTGTGAATGTTCCAATTAGCAAATTTGAATTAGAACTGAGTAGCCTTGCAGCTGAAAACTTATTCAGTTAGGGTAGTCTGCATAGAGACAGCCTGTCTGCACTTGCCTCATTTCCAACAGACCTCTGAACAACCTCTGAAGATGCCATTAGCCACAGATACAGGCGAAACGGCAGGAGGGAGTGCTACTGGAACATGGCCATAAAGCCCAAAAAACTCACAGCAACCCAGTGATTCATGGCCATGAAAGCCTTCGACAACACAACAACAACAACAATAATTTGTAGAGACCCCAAGGGCTATCCCATCCAACCCAGGCAGGAACACAACAATAGCAACAACAACAATAATAACTGTATTGTTGAAGGCTTTCATGGCCGGAACCACTGGGTTGTTGTAGGCTTTTCGGGCCATACGGCCATGTTTTAGAAGCATTCTCTCCTGACGTTTTGCCTGCATCTGTGGCAGGCACTCTCAAGAGGTTGTGAAGCTCCCTCTATCAACTCCAGCTCCTCATGTGGGGACATGAGAGAAGCCTCCCAGAAGGATGATAAAAACATCAAATCATCTGGGCGTTCCCTGGGCAGCGTCCTTGCAGATGGCCAATTCTCTCACACCAGAAGCGACTTGCAGTTTCTCAAGTCGCTCCTGACACGACAAAAATAAATAATAATTATTATTTTAAAAGCATCAATTCTGACCTTGAAGGAGCTGGGGGTGGTGACGGCCGACAGGGAGCTCTGGCGTGGGCTGGTCCATGAGTTCACAAAGAGCCGGAGACGACTGAACGAATGAACAACACAACAACATTATTATTATTGCTATTATTATTATAGGGGCTCCTTCTTTGGAAGGTTTTAAAGAGAGGCTAGATGGGAATGAAATAATAAAAAATAAATATTGTATGAATACAAAATGCACTCTTGCTTGGCACAAGGGCATTTCGGTGAGGGCCTAGGGAAGCTGATGAGGAAACACAACATACAAACAATCCACAAACCCACCAAGAAAATCCAACAAATGCTCCGTTCAGCAAAGGACAAGAGGGATCCTCTCACCTCTGGAGGAGTCTACCGTGTACCATGCAGCTGTGGACAAGTCTACAGAGGGACCACCAAACGCAGAAGCATTGCCCAAACACGAATCAAGGAACATGAAAGGAACTGCAGACTACTTCAGGCAGAGAAGTCAGCCATAGCAGAGCACCTGAGGAACCAGCATATTATTTGAGAACACAGAAATGCTGGACCACACCAACAACCACCATGTCAGACTAAACAGAGAAGCCATTGAACAAGCATGTGGACAATTTCAACAGAAAGGAAGAGACCATGAAAATGAACAAAATCTGGCTACCAGTATTAAAAAAAACTCTAAAATTACAACAGCAAAACAGCAGAGAGGAAACAACGAGGCACATCTTAACACCTCTCAACAAAAGATTTTCCCAGGCTCAGGCAAGTCTTCAAATGCTAATGAAGGTGGTCAGTTGAAACATTCACACCTAGCTCTAGCAGAGAAGAGCTCTTTGCCCCACTCCAGCCCTTCCACAGATATATAAACCCATTGTCCTATTTCCAACAGACCTCACTACCTCTGAGGATGCTTGCCATAGATGCAGGCGAAACGTCAGGAGAAATGCCTTTAGAACATGGCCATATAGCCCGAAAAAACCCACAAGAACCTAGAGGCTAGATGGTCATCTGTAGGGGTGCTTTGAATGCAATTTTTCTGCTTCTTGGCAGGGGGTTGGACTGGATGGCCCATGAGGTCTCTTCCAACTATGATTCTATAATAGGTAGAGACCCGAAGGCCACCTTGCCTAACCCACTTCTGCCAGGCAGGAAGGCACAATCCAATCCCTCCAAACAGATGGCCATCCGGCTTCTGCTTAGAAACCTCTAGAGCTGGAGGCTCTAAGGCGATCCCTATTCCACTAGAGTTGGTAGGGACTTCAAAGAACACCCAGTCAAAAAAGCATCAATTCTGCATTGCAGAAGCATCCCCAATTTCAGCCGCCAGTGGGCTGCAATCCCTTCCCGGAAGCAAGCCTCTCTCTGAGCCGCCACGTGGAACCTGAGACGGGGGACGTGTCCGTGCCGCCCACCAGCCAATGGCAGCCGCGCTCCTGGCGGACTTAGCCCCGCCTCTAAGTGTTGCCCCGCCCCCTTGGTCTTGGGCTCAGCCACGCCGGCTCTCCAGCTCCAGAGTCGAAGGCGAGTCACCTGGAGAAAGCGAGAGGGAAGGGAGAGGGAGGGAGGGAAGCAGGCGCCCGGGACTGATGGATTAAAGGAGACCCTCTCTGAGCAAGAGGAGGAGAAACAGCAGGAGTAGCCAAGGGCCATGGTGGCCCACGACGACGCCGGGGGGCTGCTGCCCATCAAGAGGACCATCCGGGTGATTGACGCCCAGAACCAGTCCTTTCGCGAGCAAGAGGTGAGCATCACCTGCCCAGGAGAGGAGGGGTGCAGGCAGGGCCCTCACCACAATGCCCCTGTGCCAAGGAAGAGTGCATTTTGCATTCATACAATATCTTACTTATTATTATTTCATCCACTTTTATATTTTGTCCTATTTTTCTCCCAAAATGAGGGGCTCAAGGTGGCTAATAGTCCCCAGGCACAATATCATTCAATCACTAGGTTGCTGTGAGTTTTCCGGGCTGTCTGGTAGCATTCTCTCCTGATATTTCGCCAATGCGTTAGTATATATGAGTATATATTTGTGCAAAGATTTACATGCGTGTATGTGTATTTATATATTTTGTTGTCGAAGGCTTTCATGGCTGGAATCACTGGGTTTCTGTGAGTTTTTTGTAACCTTACGGCCATGTACCAGTAGCATGCTCTCCTGACGTTTCACCAATCCATTGATATATATGTATATTTGTGCAAAGATTTATATATTTTGTTGTCGAAGGCTTTCATGGCTGGAATCACTGGGTTTCTGTGAGTTTTCCGGGCTGTATGGCCATGTTTCAGAAGCATTCTCTCCTGACGTTTTGCCAATGCATTGATATATATGAAAATATATTTGTGCAAAGATTTATGTGTGTATTGATATATTGTGTTGTCGAAGGTTTTCATAGCTGGAATCACTGGGTTGCTGTGAGTTTTCCGGGCTGTATGGCCATGTTCCAGAAGCATTCTCTCCTGACGTTTTGCCAGTGCATTGATATATATGAATATATATTTGTGCTCCATGGCATAAAAGATTTTCTTGTGTGTATGTGTGTGTGTTGTGTTGTCAAAAGCTTTCATGGCCATAGTCACTGGGTTGCTGTGAGTTTTCTGGGCTGTGTGGCCATGTTCCAGTAGCATTCTCTCCTGACGTTTCACCAATGCAATTATTATATATGGATATATATTTGTGCTCTATGGCACAAAAGATTTACGTGTCTGTACGCATGTGTGTATTTATCTATTGTGTTGTTGAAGGCTTTCATGGCTAGAATTACTGGATTTCTGTGAGTTTTCTGGGCTGTATGGCCATGTTGCAGAAACATTCTCTCCTGACATTTTGCCCACATCTATGGCAGGCATCCTCAGAGGTTGTGAGGTCTGTCGGAAACTAGGCAAGTGGGTTTTATATATCTCTGGAATGATGTCCAGGGTGCGAGAAAGGACTCTTGTCTGCTCGTGGCAAGTGTAAATGTTGCCATTGGCCACCTTGATTAGCATTAAATGGCTTTGCAATTTCAATGCCTGGTTGCTTCCTGCCTGGGGGAATCCTTTGTTGGGAGATGATTAGCTGGCCCTGATTCCTGGAATTCCCCTGCTTTTTTAGGTGTTGCTCTGTTCCTAAACAGCAAAAAGGTTCGAATCCGGACCTTGTTTATAGCAGAGTTGGGCAGCGAAAGCGTGCTTGACCCATAACCCTTATCGATTTTCTTGATACGCTCTTTATTTACTGTCCTGGTTTTAGACTTTTTTCAAACTGGTAGCCAGATTTTGTTCATTTATACATATTTCCCGCCTCTCCTCGTGGCTGGAGGTGGACTACAACATTGCTGAAACACACACATTCATCCAAAAACATTCTTTAAACCACACATATTGCAATGTGTTTCCACAAAATGTGCATATATTAAAATACAAAAAAGAAGATCGAACATAAAACGCATGTTTAAAATTCTTCATTAAAACTTTTGTGCCATGGGGCACTAATATATATTCATATATTAGTGTGTGTGTGTGTGTGTGTGTATACATATATATACACACACACACACACTCCCTTGCAGCCTGGAGCATAAAAACATTAAATCATTTCAAGGTGCACTTCAAAGAGGGCTATGGTGAAGTGCAACTGGAGACCCTTTCCCACTTTGCCTTGGAAGGTTTGATGTTAAATGTGATTGTGGCCAAAGGTAGAGGAAGATTTGTGGAAGCCTAGGGATTTTGGTCTTGGTTGGTTTGAGAGAGACTGGGACTCAGGCATTGGAGGGAAAGGGAGTAGAGCAAAGGCGATGCAAGCTTTTTTGTTTACTTCTTTGGGTGCGTCTACAGCAGGCGTGGGCCAGCTTCGTCCCTCCGGGTGTTTTGGACTTCAACTCCCACAATTCCTAACAGCCGATAGGCTGTTAGGAATTGTGGGAGTTGAAGTCCAAAACACCCGGAGGGCCGAAGTTGGCCCATGCCTGGTCTACGCTGTGGAATGAAAGCAATTGGCTGAGATAAATCATGCCTCAGATGCAGTGATCTGCGGCACACCTGGAAGAAATGGATTAGGCTTCAAGGACTCCTTCCCCACTTTGGTTTTGATCCCTGGGAAGCAATTGTATTGAAGCTGAGAAGATCCATTGTGTTTGGTGAAGATAGAAAGGTGAGAAAAAATTATAAAGGGCTATAGTTGGAGATGTAGCCTTTTGTGTTTGGTGGAGATAGAGAGGTGAGAAAAAATAAGGGCTATAGTTGGAGATGTAGTCCTCTTGTGCAAAGAAGGCTCATGACCTTGTCAGACTACAAAGCATTGCAGTTCAAAGTAGTGTCAGACTGGTTTAATACTAGTTTTGTTGTCCCTTTCAAGGCAAAGGGCTTCTCCCGCTCAGGAAAGACGGACGCAGGTCTCCTCTGTTTGATATGGGGCCAAGGTCCTGTCTCCGGCCCTTCCTGCGAAAGGAAGGAAGCGCTGGGTGAGGGTTTTCTCTCCTGCCGCACCCTCCCGCTGGGTAGTTTTCTCTGTCTCGACTTTGATCTTTTTTAATTATCCACAAAATAAAAATAAGTGGGAGTTACTTGGTAGAAATGGCTGGGAGGAACCGAGGAGTGTTTGTAGTGTGAAGGTATGACACTGTTTACCATTTTGCACTCCTCGTAATGGAGAAAATAGCCTTTCCCTACGTATTTCCTCTAATCTGAGAAATTGGAAATGACTGAACCTTGGTGTTAGTCTTAGACAAAGTTTAATATGACTGATTTTTCAATATTCTTTCCTCCACTTTCCCCATTTGTAAACCTGTTGTATAGAAGCTTTGGTTCCCCAGTCCCTACTCAACACTATTGTCGAAGGCTTTCATGGCCGGAACCATTGGGTTGTTGTAGGTTTTTTCGGGCTATATGGCCATGTTCTAGAGGCATTCTCTCCTGACATTTCGCCTGCATCTATGGCAAGCATCTCACTACCTCTGAGGATGCTTGCCATAGATGCAGGCGAAACGTCAGGAGAGAATGCCTCTAGAACATGGCCATATAGCCCGAAAAAACCTACAACAACCTACTCAACACTGTTATTATAAATATCACTGTATATTAAATGCATTAAGTGGTTGCACACCAGCTGTTCCGCTCACCACAAGCGGGCTGACTCATGTGCGTGACTGAAGGATGCAGTTTTACAGAATTGGGAGCTTTATGTTAATGGCGTTCCTTCTGTTGCGGAGCGTTGTTTGTGTCATTCCCACAAGATAATGCATGGTGTCGTGACGTCATGTTGAAAGTACTTTAATTTCTGTGAAAATGCAGCAGCTCAGAGTTTTCTTCTGCTTGAGTGGCGGGTGCCACAAGAATTAAAAAGTCAGATTTCCCAGGAGTGGCGGCCTCCCGCGACATATGACATCCTGTCCGGAAGCGTTGTCGGATTCTTTATGATTCAGTAGTTCTGCTTTAATAAAGTGGAACTTTAAATTCTCTGTCCTAGTACACACAAGGGCTTTAAAGAAGTCGAGGAGGTGGAATGAACCAGCTGAAAGCAAACAGCAAGATAGTTCTTGGTAAGCTCCCTTTTTTCCTATCGGTCGGCTTGGATGTTAATTATGCGAATAGGATGCTAATCCTTAAGGTAGAACCAGGAGAGCCTTTTGTGTTATGTTAATCATGGACTCAGTTAATTCAATGTTTTGAGCCCTTGCCAGCCTTGGGTCTTGAACCTAACCTTTAAGGGTATTCAGCAGGACTAATCTTCTCCGCCCTTTGAAATGCTTCCTCAATTTGGGATATTGTGATAGCTTTGTGAATACTAGTGTTGTGTGTTGGGCTGTTGAACTTATGGGCCTTTGGAAAGGTGCCCAAATGATGTGATCAGCATCTTGCTTTAGCAAAAAGCACTCTGAAAAAAGTCAGTGTACCTTTTTGTGGTAAGGAAAATAGTCTTCTTAAAGTCAAGTTCTCTTTCCATTTGCTGGTGTTGACATCCAATGGCTTGTTCTTGTGTTTGTACTTGTGGACCTCAGGGAAAGCTGGTAGTTTCTCTGGGCTTAGATTGTGAGTAATTTCCTCCTTCAAATTCCTCTATAACTATTGGGGATTGGACTTGTGATTGTGGTACAGTGGTGGCACAAAATGATTATACAAAGGGTGGAGAGACGCTTCATGGTGGGTTCAAGGAACTTTAAAGTCCTGACTCTAGCCATAGTTGGAATCAAGCTGTGGTCTCCTTTGAAGCAAGTTTCCAAATGTACCTATCGAATGCCCCAGCTGCCTGGTAGAAAAACCTATGTCTGTGTGGTCCTTCACTCTCATTCAGTTTTATATATTACTCTTGAACCTATTTCCCCAAATATCCCCAGTCTTTGTGCTTACCTGCCTTGACACAGGCTTTCAGGTGTGGTTCAAAGCCTTCATTCAAACACAGCTGTATTTTTTCTCTGAAGCCAAAGAAGTATCTGCAAAAACATGTTGAGATGTTCGGCTTCCATTGCTTCTTACTGAAATGTGAAAGATATTTTCTACTTGAGAAGAGACAAGTAATTTCAGAGAGGACATCACAGTCTTCCTCTCAAACACACCACCTGAAAAACTAGTTCAAATGAAATCATGCTCCCATTGGTCCTCCAGAATTCAAACCTTGTGTTCCATCTTCTCATTGAATGCCTTGCAATGAAAAACACATTTTGGAAGTACCTGCAGAGTTTCTTTGTTGTGAGAATGATAAGATGGAAGTGTATGTGATTTGATTCCTGTTTGCTTCAGGGTGAAGTGTCCATGTGGGCTGGAATTGGGTCCACAAGAGACAGGATTTAGAAGGCACTGACTTATCCTTCCTTTCCTCCCAAGACTGGGAAATGGTATTGCTCTCAAAGAAAGAAAACCTTTTGGTCAATTTTATTTATTTTTACTTACTTTGGTGTGGGTCTGTTTGTTGAATTAAAACATATGACTATTTGTATTGGCTAAGTGGAAAAAGGTTGCTGTTGTTTTGTTTTTTGCCAGCCTAGAGCATATGCATACCTACACAATGAGTTACACATTGATGGCACACAGGCACTTATGTGTCATTACCGATCTTGATCCATGTCTGAGAAATCAAGCTGCCACATTGGTTTCTGAAGAATGCCAGCTGCTTAGTATCTTCTTCCTCGCTTCAGTTTTACCACAGAGTTTAGTGCAGAACAATGTGCTCGCTTTCTCTTTCCCCTGGCTCTTAGTAGCCAAGGATATGCAAACCATCTTTAAAGTCCTAATTTTCTTTTTTGTTGTGTCTTGTAACGTTTTCAGATTTCATAATTTCTTAACCAAAGAAGCCCCTAATATGCCGTGCCTTTCTGTCTCTTGCAAGTCTAAAACACAGGTCAAGGGGTTAAGTAAGAATAACAATTCCAGGATAAGCTGTCAGGAGTAAAACAGTTTGTACACCTGTTGTCCATTGCTTTTGAAAATGTAGACATTTCTTTTTCCAGCCTCTTAAAGGAAAAAGCAATATAATCATAATAATTGTTATTATTATTATATTGCTTTTTCCTTATTATTATTATTATTATTATTATTATTATTATTATTATTTGTATCCCGCTCCATCTCCCCGATGGGGACTCGGTGAAGCTTACATGAGGCCAAGCCCAAAACAACAATTACATAAAATAAAACAAAACCGAAAACGCGAATAATAAACAATAATAACGCAATTACATAAAACAAAAGACAACATAGCAATATAAAATTACAATAAACACAATCACAATAACATGGGCGAGCTACATGTAATGGATAAAAGAAAACCGGGTAAAAACAGATTATAAGGCCTCTTTGTGCCCATGTTACAGATTTGGAGGGTTAGGAGGATGGCTTTTGTTCCTGCAAAGCAACATGGATGAAACTTAAACTAAACGCCCCCATCTCCATGTCTAGCTTGCTTTTCTCTGAAATTGGATATTAAGGATATACTAAGGGTATTTATTCATTGGTGGTTCCATCTCTCAACTTCTCTTCTATATCTTTAAGAGGACATATAATTTATTTATTTATCGCGTCAGGAGCGAACCAAAACAGTTGTGTTGCATTAAAAACAAACAAACAAAATTCTATTAAATGTATATAATGGTCTTTATATAGTGTTTCTGGGAAGAGAGATTACATAGGAAAGATTGTCTCTTGAAGTTTGGTAATGTGGCAGGAGGTTACACATTTAAATAATGGCATCAACCTACTCCTAGTACTACTATTTTATTGTCTGCTCTGAGTTATTTTACTTTATTTTACTTTATTTTGACTAAAGCACTGTGTTAGGGTACAGATAAAGCTAGGGAAAACGATTAAGCAAGTTGCAATGAAGCAGAATTGATTTAGAAGAGTTTTTAAATGAGCTAACTTTGGGCATCCCCTCAAGTCTGGGTGCAGTAGGAAACTGCAAGTCAGTCCAGATGTGACTTTACTCCGTGGCTGCAGTGCCTTTTTTTCTATTCTTTTTTTTTGGTTACTTCATCCACCCGTCCATCTCGGCCGTCGCCTCCCCCCCCCTCCCCTTGCGAGGAATGCATGACATCATTTCTGAGTGCTCCTTGGTATCTCAATGGGACGGCTCAGCATTGTTGCGCTTGGGGGCCGTGAGCTATTTCTGAATCGACCTCCTGGACAAGGCAGTGCAGAGTCCGTGTGGTCTTTTCCCTTTTTTGGACCCTCCCAGTTCCCTTTAATTGTTGCTTCAAGCCCACTTGAAACCTACAATGTCCCTTTTTATTAACCATAATTAAAGCCCAGGCACTCCTTATCTCAATGTGATGTTCTCGTTCACTTGAGAGACACTGAGGGACATCAGTTCCACCTTTGAGACTTCTGCCATCCTATTTTCCTTTCCGCACATCATTGGATTATCTGGGATGTTTTTAACAACAACAACAACAAAACAACAAATAAATAAATAAATAAATAATCTTGATTTATACCCTGCCACTATCACCCCAATGGGGACTCGGGGCAGCTTATATGAGGCCAAGCCCGGACAACATATTACAGCAAGATAAAACCAAAACATAAGCAACAAGCAACAGCATCCAAGTTACATTAAAAAACAACAACATATGAATACAATAACAAAATAACATTACAATAAATATATCTTTTCTGGGTTGTTGTAGGCTTTTCGGGCTATATGGCCATGTTCTAGAAGCATTCTCTCCTGACATTTCGCCTGCATCTATGGCAAGCATCCTCCTGAGGATGCTTGCCATAGATGCAGGCGAAACGTCAGGAGAGAATGCTTCTAGAACATGGCCATATAGCCCGAAAAACATACAACAACCCAGTGATTCCAGCCAAGAAAGCCTCCAACAATAAATCTCTTCTAATTGTTGTAAGCCGCCTTGAGTCCCAAACTAGGGGAAAGGCAGGAAAAATAATAATACCCTGGAGTGGTGGCAAAGTCTCCCAATTCTCTCTCTTGACCAGGGGTCCACAAACTTTTTAAACAGAGGGCCAGATCACAATTCCTCAAACTGTTGGAGGGCCGGATTATAATTTGAAAAAAAATATGGATGAATTCCTATCCACACTGCACATATCTTATTTGTAGTGCAAACAACATTTAAAAACAATACAATAATTAAAATGAACAATTTTAACAAATATAAACATATTAGTATTTCAGTGGGAAGTGTGGGCCTGTTTTTAGCTGATGAGATAGGGTTGTTGTTGTTGTTGTTGTGTGCTTTCAAGTCATTTCAGACAGGTTGACCCTGAGCAAGGGCTGGGTAAATGACCTTGGAGGGCCGCATCTGGCCCCCGGCCCTCCAGTTCTAGAAGCATTCTCTCCTGACGTTTCACCTGCATCTATGGCAATCCAATTTTCCTAGTTTCCTCTGAGGATGCTTGCCATAGATGCAGGGAAAAACATCAGGAAAGAATGCTTCTAGAACATCGCCATATAGCCTGAAAAACCTACAACAACCCAGTGATTCCAGCCAAGAAATCTCTTCTAATTGTTGTAAGCCACCTTGAGTCCCAAACTAGGGGAAAGACAGGAAATATAATAATAATACCCTGGAGTGGTGGCAAAGTCTCCCAATTCTCTCTCTTGACTATTTGCTGGTATGCAGTGGATCATGTTTACTCACAGCAGGATGGCTCTTTGTTGTGATGCTCATGGTAAACTACTCTCTTTAGATCAGAACCAAAGCTGGCAAGACCAAAACTTTTGCCAGCTGCATGTAGTTGTGTGACTAGCTTGTCAGAACTTTGCTCAAGTGCTTGCAGTCTAAAAAGGGAAGGGAAGCTGAAATTGAAACTAGAACTTCAAAAAAGGGGGAGTTTTGGACCAAAGAGAAAGCAGGCAATATTCTTCAGGGAGTTGAAGGGAAATCCTGGTATTGCAAACTCTGGGAGCAAGTTGTGCAAGTTCAGGCTGTTATCTCTGGCAAGTCAGTCCTTTCCTGTGACATGGCCCTGGGCCATGCAGTCTTAAGGTATTTGTAAGCAGCCTGTGGATCTTTGTAGTTTAGGCTTTTGAGTATCTCCTTCCCATTAGAATTCATCAACTGCATCTTCTCCTGGGGAGTCCTGTATCTTTTGCTGGGGGACAGGATGATGTTGTGGCCTCGGTGCTCAAGCTATATTTCCTTGTAGTCATGTTGTTTGTTTCTTCTGCTGCACTCTTACCTTACTTGTACATGGAAACACTGCAGCAATGATGAAAAGCACAGGAGGAGAAGGGAATGCAAGGCTGTGTCTTCCATCTCCTTCATGTCCCTTGCCAGGAGCAACACTTCTGCAGTTATGCTAATTTTTCATCTTCAGGGAGTCAGCATATGGCATTCTCTGCTGTCTCCCCACTGTGAGGAAGTCTTTGGAGGGGGCAGTTTTCAAAGACTCTTTCAGCCCAGGACTTGCTCTATAAAAATATTGCATATTTTTGTGCAGAAGAGCAACATTTGTTGCTTTCTGTATAAGAAAAGCTATTTTCTGCTCAAACTTCTTTTCTGCATTCTTTGTTTTGTGTATGAAAAAAGGGTTTAGCAAACTAGAACTCTCCACTGTGTGGTATAGGACACTCAAAACTTGGATGGAGTTCAGCATAAGTAGGCAAGGTGGGGGCGGAAAAAACGCCCTTGATGAACTTAGGGAAACAGGCAGCGCAGCGTGTATCCTGAAAACAGCCCTTGTTTGTCATGGCTACAGTGGACTCTGCTCTCCTGCTTTCTTGCTGACCCTTGTTTGCAACCGGCTTATAACTGTAATGTTTGAACAAAATATTTGTCTTGAAGGAGCCTGTGTGGTTTGGAGCTTGGGTACTTTGATGTAATCTGTACCGGCTCCCACCCTCCACCCCCCGCAAGGCAGTCTGGACACTGTCTTGGCCCCAAGTCTTGAGTAAACCATGAGTACAGCTTGTTCTCTCCTTTATCTCTTTGCAGGAGCCTAGCAATAAGCGCGTCCGGCCTCTGGCTCGGGTCACCTCCTTGGCAAACCTGATTTCTCCTGTGAGAAATGGTGCAGTGCGGCGATTTGGACAGACCATACAGGTAAAGGAGGAGACGTGGACTCATTAAATGTGCTGCAGCATAAATGCTACCCGTGATCCCCATGTCGAAGAAAGGACTCAAAGAGCTTGTGCAAAACTGCAAAGGCGGCTTTCCCTCCTTAAAAGTTTCTAGTCCTTTTCGTCTGTTGTTATGTGCCTTCAAGTGGACTCTGACTTATGACAACCCTGTCTAAGGGGTTTTCTTGGTCTGATTGGTTCAGAGGGGATTTTCCATGGCCTTCCTCTGAGGCTGAGACTATATGACTTACCCAGTGGCAAGCCAGCGTATTGGCATGGCTGAACAGAAATTTGAACCTGGTTCTCCAGAGTCCCAGTCCAACATTCAGAGCCCTGGTCACATACTGGAACTATGTGATGGTTGAAAGCATGGATAGTTTCTCTCTCTGTCCTGCAAGGCATTGTGAAGAGACTAAGAGGAAAACACAGAGATATTTGCTCAGAACATTCAGAGCTTGCATGCAGCATTCTGTTTCTACAACTCCTACCCTGAGTCCTTTTGGGACTCACCTGAACTCTCTTAGCTGAATTAATCCCCACAAATTGGAACACTAGAGATGCAATGGTCTTGAATGCCAAGTTCCGCTTCATTGAGTACTTCTGCTGATGTTGAAGAACGATTAGCCTTGCTTCAGACTCAAGTGCAATTCCATAAGGAACGCCAGCCCACCAATAGCATGAGTCCAGTGGGGGATGGACGTCAGAGCGACGCCTGGGCCCTCACTTACCGTCTGCGGGTGACATACTGGAGCATGTGCTGAAGTCTGAAATTACCCGGCTGTTCATAATAGGAACGTGACATCAGGGAAGCCTGTCGTGTAAGAGACACCGTCTGCCCCAACTGTGTAAATACTGGCAGGACTTGCTTTGGGTGCAGAGGCCCTTGCAGCCTTCAAAAGAGCACGGCTCGCATGGCTAGTTAATGCCACCAAGTTTGGGAGAGGTAGAATTACATTTATTTTTGTCTTTGAAATCAGACGCGCAGCCAGTTCTGTGAGATTAACCCTAACCTTTGCAAACTGGTACAGTGGAGAAGGGAGCGCAGGGTTTTAGAGACCGCAAGGAGGATGAGCAGCATCCCACCCTACAAGGCAGGCATGATGGGAAATATGACGAGTGAAGTCTTTTACGGCAGGTCTGTGCAACTCATAGTTCAGCTTTCCTGTGGCCTCCCAGGTGCCTAACACCTCTTTGCCATGCCAAGTCCTAAGACAACAAAACAAAGAAATCTGTTGTACTCCAGTGGGCTGTGCACTTAACAGAATGCACATGGCACTTTAAGGATATTCTTTTAGGCTTTTCAGAGTCATAGTATCATATATTGTCATAGGCTGTTGAGTCCAAGCCCTGCTCAATGCAGGATCCCAACTTGAGCATCTCTAGCTGTACAGCCATTTTTTGGAAGATGTCCAGTAAAGGATACCGTGTCAACTCTCTATTGCCAAACTGCTCTTACTGTCCTCTCAAATTCCACACCAAGGCAGGACAATTATTACTCCCAAACTACTAGAAAATGAAAATATATCACCAGACAAATGAAAATATATCACCAGAACCCCAGACTGCCTCCATTTGCCCCTCCAGTACCTCTCCAAATGGTAAAAAGAAGTGGACATCACTTACTTCTGCTTACCTCTGATGTAGAGGCTGGAGCAGCTGATGCACCAGGGCTATGGCATGCCATGCTCTGTGTTTAGGTCCACGCCACCTCATTTAGTCTGAAATGTGCCATTTTTTCCATCTTAGAAAGTACAGAGCTTGTTATACTCACAAATGAATTCTTTTCCCCCCTTCCAGTCATTCTCCCTTCGTGGTGACAGCAAATCTCCAGTCAGTGCTCAGAAGACGTGCAGCCGGTCAGCTGCCCCAACACCTCCCAAAAGGAGAAACAGCGCATTGTGGTCTGAGACGCTGGATGTCACTATGAAAGAGACACTGAGCGCGAAAGAGATCAAACGCCAAGAGGTAGGCTTGGCAGACAGAGAGGAGGGCATTGCTGGAGTTCAGGGCTGAATTGGGACTTCTGAGCAGTTTGGCTTCAACCTGAGAGGAGAACATTTCCACATTTCTAACTCTCATGATGCTGAAATGGGAGGGGGGGGGGTCATAGGAGGAGGAGGAGGATACAGCTTTTGAGAAGTTGGGTATCCCCCCCCCCCCCCAAGATGTGTTTGAAATGCCACACTTATAAGTCTCTTTCCTGTAGCCTCTCAGTTTCTTGCTTAGCCTAACCCTTAAAGCTTCTATTGTGATGACAAAAGTGAACCAGGGAAATTGGAGAAAAGAAAAATGATGTAAATAGTACCCACTCTGAGCAGGGCTTTTTAATTTCCATATTGCAGTTCAAAGAGATTGATGGGTGGTATAGCAAGAGGTCATGGTGGCATGTTAAAGAATTGCCTTTCCTTAGTTTTGGAGGGTAGGGCAGGTTAAAAAAAGTTGATGACACAACATGTCAATTTCATTATGCTCCACTGCACCTCTGAACTGACTCTCCAAAACCTCCCCTTCTGAAAAAAATGGTCTTCTGGTGCCAAAGTACAGGCAGTAGTATACTTGAGAAGAAACGTAAGACTGGCAAAGGCCCAAATGCCAATCTGTTTTCACACAGGACCCAGACAAAAGAGTTGCCTTGATGCTGGTGACTTACAAAGCAAATGAGGTGAAGAAGGCCAAAGTTCAGTCCTTTGAGGGAGTTCAGCTCTTCATGTTGAAGGGGAGCACAAGTCCCTGCAAAGAGTATTTAGTTTGGCTCGGTGTGCAGGCTTCAGAACCTCCCTGCATGACAAGGAGTTTGTTTTTTGCAGGGGTGACTCAAGTCTTTGCCTTTTGTGTGCCAAGGTGGAGGGTTGCGCGCGTAGCAACCTGACCGTTGGGCTTCCTTTGTCCTGGGCCTCCAAAAGGACTGGCCTCTTGTCTTTGATGATACTGGTGGGGCTGAATTGGTTCCTATCTTCCATTTCAGTGGAAATGGGCCTAGTTAGAAATGGGTCAACTTTGACTTTGTTTGGAATTCCAGAGCATTAAGATGGAGACCTGACCATGTGCTTTGTCTTTTCCTTCTACAGGCGATATACGAAATGTCCAGGGGCGAGCAGGATTTGATCGAGGACCTAAAGCTTGCCAGAAAGGTGGGTCTTTCTCTACTTCTCTGTTGATTGCATGTTAAATTAATACAGACCCTGAAAATGGCCACCAGATGATGAAAGGCATTTCTAGAATCTTACGGTGCCACCAAAATTCTACGAAAGCGTCAACCCTGCCTGTTATCCCATACATTACAACATATTCCTTGCAGTTGTAGATGTGTTGGCTACTCCTTTGATGTCACTGTGTTTCAGGGAGATGATTCACAGGCTATGCATGTTGAAATGCCACACAGCCTTTGTTGGTTTTTATGGGGAAGGCAGGCATTCACTGAGCAACAGCTTATTTGTTGACTTAATTGCTTCAGGCTGGAAGGCTAAATGTGGAACACCAAGTATTTGGCTTGTGTGTAGAGCGTAGCCCCAACTTACTAGGATAAAAACAGCTTTTTAGCCATTTTCAGGGGCATTGATCCTGAGGACAACCCCAAAATCCTTTGGAGTTTTTGCCAGTTTTCTATAGAGGTGTGCAAACTAGAGCCCTTAGCTATCTTTGAGTTTCAATTCCCAACATGCCATACTATTGGCTGTGCCATTTTGGCTTAAGAGGAACAACTGGGCTGTACTTTTGCCCATCCTGCGTCAAGACACTCAAATGGCAGTTCTGTTGGGCCAGACTTGAGATGAATCATCTCCATTTGCTGGCAGCTATGTAGGAGTCTTTCAGTGACTTTCCTAGGCACTGAACCTGGGCACATAGTCTGACCCTCTTCTCTGTTTCACCATACCTCCTTAGGCCTTTCCTTTGGCTAATTCCCACCCCTGTTTGTTGGCAGGCTTACCATGACCCCATGTTGAAGCTGTCCATCATGTCCGAAGAAGAACTGACGCACATCTTTGGGGACTTGGACTCCTATATCCCTTTGCACGAAGGTATGCGCTTCCCCTTTCCCCACGCTCATGTCTTCGTTTTATTCCTTGCTGTCCACAAGGAACTTAAAAGCAATTTACAAAGCAAACCAAAACAAACTGTGATCGTGCCATTCCTTGTAAAAACAATACCACATCTAGACAAAACAACCATGTAAGAAATCTCACAAAAAAATGCTTTGCAGCCACTCAAAACACGGTGGAATGGCTTTTTGGAAAGCTAGGTTTTAACGTGGCAATGGCAACGGCATGCAGTGTGGTTGCTCTTTGACATGTAGGCCTTAGGAATGGTGCCAATACCCTTTTATGTGTATGTTACAGACCTTTTGGCAAGGCTGGGAGAGGCAACAAGACCTGATGGGACAGTGGAGCAGATTGGAGCCATCCTTGTGAAATGGGTGAGTTATTCTTAACTGTCTGTCCTCCAGTTTCCTATAAAATCTCAGCTGATGACTCAAAAATTACAGAATCAGGTGTACATTGCTCTAGATTTGATTTGCATACTAAACTACTCTGGCCTAAATATTTCTCTTAGTTGTCATAACTTGTGGTTTTTGGGTCTTCTATTGGTGATCTCAAATTTACATTTGAGGGGGGCATATGTCACTAATGCCTGTGTTTCAGTCACTGATCTATATTACTATAATATAGGGTGATACACTAGAGCAGGGTCCTCAAACTTTTTAAACACAAGGCCAGGTCACAGTCCCTCACACTGTTGGAGGGCCAGATTATAATTTGAAAAAAAATATGAATAAATTCCTATGCACACTGCACATCTTATTTGTAGTGCAAAAAAACCCCTTTAAAACAATACAACAATTAAAACAAATAAGAACTTATTAGTATTTTTATGGCAAGTGTGGGCCTGCTTTTGGCTGATGAGATAGGATTGTTGTTTTTGTTGTTGTGTGCTTTCAAGTCGTTTCAGATTTAGTTTGACTGAGTGAGGGCCGGGTAAATAACCTTGGAGGGCCGTATGTGGCCCCTAGGCCGTAGTTTGAGGACCCCTGCACTAGAATAAAGTAAGGATTACTAGTATTATAACCTGAGAACTTGAAACGAAGTGTACAAAAACAAAGTGTTATAAAACAGATACAAGGGTCTAAAAGCTTCATTGCATCCTTAATTTGAAAAAGAATAGTGTGTGATGAGTTGATGGAGTTCACAAGACTCTCATTGAAAATGTGAAAACTGTCATGTGACTCCCGTACATCTTCTAATGTCTTCAGACCTGAGGTTGTACTTCTTTCCTGTTACTGATATCAGCTATGAACTTCAGAGGAACTGAATGTCTAAGATGTTCCTCTCTTCCTTTTTTTCTCTCTCCTCTCTGAGTGACGTGGAAATTACATAACGTTACTTAGCTTCATACTTAATACTGTGAAGTATCCAATTTTAGACTGCCTGACTCATTTGAGAAGGTCATTGAGTTTGAAGTCGCGGTTGAGCAGTGTTCTCTCATTATATGCCTTCCCAGTTGCCAGGGCTGAATGCCTACAAGGCCTATTGCAGCAACCAGCTGGCCGCTAAAGCCCTTCTGGACCAGAAGAAGCAAGACCCCCGAGTCCAGGACTTCCTCCAGCGTTGCCTCGAGTCTCCTTTCAGCCGCAAGCTGGACCTCTGGAGCTTCCTGGACATCCCTCGAAGTCGCCTGGTGAAGTACCCGCTCCTCTTGAAGGAAATCCTTCGGCATACGCCCAATGATCACCCGGACGTCCAGATTCTGGAAGAAGCAGTAAGTGGCTGTGGATTGTCAACACCCACCCACTTTTTTACCCTGTGAAAATGTAAACACAGCTCACTGAGTAGTAGTTTGGAAATAGCCAGAGTTCAGGAAAGTTACATTTTCGAACTGTAGTCTCCAGAATCCTCTAGCTACCATAACCTAGGGACGTAACTTTTCCAAAGCTCAGGAAACGCCCTCACAAATGAATAGAGGCTCCCGTCTTTGGAATTCACTACCTGGTGAGATTAGGCAAGCCCCCTCCTTAGCAGACTTCAAGAAAAACTTGAAAACCTGGCTTTTCTGATGTGCTTTCGGAGAGTGACCATTTATTCCACTTCTGTTTTGCCCCATCTATAGTGTTGCCCCTGTGTTGCATTCTCCCCTGCCCTAGACTGAAAGCCTTACCCCACTGATTATCCTTCCTGGGCTCCCCTTACTTACACATTTTCTTTTCCTACCTCACTCAGGGTTTTAACATATTACCATTTTATTTCATCCGTCTGGCCTGCCCTTCCAGTTTGACTTTTATATTGTGTTAATTTGTTTTATAGTTTTGTATTGCTAGTGTAATTATTTTCTGATGTAAGTTTTGGTTTTTTTGCATTCTGTATTTTATTGTGTTGTACTGTATTTTGGGGGGGGGGGCTTGGCCTCATGTTAGCCACCTCAAGTCCTCATTGGGGAGATGGTGACGGGGTATAAATAAAGATGATGATGATGATGATTATTATTATTATTATTAGCACACGCCATATCTCATAGCTATCCTTATTTCAGTGATGATGGATTATTAAGGTGACAATAAGTTTTGACAAGATGTCACCTGGCAAAAGGAAAGAGTAGGGAAACGTGTCCTATGGTCCCCTTGCTCCCTTAATACCATTAAAATGAACACACCTTGTGCATGACTTTGGCTCATTTCTTTGTGCTTTGTGTGTGAAAATCCCTGTGTTACACCAATTAGTGTAAGAGGGTGGTATACCTGTGGAGTAGGAGTCCCTGGTGGCGCAGTGGGTTAAACCCCTGCACCGGCAGGACTGAAGACCCGACAGGTCGCAGGTTCGAATCCAGGGAGAAACGGATGAGCTCCCTCTATCAGCTCCAGCTCCTCATGTGGGGACATGAGACAAGCCTCCCACAAGGATGATAAAAACATCAAATCAATCCAGGCATCCCCTGGGCAACGTCCTTGCAGATGGCCAATTCTCTCACACCAGAAGCGACTTGCAGTTTCTCAAGTCACTCCTGACACGACAAAAAAAAACCCAAAACCTGTGGAGTTTCACATTCCAGCTCCAAAATGTCACAGCTGGTTCCTGTTCAGCTGATGTAATACCATTCTCATTAAGTAATGTGGTATTTGAGCGAAACTCTTGCTGTGGCCTCCAGTCATGCGGCACCGTCTTCCCGATCTGTTATCACATCATTACCTGCACTGAGCTTTGTGCTTAAGTATCCTGACTTCCAATTGCCGAGGGTCATTAAAAGCTGGGCACTTTGTTTCCAGATCTCCATAATCCAAGGAGTCCTCTCCGACATCAACCTGAAGAAAGGCGAGTCCGAATGTCAGTATTATATTGACAAGCTGGAGTACCTGGACGAGAAGCAGCGGGACCCCCGGATCGAAGCCAGCAAAGTGCTGCTGTGCCATGGCGAGCTCAAGAACAAGAATGGCCATGTAAGTCTCTTGCTCGGCCTGCAAAGTCAAGGACTTTGAAGGAATAGCTAAGCAAGATTACCTGAGATCAGTTGGAATGGGCAAATTGGGCCCTCCAGGTGTTTTGGAGGGCCCAATTTGCCTATTCCTGCCCTTAAATCATCTGGGAACATATGGCTATCCATAAGTGGTTGAACATCAAGTCCTAGCAGTCTTTGCCAGCATAAACAATACTGGAAAGTGCTTAGTGTTGCAGTCCTTCAATATTTGGAGGGCCTACTTTGCCTTTAGGAGGAAAATGAGATCAGTGTTATCTTGTCTCAAATTTTTGGTGGAGCGAGTTCTTTAAGCTAGTAGAAATGAGGCTGGGTTGTTGTAGGGTTTTTCGGGTATATGGCCATGTTCTAGAGCAGTGGTTCTCAACCTGGGGTCCCCAGATGTTTTTGGACTTCAATTCCCAGAAATCCTCGAACAGCTGGTAAAGTGGCTGGGATTCCTGGGAGTTGTAGGACAAAACATCTGGGGACCCACAGGTTGAGAACCACTGTTCTAGAGGCATTCTCTCCTGACGTTTCGCCTGCATCTATGGCAAGCATCCTCAGAGGTTAGCGAGGTCTGTTGGAACTAGGGAAATTGGGTTTATATATCTGGAATGACCAGGGTGGGACAAAGGACTCTTGTCTGTTGGAGCTAGGTGTGAATGTTTCAGCTGACCACCTTGATTAGTATTTGATGACCTACCAGTGCCTGGAGCAATCTTTTGTTGAGAGGTGATTAGATGTCCTTGATTGTTTCCTCTCTGTTGTTTTGCTGTTGTAATGAGGAATGAGGCTGCTTTGAAAATGGGGCTATAGTGTCTACCATTGTTTTTCTTCTGGGGGAGGCTTTTTCTTTGGAGGCTTTGAAGCAGAGGCTGGATGGCCATCTGTTGGGGGTGCTTTGAATGCAATTTTCCTGCTTCTTGGCAGAATGGGGTTGGACTGGATGGCCCAGGAGGTCTCTTCCAACTCTAGGATTCTATGATTCTCCTTTTTACATGTTCAAGACTCCTAGAACATCGAAACCACCAAGAATGGTGTCTTATGAGAACTGAGTTTTAACGGTATCAGAATTAGTATTCCTTCCTCTTTCTAGCCTTTGGCACCAGATTTAGAGTAGGTAATAAGGAACCCCTTTGAAAGCACCCGCTTTGCTTAAGAGGAAAAGCGGTATCTGTTCAGATTACAGGTAGTGACGAAATAATTAGCACTGAAAATACCATGGAAAGCATGCCATGCATTGTTCAGTGTGGTCAAGACGTGATTTCTGAGAAGTCCTGCTGATGTCACAGCAGGACTTTGCAAACGTGAAATCTTCTGGATTGGAAGAAACCGATGATGATTTTCAGTCTGAACATGACTCCATTGAGGCTGCTTCTCAGGAAGAAGAGTTGGGACTGAAAGGCCTTTGTCCTTCCTCCTTGTTGTGAGCAAAACAGTTTCCAGTAGGTCAACTTAACCTCTTTTCTAGGCAAAACTGTTTGGCTGTTGAAGAAATAATAATTGCATCACGGATTTTGAAACAGTTTGGCTTCAGTCGGTCTCAAAAATTACTGGGCTGCCATTCCTTTAGGGTTTTTGTATCTGATGGAGTATCCCAGCCTCCTCTGCATTTTTCCCATTAGTCGCTGGCATGTTGGAAAGCCAATAGAAATCACATGAGGTTTCTCTTGCCTAAATTGTATATATTTTGGGCTGATAGAATATATTATGTAAAGACATCTGCCATGCAGACGCCTCTATCCCAGTCACTCCTGCCTTCATTTGTATTGTTATAATTAAAATTTGGACAGCTTTTCCAAGAGCATCAGGCCATTTAATTACAATTAAAATGCACAAAATGGATCAAAAACATCCAAAATACGTCATATGAGAACAAAGCATAGGAACAACCACTTCGCATAAGCCTGATGCAAAAAACCAAAAAATTGGGGACCAAATATTTCTCTATTCCCAGACTACACTTCCTGTGTAGTCTGGGAATAGAGAAACATTTGGTCCCCAAAATATGATAATGATGAAGCCTGTCAGACTTCAGTGGGGAAACCTTTAAATACCAGAAGGAGGAATCTCTCCTGTGGGAATGGTTCCCTGATGGTGAGAAAATGGTTATCTTCAATGATGCAATTTCAGCATTGTGCATTGTCTGACCTTGTAATTACAGGCGAGATAAGGGAGCAAAAGAGCTTGCATTCGATGATTTTTTTTATTTGAGTCCAATTGTTGGTCTGTTTTAATCCAGTATGGCAACGGTATCTCAGAGTCATAATAGACAACAAGCTGAACATGAGTCAACAGTGTGATGCGGCAGCTAAAAAAGCCAATGCGATTCTAGACTGCGATTCTAGTAGTCTAGTGTCCAGTCCAAGGAAAATCCTAGTCATAGAATGATAGAATCCTAGAATTGGAAGAGACCTGGTGGGCCCTCCAGTCCAACCCCATTCTGCCAAGAAACAGGGAAATCACATTCAAAGCCACCCACATTAAAGGGTCTGGAGAACAAGCCCTATGAGGACTGGCTTAAGGAGCTGGGCATGCTTAGCCTGAAGAAGAGAAGGCTGAGAGGGGATATGATAGCCATGTATAAATATGTGAGAGGAAGCCACAGGGAGGAGGGAGCAAGCTTGTTTTCTGCCTCCTTGGAGATTAGGACAAGGAACAATGGCTTCAAACTACAAGAGAGGAGATTCCACCTGAACATGAGGAAGGACTTCCTGACTGTGAGAGCCGTTCAGCAGTGGAACTCTCTGCCCCAGAGTGTGGTGGAGGCTCCTTCTTTGGAAGCTTTTAAACAGAGGCTGGATGGCCATCTGTCAGGGGTGATTTGAATGCAATATTCCTGCTTTTTGGCAGGGGGTTGGACTGGATGGCCCATGAGGTCTCTTCCAATTCTTTGATTCTATGATTCTATGAAAGCCCCCTCGACAGATGGCCATTCAGCCTCTGCTTAAAAGCCTCCAAAGAAGGAGCTTCCACCTCACTTTCGGGCAGAGAGTTCCACTGCTGAACAGCTCTCTCTCACACAGTCAGGAAGTTCTTCCTAATGTTCAGGTGGAATCTCCTTTCTTGTAGTTTGAAGCCATTGTTCTGCGTCCTAGTCTCCAGGGCAGCAGAAAGCAAGCTTGCTCCCTCCTCCCTATGACTTCCTCTCACATATTTATACATGGTTATCATGTCTACTCTCAGCCTTCTCTTCTTCAGGCTAAACATGCCCAGCTCTTTAAGCTGCTCCTCATAGGGCTTGTTCTCCAGACCCTTCCTCCTTTGAGTCACTCTCCTTCTCTGGACACATTCCAGCTTAGAGTCAACATCTTTCAATTGCGGTGCCCAGAATTGAACACAGTATGATTCCAGGTGTGGTCTGACCAAGGCAGAATAGAGCATGGGAAGCATGACTTATCTGGATCCAAACACTAGGCTCCCATTGATGCAGGCCAAAATCTCATTGGCTTTTTTGCCGCCACATGACATTCCTGGCTCATGTTCCCCTTCCTCCCCAGGAGGACTCCAAGATCCTTTTCTCATGTCCTGCTCTTGAGCCAGGCATCGTCCCTCGTTCTGTCTCTTTGCATTTCATTTTTTCTGCCTAAGTGGAGTTTCTTCCATTTGTCCCTGTTAAACTTTATTTAGTTAGTTCTGTATCTATTTGCTTATACTTGGTTTTTAATTATGCAGGTATGAGTCTATACATTATGTAGTATTTTAGAGGTGCATCTTGCCATCGATATATGTATCATTTTAATGATTTATAGGATTTTATTGTGTATTTTACATCGTATTTAATAATCTGGTGTTCATGTATTTATTTATTTGCCTTGTATGTGAAAGACCTATGGTCTAAGCATCGAATAAACTACTACTTCTACTACTATTTAGTTTTGGCCCATCATCTCTCTAATCTGTTAAGGATCTTGATCCAGGATTTTGAACACAAATCTTTCCCCATGCATTTCTTTGGTTCGTTTATGTAAAGAAGATGGAAATGAAATAAACTGTAAATGTAAAGGTACTTCTGTGAAGTATTTCTACCTAAAATGTATGTCATCCTGGGATTTTATACCAAGATGCTTACACAAAGCCGCCGGTCTCTTTCTCCTCTGCAGAAGCTCTACGTCTTCCTCTTCCAAGAGATCTTGGTCCTGGCTCGACCTGTGACCCGCAACGAGCGCCATTCCTTCCAAGTCTACCGGCAGCCCATCCCTGTCCAGGACCTGGTGCTGGAGGACTTGCAAGACGGGGACGTCAAAATGGGGGGATCCTTCCGAGGCGCGTTTGGCAACTCTGATAAAGGTAGGAAGCAAAGACACTCCTCTTGCTCTCAAGAATATGCCTTTTGTGTAAAGCAGGCATGGTCAAACTTCGGCCCTCCCTCCAGGTGTTTTGGACTCCAACTCCCACAATTCCTAACAGCCTCAGGCCCTTTCCTTTTCCCCCTCAGCCGCTTAAGCGGCTGAGGAGGAAAAGGAAGGGACCTGAGGCTGTTAGGAATTGTGGGAGTTGGAGTCCAAAGCACCTGGAGGGGCCCAAGTTTGCCAATTCCTGGTCTAAAGTCTGTTGTGTGAATGACTCCAATTGCTTGAATGACTGCCAGGTCTGCCTTGTTCTTGAGTGTTGCAATTGTCCACCTTGATTAGCATTGAATGGCCTTGCAGCTTCAAAGCCTAGCTGTTTTCTGCCTGGGGGAATCCTTTGCTTGGAGGTGCTAGCTAGCCCTGATTGGTTATTTTTCTGGAATTACCCTGCTTTTTGGGTGTGTTGCTCTTTCTTGATTTTGGAGTTTATTTATTATTTATTTACAGTATTTGTATACCGCTTTTCTCACCCCAAGGGGGACTCAAGGCGGTTTACATATAAATAATGGCAAAAATTCAATGCCAGTACAAACAATTACAATTATACACTACAATTAGACCTAAATCAAATTAAAGATACATCCATGAGCAATAAAACAATAATTAAAACAGTCTCGTTCGTCGAATCACCGTTCCAGTCATTGTCTTTCCGAAATGCTGCATACATTCACTTCTACTGCCCAAAGGCCTGGTCCCAAAACCATGATTTTAATTTGTTTCTAAAAGCCAGGAGGGAGGGAGCAGATCTTACCTCATTCGGGAGTGTGTTCCATAGGCGGGGGGTCACAGCCAAGAAGGCCCTGTCTCTCGTCCCCGCCAGACGCATTTTGCTGTTGACGGGAGCAAGAGCAGGGCCTCCCCGGATGATCTTCGATTATGAGGAGGGATGTAGGGGTGGATGCGTTCGGACAAGTAAGCTGGGTCAGAACCGTATAAAGCTTTATAGGTCAAAACCAACACTTTGAATTGGGCTCGGAGATGGACCGGCAGCCAGTGGAGCTGGCATAGTTGCTAGCAAGGTGGCTATTGGCAGCATTCACACTTGCCTCAAGCAGACAAAAGAGTTTTTTCTCCCACCCTGGGCATAATTCCACAGACAAGTAATAATCATCATCATCAGCATCTTTATTTATACCCTGCCACCATCTCCCCAAAGGGGACTCAGGGCGGCTTACATGAGGCCAAGCCCGGTAGTGCAATTACAATAACATAACACAAAAGTATAAAACAAAACATGGCAATAAAATAAGTAAACATAAAAACACAATGCAAAAATGCAAAATAATACAGTGAAAAATCAGACACAATCACAGTGAGAGGGCCACATGTACAGGTAATGATAAAATTCAGGATGAGATAGGAATTTCTTTATTTGTCAAGTCAGGAGCAACCAAACAGTTGTATTACATTTTTAACAGAACAAAACAAACAGACAAAACACAAGGTTTGCAAGCTTGGTAGTTGATTAAATGTCCTTTGACCAGTATCTGGCCACTTGGAGTGCCTCTGGTGTTGCCACAAGAAGGTCCTCCATTGTGCATTGCAGCAAGTGGTCTGTAGTTTGCTCTTCTCCACACTTGCATGTCGTGGATTCCACTTTGTAGCCCCATTTCTTAAGGTTGGCTCTGCATCTTGTGGTGCCAGAGCACAGTCTGTTCAGCGCCTTCCAAGATGCCCAGTCCTCTGTGTGCCCAGGGGGGAGTCTCTCATTTGGTATCAGCCATTGATTGAGGTTCTGGGTTTGAGCCTGCCACTTTTGGACTCTTGCTTGCTGAGATGTTCTAGCAAGTGTCTCTGTAGATCTTAGAAAACTATTTCTTGATTTAAGTCGTTGACATGCTGGCTGATACCCAAACAAGGGATGGGCTGGAGATGTCACTGCCTTGGTCCTTTCACTATTGGCTGCTACTTCCCAGCGGATGTCAGGTGGTGCAATACTGGCTAAAAAGTGTAGATAGGAATAAACACGTATATTTGTAAGGGGGAAACTCATGAACCACGGAGTAGTGGAGACAGGCTGTCATATAGGCTGGAGGCAGTGCAGGACAAACATTATGGGGGGGAGTGACAGAGGGAGATGTAAGATCACTCTCCAAAGGTGCAACGGAAAAGCCAAGAAAGAACCTCAAATATAAGCCCCATTGCCTAGTTTCCAACAAACCCCATTACCTCTGAGGATGCCTTGGTGAAACGTCAGGAGAGAATGCTTCTGGAACATGGCCAGATAGCCCAGAACACTCACAGTAACCCAGTTATTCCAGCCATGAAAGTCTTCGACATTGAGAAGCTTTGTCTTATCCACTCATTCCCTAAAGCAGTGGTTCTCAACCTGGGGTCCCCAGATGTTTTTGGCCTACAACTCCCAGAAATCCCAGCTAGGATTTCTGGGAGTTGTAGGCCAGAAACATCTGGGGACCCCAGGTTGAGAACCACTGCCCTATAGCAAAATGCCGAGCAGCCTTTACAGAGCCAAACCTCACAGCTTGCTACTGGAATGTTGTTAAGCAAACCTGACTGAGCTTTCTCCTTCCCTTTCCCCCTCCAGCCAAGAACATCTTCCGCGTGCGCTTCCGGGACCCCTCCCCGGGCCAGTCCCACACGCTGCAGGCCAACGACGTCTTCCACAAGCAGCAGTGGTTCAACTGCATCCGCTCAGCCATTGCGCCCTTCCAACTGGCGGTGGGGCCTCCCGAGCTCAAGGAGCTGCCAGAGCTGAGCGAGGAGGCGGAAGAGAACAGCCCCTCTTTGTCGGGCCCCAGGATCCTGAGGAGGCAGTCCACGCTCTCAGGCAGCGTCCGCATGGAGCTGGACGAGAACTCGCCCGAGGGCCACCCCTCGATGGACACGAACGAGGTGGCGCCCAAGCCCGGGAAGGGGTGCCGGATGCACTCGGGGCTGCGAAGGACGCGGGAGAAAAGCCAGCTCAGCGGCAAACGGAAAGAGACTCTCGTCTGAAGGAGGAAGCAGAAGCCCTTCTCCGCTGTTTATTTATAAATAAAGTGTACATTTTCTTTCCTTTGTAATGTGAGAATGAGGGGAGGGAGGGGGGCTCCTCCTTCCGAAACGCCTGTGTGGTTTCTGTTTTTGTTGTTGTTTATGTTTATGGCAGCTACTGGTTCTCAGCAAACCACGGTTGAACCGGAGTCTGTTCTGGGAGGACAAATTGGGTGTCTAGGTTAGCTTGGACCCTTTGGAAAATGTGACATGGTGGGATCCCTGCTCTCACTGCGGTTTTGACAGAGAGTAATTCAAATTGCTGAAGTTTAGTTCCCTTGGGATTTTGAGCAGCTTCACTTAGAAAAGCCTGCTTTTTTACCCAGATCAATACGGCAAAAGGATGAATTGAAATGGACTTAAATGTGAATCTGATTTTCACAACAATTTGAAATTAATTAACTAAAAGACAATGGGATTACACCAACTTTTAATTCCTGACAGGGGCCTTTCTGAGGCCCAATCCCCACATTTATTTATCCAGGAAACAGACTCCCAAGTTCAACAGGTTTCCCTCTTTTTTTTGACTGGAATTCTGTACTTTTTTTGTTGTTGTTCTTGTACAGTCTCTGTGTGAATTGACATGACCTGCCAAGTATTTAATCTTTTATTATTATTATTATTTGAATAAGTTTGTAGGGGACTCTTTTTGTACTTCGATTTCAGTGTATTTTTTTTTCCAACATTCAGATTGGCTTCTTTTTTTTATGTATTTGATTTTTTTTTTTTGTGGTGTGTACGTTGTTTATATTTAAAAGCCAATTTGATTCTTGACCGGGTGAAACGAAAAGCCATACGTTCTTGAGCCATTTGGGGAAATAGGTGAACACAGTTTGCAATCCCCATCCCCTGCAAACCCAAAACAATCTGGTCTGGGGTTCTTGTGCCTTTTACTTCAAACAGGAGGAATTGCATTGCCAGACCTCTGCGTCCACCCAAAAAAAGGCACAGCAGAACCTGAAATGATCAGCGAGAGGCAATCTTTATTTTTTTCTGGGGGGAAAGGATTGAGTTGCAATTTAATGTAGCATTTTGGGGTGAACCGCCACAGGCCTGTAGAGCAGCTGGTGTGCTCTGAACTACTGAAAGGGGATCGCAGTGAATGCAGAAAGACTTTGGGAATGTCGCAGAAAGCTTTAGGGAAAGCAGAAGAAACGGGATGAGAATGAATAGAAGAGGATGTCATGTTTCTGGGGGCATCCAAAGATGTCCGCCGTTGGAAGCAAAAGAAGGTGCAAAGTATGTCGTGAGAAGGTTTGGGAAGTAGTGGTAGTTGGGTGTGTTAGTGAGAAGGAAAGAGAAGCAGAGGAAGGCTCCTTGCTTATTTTCCCCCAGCACCAAAAGGACCCGTTCCCAAAGAAAAAGGGAGGCAGTTGGGTCTACTGTAGAGTAAAGCAGAACAGCCTCCCGAAAGGGCACCGAGAGAAAAAAGGTGAGGGGTGCCTTTGGTGCGGAAGAGGTTTTGGGTCAAAAACCATGCTGGGGAGGGAGTTCTGGAAGCAAATGTAAATAACCAAACCACTGTGGATCTCTGTAAATGTTTTTCTTGTACAGTGCCAAGAGCGGAGTACAATTAAAGTTGTCACTGCATCTTGTATGGCTTTGTCGCTTTCGAGAGGTGGGCAAGCGGGGTATGCGGAGTATTTGGGGCTCCGGCTCACAAGATTTAATTATTTATTTAGTATCAAAAGCATTGCATCAATAAGTGTAAAACTGATAAAAATAGAAGGACTGTTGCAACCCAGAGCAGGAAACTGGACCCTAAGACAACAATCCACCACACTTGACTTCAGGAAAAAAACAATCCTTTTTATTGATGAAAGATGAGTACAAAAATAGAGGAAAAATGCAAGGTAA
This sequence comes from Anolis sagrei, assembly GCF_037176765.1. Taxonomy (NCBI): domain Eukaryota; kingdom Metazoa; phylum Chordata; class Lepidosauria; order Squamata; family Anolidae; genus Anolis; species Anolis sagrei. Next base: position 194,329,044 of record NC_090025.1, on the reverse strand, counting down.
AATGCCACAGTAAAAATCAGCAACAAGAAATGTCCATGAACAAAATCAAAAACCCACAGTAACACTGCTAAATCCTGGAACCTGTTAGCAATCCACTAACTGTACTTGAAACTAGAAAGACTCCTTGGAACAAAGCCACTGGAAGCAGGAGAACTGCAAGAGTAGGCACATGAATCTGAAACGATGCCTGGACTAAATGGGCATCCAGGCCAAGCGTTTTTAAAGCATAGAAATCTATTTCGTGACATGCCTGAAGGCCGTGTTTGCATATCTCTTAATCTAGCTGACCTCCGTAAACTCTGCACTTCGCCTCTGCTTTGCCAAATCTGCCCCCATCTATCCTCGTTAGAGGGACCAGGTGTCAGATTATCTGAAGAGCTAAAAGGGAGTGAAAGTTCAACGCTTGGCTCTGAATCATTCTCATGTGAATTTGGACTTTTGCTTTCCAAAGAAGCAGGATTTTCACTACACAAACAGTCATCTTCTACATTGACCTCAGAATCATTGACATCAGGAAATACAATCAGAGAGTCAGGTACAGGTTCGCACACAGGCTGAACCCCAACAAGGACCAAAAAGTAGCCTCAGTGACCGCATCGTCTGTACCTTTAAACAATTCTTCCTCTGTATATGAGGCAGGATATTGTGGACAAGCATGCAGGTGCAGAGTTGTTTGCTCTGCTCTACAGTCACAAAAGATGGAGGATTCTTCTAGGTTGTGCCATTTTGCCAGCTTGTCTTTTGATCTGCCCACTCCACTTCTGAACCTGTTCAGGGACTTCCAAGTAGCTCATAAGATCACCTCAAGGAATCCCTCTCATTCATTTATATAACAACAACAATACCGGCTGTTAGGAATTGTGGGAGTTAAAGTCCAAAACACCAGGAGGGCCCAAGTTTGCCCATGGCTGCTCTATGGCATGCTGGGCCTTTTTGACTTCCCCACCCAGCCTTTGTTCTTAGGTTGGAATACAATCCCAGAAGGTTCTGTTTTGGAGGGTCCATCCCCTCCCTAAGTTCCTTTTGAGGCCTTGAAACAATTCCTTCTGCCCCAAATTACAATCTATTCAGAGCCGCGTCTGGTTGCGTGCCTCGTTGCGCATGATGTGCTGCTGGAAAACATCTGGCTCGGGAACATTGTAGTAGTAATAAAACCCATGAAATCAAAGGGGAATCAATTGAAACTTAGTTGGTTTCAGCTGTTGCTGCAGATGTTGAAACAATAGGGGAAAACGGCAGTGCGGCGACCATTGTTGGTCATTGCAGGGGGTAGTTTAATGTCTGGAAAGTAACGGTAGAAAATGCATACATATGCATTGATTTCAGTTTCTGTCTTGCCTTTCTCCCAACACGAGATCCAAGGAGGTGGGCAGCATCGATGAAAAGGAAATATAATGTATACTGCAGATGCAGACTGTGGCCAGGAAATCAGAAGACACTTCCTTCTTGGGAGGAGAGCAATGTCCAGTCTCGATAAAATAGTAAAGAGTAGAGACATCAGACTGGCAACCAAGATCCATTGCCTAGTCAAAGCCATGGTCTTCCCTGTAGTCACCTACGGATGTGAGAGCTGGACCTTAGGGAAGGCTGAGCCAAGGAAGAGAGATGCTTTTGAACTGTGGTGTTGGAGGAAAGTGCTGAGAGTGCCTTGGACTGCGAGAAGATCCAACCAGTCCATTCTCCAGGAAATAAAGCCCGGCTGCTCATTGGAGGGAAGGAGATTAGAGGAGACATCATGAGGAGACAGCAAAGCCTAGAGAAGACAACTATGCTGGGGAAAGTGGAAGGCAAAAGGAAGAGGGGCTGACCAAGGGCAAGATGGATGGATGGCATCCTTGAAGTGAAGTGACTGGACTGACCTTGAAGGAGCTGGGGGTGGTGATGGCTGACAGGGAGCTCTGGCGTGGGCTGGTCCATGAGGTCACGAAGAGTCGGAAACGACTGAACGAATGAACAACAACACAGTGGGTCCTTGGCACCCAACATCTCTTTACTCTAAGAGCTATTCAGCATTGAAGGCTGGTAGTCTTTCTTTCTTAGGAGGACTTTAGAAAGACATGGGGTGAACCTCTTTCAGGAGTGTTTCATTAGTGCATTCCTGCATGGGAGGGGGTCAGACTAGCTGACCTTTGGGATCCCTTCCCAATGCTCTGTCATCTCAACTATGGATGAGTAATAAGAGGGTGATTCTTGCTGGGGATAGAAACAAAATCCATGGACTGACTTGTTCTCCAACAAACTTATCAAGTTTCTACGTTTGCAACGGAATGTTGTTGCATGCTGAAAATTCACATTGTGATCTCAACTGTAAAAAATGATTTTTCTTTTCATGTCAGAAGTGACTTGAGAAACTACAAGTCGCTTCTGGTGTGAGATGCATACAAAATCAACAAAAGAGCTCACAACAGTTAATACACCTTATGGCAATGTTTCTCAACCTTCCTAATGCTGCGACCTCTTAATACAATTCCTCATGTTGTGGTGACCCCGCAACCAAAACATTATTTTTGTTGCTACTTCACAACCGTAATTTTGCTCCTGTTATGAATCATAATGTAAATATCTGATATGCAGGATGTATTCTCATTCACTGGACCCAATTTGGCACAAATACCCGATACTCCCAAATTTAAATACTGGTGGGGTTGGGGGAGATTGATTTTGTCGTTTGGGAGTTGTAGTTGCTGGGATTTATAGTTCACCTACAATCAAAGAGCATTCTGAACTCTACCAACAGTGGAATTGGGCCAAACTTGGCACACAGGACTCCCATGAGCAACAAAAAATACTGGAAGGGTTTGGTGTGCATTGACTTTGAGTTTGGGAGTTGTAGTTCACCTACATTCTGAGAGCCCTGTGGACTCAAACAATGATGAATCTGGATCAAACTTGCCATGAATACTCAATATGCCCAAATGTGAGCACTGGTGGAGTTTGGGGAAAATAGGCTTGACGTTTGGGTGTTGTACTTGCTGGGATTTATAGTTCACCTACAATCAAAGAATATTCTGAACTCTACCTACGATGGAATTGGGCCAAACTTGGCACACAAAACTCCCATAACCAACAGAAAATACTGGAAGGGTTTGGTGTGCATTGACCTTGAGTTTTGGAGTTGTAGTTCACCTACATCCAGATAGCACTGTGGACTGAAACCATAATGGAGGTGGACTAAACTTGGCACAAATACTCAATATGCCCAAATGTGAGTGGAGTTTGGTGGAAAATAGACCTTGGCATTTGGGAGTTGTAGTTGCTGGGATTTGAGGTTCACCTGCAGTCAAAGAGCCAAGCTACCCCACAGAACCCCCATGACCAACAGAAAACACTGTATTTTGCTATGGTCTTTGGTGACCCAACACCCACGGTCTGACTTGTTCTCCAACAAACTTATCAAGTTTCTGCGTTTGCAATGGAATGTCGTTGCATGCTGAAAATCTACATTTTTCAGAATGGTACGATCCCCTTTTCAACTGTAAAAAATAAATACAAAATCAACAAAAGAGCTCATAACAGTTAATACACCGTATGGGAAAGTACACACAAAAATGACAGCTATGAGAAGGGAGAAATATTGCTAAAGATGTGCACAAAATGCATACAACAGGCAAACCTTGGACACCTGTGTACATGTTTCCTCCAGAATTTCCCACAATGTATTTTGCTCTTTTTGCCAAGGGATTGAATGAAGGCCACTTTTTTTAGGCGATCCCTCATTGGACAAGTAAGATGGTCTTCCATGATGGGTTTCCTTGTGGATTCCATGATGGGTTTCCTTGTGGATTCATAGATGGTCTTCCATGATGGGTTTCCTTGTGGATTCATAGCAATAGGCTTCATGCAGAGCCCTATTCTTGCTCTGCATCTTCTCCCACAGTGAAGGCATTGGTTTCCAGGTGGAAGGTGGTCCCGGTCGGGGTTGGCTTGACACGCCTTCCTCCTGGCACGTTTCTCTCTTTCACCCTCCACTCGTGCCTCCTCGAATTCTGCAGCACTGCTGGTCACAGCTGACCTCCAGCTGGAGCGCTCAAGGGCCAGGGCTTCCCAGTTCTCAGTGTCTATGCCAGAGATTTTAAGGTTGGCTTTGAGCCCATCTTTCAATCTCTTTTCCTGTCCACCAAAGTTCCGTTTTCCGTTCTTAAGTTCAGAGTAGAGCAACTGCTTTGGGAGACGGTGGTCACGCATCCGGACAACATGGCCGGCCCAGCGGAGTTGATGTTGGAGGACCATCGCTTCAATGCTGGTGGTCTTTGCTTCTTCCAACACACTGACGTTTGTCCGCTTGTCTTCCCAAGAGATTTGCAGGATTTTCTGGAGGCAGCGCTGATGGAATCGTTCCAGGAGTTGCATGTGACGTCTGTAGACAGTCCACGTTTCGCAGGCATAGAGCAGGGTTGGGAGGACAATAGCTTTATAGACAAGCACCTTGGTATCCCTACGGATGTCCCGGTCCTCCAACACTCTCTGCTTCATTTGACCACAACAAACAAACAAACAGGTGTGCTCGGCGCATGGCAGCATGGTGCGCCTATGCAGGTGAGGGAGAGCATGCGTGGTTGGAGGGAGGCTCGCATCCCTTCAAGGCAGAGGGAAAGGCACCCTTTGATTTTAGGTGAACTATAAATCCCAGCAACTACAACTCCCAAGGGAGCCCCCGGTGGTGCAGTGGATTAAAGCACTGAGCTGCTGAACTTGTTGACCGAAAGGTTGCAGGTTCGAGTCCGGGGAGCAGCGGGAGTTCCCGCTGTCAGCCTCGGTTTCTGGCAACCTAGCAGTTCGAAAACATGGAAATGTGAGTAGATCAATAGGTACCGCTCCAGTGGAAAAAGTAACGGTGCTCCAAGCAGTCATGCTGGCCACATAGCCTTGGAAGTATCTACGGACAACGGCGGCTCTTCGACTTAGAAATGGAGATGAGCACCAACCCTCAGAGTCAGACACAACTGGACTTCATGTCAGGGGAAAACCTTTACTTTTACTACAACTCCCAAATGACAAAATAAATAAACACCAGTATTCAAATGTGGGCGTATCAGGTATTTGTGCCAAATTTGGTCCAGTGAATGAAAATTGAGATACGGCTTTTCCATTTACAGGCTTCCCCTTTCCCCAGATTTTCCACTTTGATGGCACAATCAGTCGCAGAATCTGTTAGGAGGGCTTGGATGGTGCCTTTCCAGTTTGGCGGAAATGGGGTTGGACTAGATGGCCCTTGGGGGTCCCTTCCAACTCCAGGATTCTATGACAGCAAGCAGCCCTTGTATAAACCATGCAAAGCTGAGCTACTATCCACTGCACTTGGATCTCTTTCCTCCTTCCTTGTGTGTTCATCTGGCAGCTTTGGCCCGGAGCCCATCCGAAGCATCTCTGCGCACATTGCTGGGGATAGTATGACACTTCAGTTCCTGGACCCGACACTCTCTGCCAGCCACACGGGCGCCAGGCGCTTTTGAATTCCCCCGATAGAGATCAGGGCTTCCTCCGCCACATTTGGAAAGCGGGACCCAGGCGGAGGAAGGAGGAAACACCTAGAAAGCAAAGGTGGCCTTTGTCTTTACTGAAAGTGAGAATCTGCAGTATGAAATAAGAGATCTACACCTTGGTGTGCATTTATGCTATAGAATAATTACATTTCGAGACCATGGCTGAGCCACCGGGACTGTGGCACAGCTGGCTGGGAGTCAGCTGCATTAAGATCACTACTGACCGAAAGGTCATGAGTTCGAAGCCAGCCCAGGTCGGAGTGAGTGCCCGACCAATTTGGGCAGCTTGCTGTCGACCTTGCTGTCTAGGTCCAGGGAAGTCATGCTCCCCATGCTCTATTCTGCTTTGGTTAGACCACACCTGGAATATTGTGTCCCATTCTGGGCACCACAATTGAATAGATATATTGACAAGCTGGAATGTGTCCAGAGTAGGCTTGGGTGGTTTCGTTCGTTAATTTCGTAATTCGTTATTAATTCGTATTTAAATTAGCTTACGATCCAATATTGAGCCATGCAGGAATTGTGTGAGGAGTAATAAAGATTCGAAACAATTTTTCAATTTATTTCGTAATTATTTCGTAATTATTTCGTAATTATTTCGTAATTATTTCGAAATTATTTCATAATTATTTCGTAATTATTTTGGCATGTCTGGTGCAAGTTTTATAGTTGTTGTTTGTTTTATCACACCAACAGTCAACAACAGAGGGAGAGGGAAGCTTCAGAAGTCCCCCCTGTCCCATTTGGAGGTTTTTTTAGCATATTGCACAATCTCGTCCGCCATTAACGAATCGATTCGTAATTTTACGAAATTTCGTAAATTTTGAAATTTTTTAAAGGAAAATTTCGGAATTATTAAAAAAAACGAAACGCAAGGGCCTCCTAAAAACAAAACGAGTTTAGAACCAAATTTTTCAGTGGTTACCCAGGCCTAGTACAGAGGAGGGCGACTAAAATGATCAAGGGTCTGGAGAACAAGCCCTATGAGGAGCGGCTTAAGGAGCTGGGCACGTTTAGCCTGAAGAAGAGAAGGATGAGAGGGGATATGATAATCCATGTATAAATATGTGAGAGGAAGCCACAGGGAGGAGGGAGCAAGCTTGTTTTCTACTTCCTTGGAGACTAGGACGCAACGGCTTCAAACTACAAGAAAGGAGATTCCATCTGAACATGAGGAAGCACTTCCTGACTGTGAGAGCTGTTCAGCAGTGGAACTCTCTGCCCCGGAGTGTGGTGGAGGCTCCTTCTTTGGAAGCTTTTAAACAGAGGCTGGATGGCCATCTGTCAGGGGTGATTTGAATGCAATATTCCTGCTTCTTGGCAGAATGGGGTTGGACTGGATGGCCCAGGAGGTCTCTTCCAACTCTAGGATTCTATGATTCTATGATTCTTTGCAGCCCGAAAGACAGTTGCAGCTGTCAAGTAGGAAATTTAGGTACCTCTTATGCGGGGAGGCTAATTTAACTAATTTACGATGCCATAAAACTCTCCAGCAGCGTGCAAAAGAATGAGGAAGTACTCCATCACAAGTGGACAGTGAAGTGACAGCTCCCCCAGTGGTCGGAATTCAATCATACCCTAATGGAAAGTTAAACAGCCTCTGTGTGTCTGTCTATATATGTTGTGTGTCTATGACATTGAATGTTTGCCATGTGTATATCCCCTGTGGGGTGAGAAGGGCGGAATATAAATACTGTAAATAAATAAATAAATGTGACAGGTTCTTGGGATTTGTAGTATGACAAGGTCTTTAACCTTCTCTGTGCCTCACTGAACTACAAATCCAAAAATTCCATAGCATTGAATCCTGGCAGTTAAAGTGGTGTAAGACTGCATTCATTCTACAGCAAACATGGGACCGTGCTTCGACCTACAAGAAACACTGCTTAAATATCAAGCAAAAACTGGAGGCTAGAAACAATATCATACAAAAGCTGACTGCCACAACCTGGGGATCACAACCAGACACAGTGAAGACATCTGCCCTTGCGTTGTGCTACTCTGCTGCTGAGTATGCATGCCCGGTGTGGAAAACATCTCACCACGCTAAAACAGTGGATGTGGCTCTTAATGAGACATGCTGCATTATCACAGGATGTCTGCGCCCCACACCACTGGAGAAATCATACTGTTTAGCAAGGCATCGCACCACCTGACATCCGCCGGGAAGTAGCAGCCAATAGTGAAAGGACCAAGGCATTGACACCTCCAGCCCATCCTCTGTTTGGGTATCAGCCAGCACGTCAATGCCTTAAATCAAGAAATTGTTTTCTAAGATCTACAGAGATACTTGCAGGAACGCCTCAGCAAGCAAGAGTCCAAAAGTGGCAGGCAAAAACCCGGAACCTCAATCGATAGGGTTGGACTGGATAGGGTTGGACTGGATGGCCCATGAGGTCTCTTCCAACTCTTTGATTCTATGATTCTATGATTCTATGATAGGTGATACCGAATGAGAGACTCCCTCCTGGGAACACAGAAGACTGGGCGACTTGGAAGGCGCTGAACAGACTGCGCTCTGGCACCACGAGATGCAGAGCCAACCTTAAGAAATGGGGCCACAAATTGAAGTCCACGACATGCGAGTGTGGAGAAGAGCAAACCACTGACCACTTACTACAATGCACCCTGAGCCCTGCCGAATGCACAATGGAGGACCTTCTTACAGCAACACCAGAGGCACCCCAAATGGCCAGCTCTGAGGATTTGTAATAGATATCATGAGGTAAATGGGTTGACTGGGAAGACATTTTGAATTCTGCTACTGAATTATTATTGATAATAATAATAATTAAATAATAATAATAATAATAATAATAGTAATCCCAGCAAACAAAAAGAGAAGCCTACCTCTCCTCTAGAGTAGAAAGTAGAAACAGCCTTAAGGAAGCAAAACCCCAAGCAGAAAGGAGATTGCAGGTAGTAAACAAAACAGAGGGGATTTTTAAGGTAGTCCAGGAAGGATAGCTTGCTTCACTGAGCTACAGGTCATTGCTTTTCCTTCCCTGGGCCTCCTTAAAATGCCTTGAAAGCTGTGTGTGGGGTGCTGCTTGTGCTAGCGCTCTCATCTGCCTCTCCTCTAGAGTAGAGACATTAAACATTAAACCCAATCTCTTCTACAAACAGAAGGGAAAGGATCCACAAAGCATGGCATCTTAACTATTATGTTTTTTTAAAATCCAGGTCTTAATGAAGGATGAGTGGTGCGGTGGGTTAAACTGCTAAGTTGCTGAATCTGCTGACCGAAAGGTTGGTGGTTCAAATCCAGGGAGCAGGGTGAGCTTCTGCTGTTAGCCCCAGCTTCTGCCAACCTAGCAATTCAAAAACAAAGTCTGAGTAGATCAATAGGTAATGGAAGATAATGTGGCTCCATGTACTCATGCTGACCACATGTCTATGGACCGCACCAGCTCTTCAGCTTAGGAATGGAGATGAGCACCACCCCCTTGAGTCAGACACAACTGGACTTAAGGTCAGGGGAAAAACTTTACCTTTACCTTTAATGAAGGACATGGAAAGGGAGCCTGGATGGGGTGCTTTCTACATCCTGTTGCTGACACCTAGGCTTCCTCAAGCAGGGAGCTTTAAGATGGTTGAACAGAAGCTCTCCGAAGCTCTAGGTGCTCTTACTGCCTATTACAGGGAAAACCAACTGATCCCTAATCCATCTAAAACACAGACATGCGCCTTTCACCTTAAGAACAGACAAGCATCCCGAGCTCTGAGGATGACCTGGGAAGGAATCCCACTGGAGCATTGCAGCGCACCCAAATACCTGGGAGTCACTCTGGACCGTGCTCTGACCTACAAGAAGCACTGCCTGAACATCAAGCAAAAAGTGGGTGCTAGAAACAATATCATACGAAAGCTGACTGCCACAACCTGGGGATCACAACCAGACACAGTGAAGACATCTGCCCTTGCGCTGTGCTACTCTGCTGCTGAGTACGCATGCCCAGTGTGGAACACATCTCACCACGCTAACACAGTGGATGTGGCTCTTGATGAGACATGCTGCATTATCACGGGGTGTCTGCGCCCTACACCACTGGAGAAATTACACTGCTTAGCCGGTATTGCACCACCTGACATCCGCCAGGAAGTAGCAGCCAATAGTGAAAGGACCAAGGTCATCTCCAGCTCATCCCTTGTTTGGGTATCAGCCAGCATGTCAACAACTTAAATCAAGAAATAGTTTTCTTAGATCTAGAGACACTCGCTGGAACACCTCAGCAAGCGAGAGTTCAAAAGTGGCAGGCTCAAACCCAGCACCTCAATCCGTGGGTGATACCAGATGAGAGACTCCCCCCTGGGCACACAGAAGACTGGGCGACTTGGAAGGCGCTGAACAGACTGCGCTCTGGCCCCACGAGATGCAGAGCCAACCTCAAGAAATGGGGCCACAAAGTGGAATCCACAACATGTGAGTGTGGAGAAGAGCAAACCACTGACCACCTGCTGCAATGCACCCTGAGCCCTGCTACATGCACCATGGAGGACCTTCTTGCGGCAACACCAGAGGCACTCCAAGTGGCCAGACACTGGTCAAAGGACATTTAATCAGCTACCAAGTTTGCAAAATTTGTGTTTTGGTTGCGGATGACACGATAAATAAAAAAATAAATACCTAGGCTCCCTTGAAGGAAAGAAAGGAAAGACTCCCAGGGGAAAGTGGAGCCTCGTGAATGGACCAAAAAGATAATTTCTTTTCAGATGCAGAACAAAAACACCCATTTGGCAACATGCCCGTTTTCGGGAGGCATTGGAAAACGGATATGGGGGGCTTCCAGAATCTGGCAAGCAGAAACGGTTAGCGATCGCCTTGAAATGCACAAGCCTTGTCTCAACCAATTCGACATAGTTTGTGGCCACAAAAACGAAGTTTCTGCAGTAGAACAACTACTTTGAAAGTAAGTACCGCACAATTAAACAGGAAATAACACTTCCAAACCAGGACAGAAAATGTTTAAGATGTTGTTACATGGCATTATCCAAGTTTCATCACTAGGCTTAAAAAGAAACTAAAACTACAACACTGAACTATTACAGTAAACACAGCCAAAATATAAATGAAACAGAAACAATCTGAATTTATTGGAGGGCTTGCTTTTCTCAGACTGTTTGGAACTTTTTGCTTTTTTAACTGAGACATTGTTTAATTCTTTTGTTTCTAAGTTCGGTATGAATAATGTTTTAAACCGAGGCCTGTTTTGTTTTGCATGCTGTAAACTTGGATCCTGGATGGAAAAGAACGGGATATAAATCAAGAAATGGAGAAAGAGAGAGAGAGAGAAACAAAGAAAGACAATAGTCCTTCCACTTCCATGGAGAAATTGAGAAATCTAACCTCAAAATTATGGAATATATAAAATAATGTGAAATACAAAGCGTGGCTCTGCAAAACCTAGTGAAACGTACCTTCATTTTATGTTTTCCAACTAATTAGGACTTTGCACAGATTTCTCAAATAGCTGTCAAATGAAATTAACAAGATCTGTTTTTGCAATTGTGTATGTCAGTGTTTTTAAGTGCTTTCTCCGCTGACATCCTCTTTGGCCATTGAGAATGAACCTCTGCTTTTGCCTTCTACCTGTCTGTGTCGGATTTGGCCTTTTGGATTAGATAGGCACACCGGGCTTCTGAATCCTTGGTTCTTGCGGAAGTAAAAATCACTAAATGTCCCCACAAAAGTGGAAAAACTGCACATACACACACACACACACAGAATCATAGACTCCTAGAGTTGGAAGAGACCTCGTGGGCCATTCAGTCCAGCCCCATTCTGCCAAAAAGCAGGAAAATCACATTCAAAGCACCCCCAACAGATGGTCATCCATCCAGTTTAAAAGCCCCCAAAGAAGGAGCCTCCACCACACTTCGGGGCAGAGAGTTCCACTGCTGAACGGCTCTCACAGTCAGAAAGTTCTTCCTCATGTTCAGGTGGAATCTCCTTTGATGTAGTTTATTTATTTATTTATTTAAAACATTTATATTCCGCCCTTCTCACCCCGAAGGGGACTCAGGGTGGAGCACAGCATATACATGGCAAACATTCAATGCCGGGACACAAATTCACATACAATACATAGTTTAAAGCCATTGCTCCTCATCCTAGTCTCCAGGGAAGCAGAAAACAAGCTTGCTCCCTTCTCCCTATGACTTCTCCACACATATTTATACATGGCTATCATGTCTCCTCTCAGTCTTCTTGTTTGCAGGCTAAACATGCCCAGCTCTTTCAGCCGCTCCTCATAGGGCATGTTCTCCAGACCCTTGGTCATTTTAGTCGCCCTCCTCTGGACACATTCCAGCTTGTCAATATCTTTCTCCAATTGTGGTGCCCAGAATTGGACACAGTATTCCAGGTTTCGTCAAACCAAAGCAGAATAGAGCATGGGAAGCATGACTTCCCTGGATCTAGACACTAGACTCCTATGGATACAGGCCAAAATCCCATTGGCTTTTTTAGCTGCAGCATCCCATTGTTGGCTCATGTTTAACTTCCTGTCCACGAGGACTCCAAAATCTTTTTCACATGTCATGCTCTCGAGCCAGGCATCGTCCCCCATTCTGTATCTTTGCATTTCATTTTTCCTGCCTAAGTGGAGTATCTTGCATTTGTCCCTGTTGAACTTCATTTTGTTAGTTTGGCCCATCATCTCTCTAATCTGTCAAGATCGTTTTGAATCCTGCTCCTATCCTCTAGAGTATTGGCTCTCCCTCCCAATTTGGTGTCGTCTTCAAACTTGATGATCCTACCTTCTAACCCTTCGTCTAAGTCATTAATGAAGATCCTGAGCAGGATCGGTTCCGCTGATGGCACTCTGCTCATCACTTCTTTCCAGGATGAAGAGCAAGCCTTGGGGAGAATCACCGTCTGGGTTCGTCCGCTATCAATTACAGATCCACCTCACCGTAGTTTTGCCTAGCCCACATTGGACTAGTTTCCTTGACAGAAGGTCATGGGGAACCTTGTCGAAGGCCTTACTGAAGTCCAGGTACACTACATCCATGGCATTCCCTGTATTTATGCAACTTGTAACTCTATCGAAAAAAGAGATCAGATTACTTACTTACTTAGGCGATCCCTCGTTGGATGAGTAAGATGGTCTTCCATGATGGGTTTCCTTGTGGATTTGTAGGTGGCTGTGGAGCCCTATTCTTGACCCGCATCTTCTCCCGCAGTGAGGGTATTGGTTTCCAGGTGGAAGGCGGTCCCGGTCGGGGTTGGCTTGATGCGCCTTCCTCCTGGCACGTTTCTCTCTTTCACCCTCCACTCGTGCCTCCTCGAATTCTGCAGCACTGCTGGTCACAGCTGACCTCCAGCTGGGGCGCTCAAGGGCCAGGGCTTCCCAGTTCTCAGTGTCTATGCCAGAGTTTTTAAGGTTGGCTTTGAGGCCATCTTTCAATCTCTTTTCCTATCCACGAACGTTCCGTTTTCCGTTCTTAAGTTCAGAGTAGAGCAACTGCTTTGGGAGACGGTGGTCAGGCATCCGGACAACGTGGCCAGTCCAGCGGAGTTGATGGCGGAGGACCATCGTTTCAATGCTGGTGGTCTTTGCTTCTTCCAGCACGCTGACATTTGTCCGCTTGTCTTCCCAAGAGATTTGCAGGATTTTCCGGAGGCAGCGCTGATGGAATCGTTCCAGGAGTTGCATGTGGTGTCTGTAGACAGTCCACGTTTCGCAGGCGTAGAACAGGGTTAAAAGGACAATAGCTTTATTGTCCTCCCAACCCTGACAATAGATCAGATTAGTCACACACACACACACAATTTGCTCAGTGAATGTGGAAGTCTGGTTCTCCTTTGTTAAGTGGCATAAACCAATATTCTTTTCCAAATGGAGACATGATCCCACTCCAACCGATCTGCTGCAACCAATTTGGCAACCTTTTCCAAGATGCTTTCTGGAAACTTCATGTCATAACCAACAGCATTTGTGGGTTTTTTGTGTATATATATATGTGTGTGTGTATTCCTTTTCTTTCTTTGGATGGCTGTTGGTCTGAAACGGTTACGAAACCACACCTTGGCTGCCGCCCAAAGAAAGAGAGACGGAGCAAGAGGTGGAAAGGAAGGCAGGAGGCCAGCAAAGGTCACCCGATAACCGTGAAAGTTCAGCCGCGCCGGAGAGCGAAGAATAGGTGGAAGCGTGCCAGTTTCACCCAAGAAGCGGAGAGGAGCCGGTCGGAGGAGAGGCAAACAACCGCAACCTGGGAATTGTCTGCTGCTTTGTTTCTCTTTGCTAAATAAAGAAGCAAGTCTGCAAAAACAAGGCAGTTTGGCACCCGAAAGTCAACATGCAAACAGAACAAAGAATCTTCTGTTGGGTCTTTTGGCCCCTACCATCACCTGTAGAATCACAGAATCTTAGGCTCCCATCTACACTGCAATATAACGCAGTTTGAAATTCATTACATTATGTAACACTATGAATCATAGAGTTGGAAGAGACCTCATGGGCCATCCAGTCCAACCCCATTCTGCCAAGAAGCAGGAAAGTCGCATTCAAAGCACCCCTGACCGATGGCCATCCAGCCTCTGTTTAAAAGCTTCCAAAGAAGGAGCCTCCACCACACTCTGGGGCAGAGAGTTCCACTGCTGAACGGCTCTCACAGTCAGGAAGTTCTTCCTCATGTTCAGGTGGAATCTCCTTTCTTGTAGTTTGAAGCCATTGTTCCATTGCGTCCTAGTCTCCAGGGAAGCAGAAAACAATCTTGCTCCCTCCTCCCTATGACTTCCTCCCACATATTTATACATGGCTATCATATCTCCTCTGAGCCTTCGCTTCTTCAGGCTAAACATGCCCAGCTCTTTAAGCTGCTCCTCATAGGGCTTGTTCTTCAGACCTTTGATCAAAACAAGCTTGCCCCCTCCTCCCTATGACTTCCTCTCACATATTTATACATGGCCCTCATCATATCTCCTCTCAGCCTTCTCCTCTTCAGGCTAAACATGCCCAGCTCCTTAAGCCGCTCCTCATAGGGCTTGTTCTCCAGACCCTTGATCAAAACAAGCTTGCTCCCTCCTCCCTATGACTTCCTCTCACATATTTATACATGGCCCTCATCATATCTCCTCTCAGCCTTCGCTCCTTCAGGCTAAACATGCTTAGCTCCTTAAGCTGCTCCTCATAGGGCTTGATCTCCAGACCCTTGATCATTTGAGTCGCCCTCCTCTGGACACATTCCAGCTTGTCAACATCTCTCGTCAATTGTGGTGCCCAGAATTGGACACAATATTCCAGGTATGGCCTAAGAAAGGTGAAATAGAGCATAAGTAGCATGACTTCCCTGGATCTAGACACTATACTCACGTTCTGTTCCTGGTTTGCAAGCATTATTTCCTGATTAATTGTGCAGTTCTTACTTTGAAAGTAGTTATTCTACTCCAGAAATTTCATTTTCTAGGTTGAATTGGTTGAGACTCATTGAGATGTCCATTGATAAACTATAGCAAAATGTGCCATAGAAAGATGTCCCTCTTGCAAAACAAACAAACAAACAAAAGCAAAACAAAACCAAGTTTTTGCAGTTTTCCATGTTTTTATGATAGACTCAATTAGGAAATCATAGACTAATAGAGTTGGAAGAGACCACATGTGCCATGTCGTCCCATTCTGCCATGCAGGAAAAGCATAATCAAAGTACCCCTGACAGGTGGCGATCCAGCCTCTGTTTAAAAGCCTCCAAGGAAGAGCTTCCACCACACTCTGAGGCAGAGAGTTCCACTGCTGAACAGCTCTAACAGTCAGGAAGGTCTTCCTAATGCTCAGGTGGAGTCTCCTTTCCTGTCGTTTGAACCCATTGCTCCATTGAGTCCTAGTTTCAAGGGCAGCAGAAAGGAAGCCT
Source organism: Anolis sagrei (assembly GCF_037176765.1). Taxonomy (NCBI): domain Eukaryota; kingdom Metazoa; phylum Chordata; class Lepidosauria; order Squamata; family Anolidae; genus Anolis; species Anolis sagrei. The sequence continues at coordinate 194,313,706 of NC_090025.1, read as the reverse complement.
GTTCCCTCTTCCTTGGGACACCCTTTCACATGTTTATACATGTGTCCTCTCAACCCCCTTAAACAGCTGAAGGGGAAAAGGAAGGGGCCTGAGGCTGTTAGGAATTGTGGGAGTTGAAGTCCAAAACACTTGGAGAGGCAAAACTTGGCCAGGCTCATATAATGCAGTTGAACTAAGTCATATGAGTCTACACTGTACATATGATGCACTTTCCCGCATTATATGGCAGTGTAGATGGACACCCCCAAAGGCCATCCATTCCAACCCCCTTCTGCCAGACAGAAAGACACAATCCAATCCCTCCTGACAGATAGCCATCCAGCTTCTGTTACAAACTCTCTCGACATGGCTATCCAGCCAATGCCTTGAAAACCTCCAGGAGAAGGAGGTCCCACCATACTCAGAGGCAGCATCTCACCATCTGAAAATCCTTCCTCATGTTCAGGTCGAATCTCTTCTCCTGCAGTTTTGAATTCATTGTTCCATGTCCTAGTTTCTGGAGCGGCAGGAAACAAGCCAGGCTCCATCTTCAATATGATATCCTTTCAAATATTTAAACATGGCTCTCGTGTCACCTCTCGACTTTCTGCTCTCCAAGCTACACAGACTCATTGCGTGAGTTGCTCCTCAGAAGGGTTCATGGTTTCCAGACCTTCTCGAGGCACCTTCCAGCGTAGAGTCCATCTCCTTCTTGGATTGTGGAGCCCAGGACGGGACACAGGATCATTTCAGGTGAGAAGCAAAAGGGATTTGGAAAGGGTGGCCAGGTCTCAGGGTCCAGTCTTTGTGGGTCACTTCAAGGCAGGAGGATCAATGGAAACTCTCTTGTTTGGAGGGACATAGACTTCTGAGTCTCTCTAACCTCTGCAGCACTATCGAGGTCTTGCAGAATAAGCCCTACGACTTTCTTGATCCAGTCTATTAATTTGGGGTGCAACTTCCTGTTTTTCTTATTGCCAAGCATCATTATTTTTTCCATGATGTGGTCAAAATAGGTCAGGCTCAGTTCAGTCATTTTGCCTTCTAGGATAGGATTTCTCAACCTTCCTAATGCTGTGACCCCTTAATGCAGTTCCTCATGTTGTGGCGACCTCCAACCATAACTTCATAACTGTGATTTTGCATCTACACCAGTGGTCCTCATCCTTCCGAATGCCACAACCCCTTAATACAGTTACTCATGTTGTGGTGACCTCCAACAATAACGTAATGACTGTGATTTTGCATCTCCACCAGTGGTTCTCAACCTTCGTAGTGCTGCAACCCCTTAATACAGTTCCTCATGTTGTGGCGACCTCCAACCATAACTTCATAACTGTGATTTTGCATCTACACCAGTGCTCCTCATCTTTCCGAATGCCACGACCCCTTAATACAGTTCCTCATGTTGTGGTGACTCCCAACCATAACTTCATTAGCTGTAATTTTGCATCTCCACCAGTGGTTCTCAACCTTCCTAATGCCACAACCCCTTAATACAGTTCCTGATGTTGTGATGACCCCCAACCATAACTCCATAACTGTAATTTTGCATCTACACCAATGGTCCTCATCCTTCCGAATGCCACAACCTCTTAATACAGTTCCTCATGTTGTGGTGATTCCCAGCCATAACTTCATTAGCTGTAATTTTGCATTTACACCAGTGGTTCTCAACCTTCGTAATGCCGTAACCCCCAACCATAACTTCATAACTGTAATTTTGCATCTCCACCAGTGGTTCTCAACCTTCCTAATGCCACGACCCCTTAATAAAGTTCTTCATGTTGTGATGACCCCCAACCATAACTTCATGACTGTGATTTCTCATCTACACCAGTGGTCCTCATCCTTCCCAATGCTACAACCGCTTAATACAGTTTCTCATGTTGTGGTGACCCCAACCATAACTTCATAGCTGTAATTTTGCATCTCCACCAGTGGTTCTCAACCTTCCTAATACCACAACCCCTTAATACAGTTCCTCATGTTGTGATGACCCCCAACCGTAACTTCATAACTGTGATTTTGCATCTACACAAGTGGTTCTCAATCTTCCTAATGCCATGACCCTCAAACATAACTTCAAAACTGTAATTTTGCATCTCCACCAGTGTTTCTCAACCTTCCTAATGCCACGACCCCTTAATGCACTTCCTTATGTTGTGGTGACCCCCAACCATAACTTCATAACTGTAATTTTTCATCTGCACCAGTAGTTCTCAACCTTCCTAATGCCTCGATCCCTTAATGCACTTCCTCATGTTGTGGTGACCCCCAACCATAACTTCATAACTGTGATTTTGCATCTACACCAGTGGTCCTCATCCTTCCAAATGCCACAACCGCTTAATACAGTTCCTCATGTTGTGGTGACCCCAACCATAACTTCATAGCTGTAATTTTGCATTACAGATCCACCTCACCATAGTTTTGCCTCGCTCACATTGGACGGGTTTCCTTGCCAGAAGGTCATGGGGGCCCTTGTTGAAGGAAGGCCTTCCTGAAATCCAGGTACACTACATGCACGGCATTCTCTGCATTTACCCAGCTTGTAACAACAACAACAACAACAGGCTCTCCGTACTCATAGTTTATTTCTCCATGGATTCCATCAATCCATGGCTTGAAGATCCAAAAAGCAAAGCTTGATTTTTCATGTTTATATAAGGCATGCCATTTTACTACGGCATTGTCTATAATGGGACTTGAGCATCCAAGGAGTTCTGGAACCAAATCCTGATGGATACCAAGCGTCCATTGTATTTGTATCCTTTCCTTTTACTATCCATAACGTCACCACAATCCGCCGGGAAGAGGAACGTAGATGCCTTCCTTTCACTTCTCTTTCCTTGCCTCTCCCAATCTGCCTTTCAAAGAGGTGACTCAGGGCAAAACAGGATGTGCTCCTTGCCAGTTTCTCTTTGCGCGTATCACTATTGTGTCCTCTTTGTTTCGTTTTTTCACATGTTTGTGTGTCCTGAATGTAAATGACAGCCAGGCTTTGAAATAGGAGCGCATGGATGCGTATGCAGAAGTCAACATGAGCTCTGCGCCCTTGAACTTCCACCCTCTTTAAGGTGTGAGGCAGGAAGTGGCGGGGAAACCCTATATTTGCTTTTGCAGATTCACTCACTGTTTTATGATTTCCTGAGTTGTAAAAGGACCACCTTTCACTTTCTTTCCCTTCCTGGATGTAAAAGAATGGAGGATTTGCATATCTATTGGAATGAAGGCGACAAATGTTTGGATTCCCTCCCATTTTAATTGTATTATGAATTGTATTGTCGAAGGCTTTCATGGCCGGAATCACTGGGTTGTTGTAGTTTTTTTCCGGGTTATATGGCCATGTTCTAGAGGCATTTTCTCCTGACGTTTCGCCTGCATCTAGGGCAAGCATCCTCAGAGGTAGTGAGGTCTGTTGGAAGTAGGAAAATGGGTTCATATATATGTGGAATGACCAGGGTGGGACAAAGGACTCTTGTCTGCTGGAGCTAGGTGTGAATGTTTCAACTGACCACCTTGATTAGCATATAATCAAGGTCTGACAGTGCCTGGAGCAAACTTTTGTTGAGAGGTGATTAGATGTCCTTGTTTGTTTCCTCTCTAGAGGTTTTGCTGTTGTAATTTTAGAGTTTTTTAATAGTGGTAGCCAGATTTTGTTCATTTTCATGGTTTCCTCCTTTCTGTTGAAATTGTCCACATGCTCATGGATTTCAATGGCTTCTCTGTGTAGCCTGACATGGTGGTTGTGAGAGTGGTCCAGCATTTCTGTGTTCTCAAATAATATGCTGTGTCCAGGCTGGTTCATCAGGTGCTCTGCTATGGCTGACTTCTCTGGTTGAAGGAGTCTGCAGTGCCTTTCATGTTCCTTGATTCGTGTTTGGGCAATGCTGCTGCGTTTGGTGGTCCCTCTGTAGACTTATCAGACCTCACTACCTCTGAGGATGCTTGCCATAGATGCAGGCGAAACGTCAGGAGAGAATGCCTCTAGAACATGACCTTATAGCCCGAGAAAACCTACAACAACCCAAGGCGACAAATATTTGGATTCCCTCCCATTGTAATTGTATTATGAATTGTTTGAGCTGCTCTTACTTACATTGTAAGGCACCTTTTTACAAGCAGTGAGAAAATGGCACGGCAGAGGATTATTCTGGGCTGTCCTTGTCAAATTGCGGCAGTTTGTGAGCAAGAGAACCAAGAAGTCATGAAATAAGGGAATGCACCTGAAGTCTAGACTTCCTACAAAAGAGGCAAAACTTCTGTTAAGGTGCATCTACAATTTTGAAGTCCAAAACACTTGGAGAGCCAAAGTTTGTCCATGGCTGTTCTGCACTGCAGAATGAATGCAGTGTGATACCACTTTGTGATGTTTCAGTGCTATGGGATTCTACAATTTGTTGTTTGGCAGAGAAGGCTTGGGATCCCAGGATAACTGAGCCAAGGCTGTTAAAATGGTGTCAAGCTGCATCCATTCTATAGTGTAGACACCCCAAAGTTTCAACATCCATTTCAGAGGTTGCGGAGAGGTCGAAATCTGGTTGCAGAGCATCCTCTACTCCAACAACCCTATATGAGTGTCAGCAATGAGTGCCGATCCTATTCTTCCCATGGGTTCCTTGCAAATAAGGACCTTGGGTCATTAAAAAGGGTGTGGACCACATTTATTGCCTTCTTTCTCTTCCCAATTTTCCAGTTTCGGCAACGATAACAAGTGTGCCAGGTGGGATTACAGGTGTCAACATGGCTCATCATTTTACAAAGGAGCAGCTGGCCGAATACAAAGAGGCCTTCACCCTGTTTGACAAAGATGGAGATGGGGCTGTCACCACCGCCGAGCTGGGGGTCGTCCTGAGGTCCTTGGGCCACAACCTCACCGAGATTGAACTCCAGGAAATTGTCCGCGATGTGGAAGCCAACCACAATGGCAAGGTGGACTTTCCCAAATTCCTCGCTCTGGTGGCTAAGAATATGAAGAGCAACGAGGATCAGGAGGCGGAGATCCGAGAGGCCTTCCGGGTCTTCGACAAGAACGGGAACGGCTACATCACCGTGGGGGAGCTGCGGCACGTCATGACCAACCTGGGCGAGAAGCTGACAGATGCAGAAGTGGACCAGATGATCAAGGAAGCAGATCTGGACGGAGACGGGAAAGTGAACTACGAGGAGTTTGTCCGGGTGATGACGGACCAGTGAAGGCCCCAAAGGTGTCATGCTGGAGGTAGGGGAGGTACTCTTTTCAAACTATACCAAGTTGAGTCTTCCTTATCCAAAATGCTTGGGACCAGAAGTATTTTGGATTTTGGACACATATATTGTGTGAGAAATTAACTTTGTCTATAGGTGTATATCAGGAATGGGCCAACTCCGGCCCTCCCTCCAGGTGTTTCAGCCCTCCCTCCAGGTGTTTTGGACTTCAACTCCCATAATTCCTAACAGCCGGTAGGCTGTTAGGAATTATGGGAGTTGAAGTCCAAAACACCTGGAGGGCCCAAGTTTGCCTATGCTTGGTGTATATGAATCAGATATGCTATTCAACTATAGACTTTCTTCCCATCTCCAAGATATCTCAGAATGTATGGACAGGTTGAGTTTCCCTTATCCAAAATGCTTGGGACCAGAAGTATTTTGGATTTCAGGTATGTATGTATGTGCGTGCATGCGTGTGTGTGTGTGTGTGTATAGTATTTGGTCTATGTTTATAAGGTGTCAGTGATTTCCATGTTTAGACTTGGGTCCCATCTCCAAGATATCTCAGAACGTACATACAGCTTGAGATATCTTGGAGATGAGGCTCAAATCATAAAGATGAGACCATTGGTTGAGTCTCTCTCATCCAAAATGCTTGGGAACAGAAGTATTTTGGATTTCAGTTACATATATATTATGTAATCTGTCTGTGTTTATAAGGTATCAGTGATTTCCGTGTTTAGACTTGGGTCCCATCTCCAAGATATCTCAGAACGTACATACAGCTTGAGATATCTTGGAGATGAGGCTCAAATCATAGTGATGAGACCATTGGTTGAGTCTCTCTTATCCAAAATGCTTGGGAACAGAAGTATTTTGGATTTCAGATACATATATATTATGTAATCTGTCTATGTTTATAAGGTATCAATGATTTCCATGTTTAAACTTGGGTCCCAGCCCCAAGATATCTCAGAACGTACATACAGCTTGCGATATCTTGGAGATGAGGCTCAAATAATAGAGATGAGACCATTGGTTGAGTCTCTCTCATCCAAAGTGCTTGGGAATAGAAGTATTTTGGATTTCAGATACATATACATATACATACATATATATATATATATATATATATATATATATATATATATATACTGTATTCTGTCTATGTTTATAAGGTATCAATGATTTCCATGTTTAAACTTGGGTCCCATCTCTAAGATATCTCAGAACGTACATACAGCTTGAGATATCTTGAAGATGAGGCTCAAATCATAGAGGTTAGTGTTAGGGTTAGAGTTAGGGTTAGGGTTAGGTGAGACCCATGGTTGAGTCTCTCTTATCCAAAATACTTGGGACGAGAAGTATTTTGCATGTCAGATACCTATATATATTGTATTCCTTCTGTGTTTATAAGGTTTCAATGATCTCAATGTTTTGACCTAGATCCCATCTCCAAGATATCTCAGAAAATATGTACAGTTTGAGATATCTTGGAAATGAGACTCAAATTGTCGTGATGAGACCCATGGTTGAGTCTCTCTTCTCCAAAATGCTTGAGATCAGAAGTATTTTGAATTTCAGATACATATATATTTTGTATTCTGTCTGTGTTTATGAGGTTTCAATGATTTCCATGTTTAGACTTGGGTCCCAGCTCCAAGATATCTCAGAACATACGTACAGCTTGAGATATCTTGGAGATGCGGTTCAAATCATAGTGATGAGACCATTGGTTGAGTCTGTCTTATCCAAAATGCTTGGGAGCAGGAGTATTTTGAATTTCAGATACATATATATTTTGTATTCTGTCTATGTTTATAAGGTTTCAGTGATTTCCATGTTTAGACTTGGGTCCCATCTCCAAGATATCTCAGAACGTACATACAGCTTGAGATATCTTGCAGATGAGGCTCAAATCATAGAAGTTAGGATTAGGGTAAGGTTAGGTGAGACCATTGGTTGAGTCTCTCTTGGGATGAGAAGTATTTTGGATTTCAGATACATATATGTATTGTATTCTGTCCATGTTTATAAGTTTTCAATGATCTCCATGTTTTGACCTAGATCCCATCTCCAAGATATCTCAGAACATATGTACAGTTTGAGATATCTTGGAGATGAGATTCAAATTGTAGTGATGAGACCATTGGTTGAGTCTCTCTTATCCAAAATTCTTGGGACCAGAAGTATTTTGGATTTTGGACACATTTTGTATATAAAAGTACCTTGGGCTATGGGCATATATGAACCAGACATGCTATTCATGTTCAATCTTTGGTCCTATCCCCAAGCTATCTCATTAAGTATGTACAGGTTGAGTCTCCCTTGTCCAAAATTCTTGGGACCAGAAGTGTTTTGGATTTCAGATGCAGATATTATATAGAAAATTAGCTTAAGTTTTCAGTTTAAGGTGTATATGCACCAGAAATGATTTACATTAGATTTGGGTCCCATGTTGAGGATATCTCAAAACGTATGTACAGTTTGAGATATTTTGGAGATGAGACCCAAATCTTGGAGATGAGACCCATAGCTGAGTCTCTCTTATTCAAAATATTTGAAACCGGAAATATTTTGAATTTTGGATACATATATTGTGTATAAAATTACCTTAGGCTATGGACGTATATGAACCAACCATGAATGGAAACCTTCAAGTTGTCCTTTCCAATATATAGGAAATTCCCACTCGTAGGTGGAGAAAGCCCATCTAGGGAAGTCATGCTTCCCATGCTCTATTCTGCCTTGGTCAGACCACACCTGGAATACTGTGTCCAATTTTGGGCACCACAATTGAAGAGAGGTATTGAGAAACTGGAATATGTCCAGAGGAGGGCAACTAAAATGATCAAGGGTCTGGAGAACAAGCCCTATGAGGAGCGGCTGAAGGCATATTTAGCCTTCAGAAGAGTAGGCTGAGAAGAGATATGATAGCCATGTATAAATATGTGGGAGGAAGTCATAGGGAGGAGGGAGCAAGATTGTTTTCTGCTTCCTTGGAGACTAGGACGCAATGGAACAATGGCTTCAAACTACAAGAAAGGAGATTCCATCTGAATATTAGGAAGAACTTTCTGACAGTGAGAGCTGTTCAGCAGCGGAACTCTCTGCCCCGGAGTGTGGTGGAGGCTCCTTCTATGGAGGCTTTGAAACAGAGGCTGGATGGCCATCTGTCGGGAGTGCTTTGACTGCAATTTTCCTGCTTCTTGGCAGAATGGGGTTGGACTGGATGGCCCATGAGGTCTCTTCCAACTCTTTGATTCTTTGATTCTATGATATCTATGTACAGTTTGAGATATTTTGGAGATGAGTCCCAGATCTTGGAAATGAGACCCATAGCTGAGTCTCTCTTATTCAAAATATTTGAAAACAGAAATATTTTGAATTTCAGATACATATATTGTGTATAAAATTACCTTAGGCTATGGACATATATGAACCAGAAATGCTATCCATCTCTAAGGTAACGAGGAGGTATAGTGTAAAACCAAGGAAGGGTACAGGAAAGAGGGAGAAGCCCTTTGAAAAGAGACCAAGGTTCAAATCCCTGCTCAGCCACGGAAACCCACTGGTTCATACTGGCAAGTCACTTGAGAGTATTGCACAAAGCTTGTTAGACATTTCCCAACCATGAATGGAAACCCTCAGCACATTCTTCAAGTTGTCCTGTCCCATTTCCACTCGTAGGTGGAGAAAGTCCTCCCAGGGAAAGTCATGTTCCCCATGCTCTATTCTGCCTTGGTTAGACCACACCTGGAATACTGTTTCCAATTCTGAGCACCACAATTGAAGAGAGATATTGACAAGCTGGAATGTGTCCAGAGGAGAGCAACTAAAATGATCAAGGGTCTGGGGAGCAAGCCCTGTGAGGAGCGGCTTAAAGAGCTGGGCAAGTTTAGCCTGAAGAAGAGAAGGATGAGAGGAGACATGATAGCCATGTATAAATATGTGAGGGGAAGTCCTAGGGAGGAGGGAGCAAGCTTGTTTTCTGCTTCCCTGGAGACTAGGACGCAATGGAGCAATGGCTTCAAACTACAAGAAAGGAGATTCCATCTGAACATTAGGAAGAACTTCCTGACTGTGAGCGCTGTTCAGCAGTGGAACTCTCTGCCCCGGAGTGTGATGGAGGCTCCTTCTATGGAGGCTTTTAAACAGAGGTTGGATGGCCATCTGTTGGGAGTGCTTTGACTGCAATTTTCCTGCTTCTTGGCAGAATGGGGTTGGACTGGATGGCCCATGAAGTCTCCTCCAACTCTAGGATTCTATAATTCTATGTTTCTATGAAAGTGTGTTGAGGTGATAGGCCAAGAGCATTGTTTCAGCGAGTTTAGGGCATGCACGTATTCTTGTGGGTGAGTTATGGGCATCACATCTAAGTTGCATTTCACTTCCTCATCCCCAAGGTGATTGCCATTTCACTTCCGGTGAGTAACCTGAAAGGACCTCTGGCTTCAAAGCCATAATGATGGCCCTGAAGTGGCAGGTTGGCCAGATAAGCAAGAAGAGCAGAAGACAAAAAGCGACTATATATAATATTGACTTTTGTTTTGTCCATCCAACTAAAACAGGCATGAGTAAACTTGGGCCTTCCAGGTGTTTGGGACTTCAAGTCCCACAAGTCCTCACAGCCTACTCGCATTGAGGAGGAATGGACAAGGCTTGATGTCTGCCACTCTTATTTGGGGTCACCTGCCAATTTGATAAACATTGCATCATCTGAATCATAGAATCAAAGAGTTGGAGGAGACCTCATGGGCCATCCAGTCCAACCCCATTCTGCCAAGAAGCAGGAATATTGCATTCAAAGCACCCCTGACAGATGGCCATCCAGCCTCTGTTTAAAAGCTTCCAAAGAAGGAGCCTCCACCACACTCCGGGGCAGAGAGTTCCACTGCTGAACGGCTCTCACAGTCAGGAAGTTCTTCCTCGTGTTCAGATGGAATCTCCTGTCTTGTAGTTTGAAGCCATTGTTCCATTGTGTCCTAGTCTCCAGGGAAGCAGAAAACAAGCTTGCTCCCTCCTCCTCCCTGTGGCTTCCTCTCACATATTTATACATGGCTATCATGTCTCCTCTCAGCCTTCTCTTCTTCAGGCTAAACATGCCCAGCTCTTTAAGCTGCTCCTCATAGGGCTTGTTCTCCAGACCCTTGATCATTTGAATCGCCCTCTTTCTCTGGACACATTCCAGCTTGTCAATATCTCTCTTGAATTGTGGTGCCCAGAATTGGTCACAATATTCCAGGTGTGGTCTAACCAAAGCGGAATAGAGCATGGGGAGCATGACTTCCCTAGATCTAGACACTAGGCTCCTATTGATGCTGGCCAAAATCCCATTGGCAAATCAAGATGTTGCACACAAATAGTAACTTTTCTCCAGGAGCCAGTTTAGTGTTTGTGTGTGTGTGTGTGTAGTATATATATACATACACATATATGTGTGTATGTGTGTGTGTGTATGTATGTATGTATGTATGTATGTATGTATGTATGTAAATGGATGGATATCCACTAAGCTGGATCAATTTTGAAACTAAAATTCCTACACTTCTGGTGACTTTCTACCGCTCTGCTGTAGAGAGTGTCCTAACCCACTGCATCTGCGCATGGTTTGGTAACTGCACAGTGGCAAATAGGAAGGCACTCCATAGGGTCACCACTTCTGCACAGAGGAGCACTGGTTGCCCTCTTTCTCCCCTCTCTGAAGAAGAGGGAGGCTGAAGAAGAGAAGGCTGAGAGGAGACATGATAGCCATGTATAAATATGTGAGAGGAAGCCACAGGGAAGAGGAGGGAGCAAGCTTGTTTTCTGCTTCCCTGGAGACTAGGACGCAATGGAACAATGACTTCAAACTACAAGAGAGGAGATTCCATCTGAACATGAGGAAGAACTTCCTGACTGTGAGAACTGTTCAGCAGTGGAACTCTCTGCCCCGGAGTGTGGTGGAGGCTCCTTCTTTGGAAGCTTTTAAACAGAGGCTGGATGGCCATCTGTCAGGGGTGATTTGAATGTAGTATTCCTGCGTCTTGGCAGAATGGGGTTGGACTGGATGGCCCATGAGGTCTCTTCCAACTCTTTGATTCTATGATTCTATTATTCTCTCTGGAAGAACTTTATTTGTCCTGTAGCCTTAAGAAAGTTCAGAGCATTCTCAGGGATCCATCTCACCTGGCATATTCTTTTTTTTGAATTATTGTCATCTGGCAGGTGGCACAGCGTGACAAAAACAAGGACAAACAGACTGAGAGAGTGCTTTTATCCTAGAGCTGTAATTATATTGAACTCCATGGTTTTGCATTGATATGGCATTTGGGGGCTGTGCGGTGGTGGTGGGAATGCGAAGGGATGGGTGTGTTGCTTTGCGGTGTGTGCCGGGGAAGGCGCTTATTTCGTAGCACAACATACAATGACAATAAAGCAATTATATTCTTATCCAGGAGTATTACTTACTTACTTAGGCGATCCCTCGTTGGACGAGTAAGATGGTCTTCCATCATGGGTTTCCTTGTGGGTCCGCATGTGGCTGTGGAGCCCTATTCTTGCTCTGCATCTTCTTCCGCAGTGAGGGCATTGGTTTCCAGGTGGAAGGCGGTCCCGGTCGGGGTTGGCTTGACACGCCTTCCTCCTGGCACGTTTCTCTCTTTCACCCTCCACTCGTGCCTCCTCGAATTCTGCAGCACTGCTGGTCACAGCTGACCTCCAGCTGGAGCGCTCAAGGGCCAGGGCTTCCCAGTTCTCAGTGTCTATGCCAGAGTTTTTAAGGTTGGCTTTGAGCCCATCTTTCAATCTCTTTTCCTGTCCACCAACGTTCCGTTTTCCGTTCTTGAGTTCAGAGTAGAGCAACTGCTTTGGGAGACGGTGGTCAGGCATCCGGACAACGTGGCCTGTCCAGCGGAGTTGATGTTGGAGGACCATCGCTTCAATGCTGGTGGTCTTTGCTTCTTCCAGCACACTGACGTTTGTCCGCTTGTCTTCCCAGGAGATTTGCAGGATTTTCCGGAGGCAGCGCTGATGGAATTGTTCCAGGAGTTGCATGTGACGTCTGTAGACAGTCCACGTCTCACAGGCATAGAGCAGGGTTGGGAGGACAATAGCTTTATAGACAAGCCCCTTGGTATCCCTACGAATGTCCCGGTCCTCAAACACTCTCTGCTTCATTCGGGAAAATGCTGCACTTGCAGAGCTCAGGCGGTGTTGTATTTCGGCGTCGATGTTGACTTTGGTGGAGAGGTGGCTGCCAAGGTAGCGGAAATGGTCGACATTTTCTAATGTTACACCATTAAGCTGTATCTCTGGCATTGGAGAGGGGACGGCTGGTGACTGCTGGAACAGCACTTTGGTTTTCTCAATGTTCAGTGACAGGCCAAGCTTTGTGTATGCTTCTGCAAAGGTGTTGAGAGTGGCTTGTAGATCTTCTTCCGTATGCGCACAGACGACATTGTCATCAGCATACTGGAGTTCTATAACAGATGTTGTTGTGACCTTGGTTTTGGCTTTCAGTCTGCTGAGGTTAAACAGCTTGCCGTCTGTCCGATAGATGATTTCCACTCCAGTGGGAAGCTTCCCATCAACAAGGTGAAGTATCATAGCAATGAAGATGGGTATCCAGGAGTATATACACTAAGCTAAAGGTAAAAGGGGAATATGGGATGATTTATTATTTATTTATTTAGAAGTTTTCTATACCGGCCTTCTCACCTCGACGAGGGACTCAGGTCGGTTTACAGCATGTATAAAATACAATCATATAAAAAACAACAAGTACAAATTCATTACATATTAAAATAGTGCAATACAGTATAATAAAACATCTTCATTACAATTACCTAAGCCAAATCGTCAATCCAGTTATGGTCATAGTCATATTCGTAGTCACAGTTCATCATAATTCATGATGACATGGAAACCAGGATATTTTAATAGCAGCTTCGAAAGTGGGTCGGCAGAGGATTACTTGGAATTGCCTTCTCCAAACCAAGACAATTGAAGAGTAGGGAAATAGTTGGGTGCATTTGGGTGCACAAAGATATCCGTTGAGATTACGCACCTTGACTAATGGCATCTTGGGATCATAAGGCTGGATGTGTCAAGTGCCAAAGGGGACATCATGTGCGGTCACCCATTACTAAGGCTTTAGAAACGCCGAAAAATCAGCGGCAATCAGCGGCAATCAACCTCATGGCAGGGCTACAAGGCTTTGGAAGAAGATCAGGTCAAGACCTACACTTAAGAAGAAATAGGATGCAAGACCAAGCCTTGGGGTTGGGAAGAGGGTGTGGAGCCCTTCGGTTCTTCCTTCCCAGAATTTCCTGTTTTTTCGGAGAAGGAGCTGCCTTTAAATAGGGAGCGAAAACGGACTCCGGGCACCAGAAAGGGCAAGATGGTACCCCGCTTCACCAAGCCGGAGTTGGAAGCCTTCAAGAAGCACTGGAATCAGTTTGACTCCAACGGCGATGGAGCCATCAACGCCAGTGAGCTGAAGAAGGCCATTTCCAGCTTCGAAGATGCCCGGCGCAGGTTCGGAGGGGAGCCATCGGATCAAGTGTTGGCCACTCTGATCAGGCAGGCCGACGGCAACGGGGATGGAAGGGTGACCTTTGAAGAGTTCTCCAGGATGGTGATGATGAGCTAGGGACCTCCGAGGACATCCCTTTAGGTACCCATTTGCCTTTTATGCCCTGCTCTCTCACAAGGAATGGCGTGAGATAGATCTACACCAGGCATTGGTCAACTTGGTGCTTTGGACTTCAACTCCCACAATTCCTAACAGCTGGTGGTTGGAGTAGAGGTCCAAAACACCTGGAGAAGAATGAATGCAGTTTGACCTTACTTTAACTGCCTTGTGTCCATTTGGTGCTGTTTTTGGAGGTGATGCATTAGTGTATTGTCGAAGGCTTTCATGGCTGGAATCACTAGGTTCTTGTGGGTTTTTTCGGTCTATATGGCCATGTTCTAGAGGCATTCTCTCCTGACATTTCGCCTGCATCTTTGGCAAGCATCCTCAGAGGTAGTGAGGTCTGTTGGAATTAGGACAACGGGTTTATATATCTGTGGAATGGCTGGGGTGGAGCAAAGAGCTCTTCTCTGCTGGAGCTAGGTGTGAATGTTTCAACTGACCACCTTCATTAGCATTTGAAGACCTGGCTGAGCCTGGGAAAATCTTTTGTTGAGAGGTGTTAAGATAGGAACATGAAAGGCACTGCAGACTACTTCAACCAGAGAAGTCAGCCATAGCAGAGCGCCTGATGAACCAGCCTGGACACAGCATATTATTTGAGAACACAGAAATTCTGGACCACACCAACAACCACCATGTCAGGCTACACAGAGAAGCCATTGAAATCCACAAGCATGTGGACAATTTCAACAGAAAGGAAGAGACCATGAAAATGAACAAACTCTGGCTACCAGTATTAAAAAAACTCTATAATTACAACAGCAAAACAGCAGAGAGGAAACAACCAGGCACATCTTAACACCTCTCAACAGGGGATTTTCCCAGGCTCAGCCAGGCCTTCAAATGCTAATGAAGGTGGTCAGTTGAAACATTCACACCTAGCTCCAGCAGAGAAGAGCTCTTTGCCCCACCCCAGTTATTCCACAGATATATAAACCCATTTTTCTATTTCCAACAGACCTCACTACCTCTGAGGATGCTTGCCATAGATGCAGGCGAAACGTCAGGAGAGAATGCCTCTAGAACATGGCCCTATAGCCCGAAAAAACCCACAAGAACCTAGTGATTCCAGCCATGAAAGCCTTCGACAATACGATGCAACATGGTTCGATATGCTTTTGCAAATTGGAAAAGAAATACAAATAACATCACTTTTTGTAAATAGTAGGAACTGATAGTATTGGGAATCCAACTCTCATGGTGGAATTTGATTGGATTGCCTCTTTCTTCTACTTCGGTGTTTCTCAACCTTCCTCATGTTGTGGTGATCCCCAACCATTACGTTGTTTCTGTGTATTGTCGAAGGCTTTCATGGCTGGAATCACTGGGTTGTTGTAGGTTTTTTGGGCTATATGACCATGTTCTAGAAGCATTCTCTCCTAATGTTTCACCTGCATCTATGGCAAGCATCCTCAGAGGTTGTGAGGACCTCTGAAGATGCTTGCCGTAGATGCAGGCAAAACATCAGGTGAAAATGCTTCTAGAATATGGCCATATAACCCGAAAAACCTACAACAACCCAACATTATTTCTGTTGCTACTTCATATGCAAATGGTTTTTATAATAACATCTGTGTTGCAAACAGGATTGCAAATTGCAATTGCATGGCTGTGGGGCTGGAATGGATCGTCATTGGGTTGTTGTAGGTTTTTCGGGCTGTATGGCCATGTTCTAGAAGCATTCTCTCTTGATATTTTGCCTGCATCCTCTGTGGCAAGCATCCTCACAACCTCTGAGGATACCTGCCACAAATGCAGGTGAAATGTCAGGAGAGAATGCTTCTAGAACATGGCCATACAGCCCGAAAAACCTACAACAACCCAGTGATTTTGGCCATGAAAGCCTTCGACAATAGATAGTCATTGGGTTTGGTCATGAGTACTAGGTACATCTACACTTTTTTTTTTGTCGTGTCAGGAGCGTCCTGTTGTGAGAGAACTGGCCGTCTGCAAGGACGTTGCCTAGGGGACGCCCGGATGATTTGATGTTTTTATCTTCCTTGTGGGAGGCTTCTCTCATGTCCCGCATGAGGAGCTGGAGCTGATAGAGGGAGCTCATCCGCCTCTCCCTGGATTCGAACCTGCGACCTGTTGGTCTTCAGTCCTGCCGGCACAGGGCTTAACCCACTGCGCCACTGGGAGCTCATCTACACTCCAGATTTAATGCAGCTTGGCACCACTTAAACTGTCAAGGCTTAATGCTTTGGAATAATGGGATTTGTAGTTTGGGTGCTTTGTCAGAGAAGGCTAGAGACTGTGTAAAACTGGGAGCCCGTCCAGACAGTACCTTTATCCCAGGAGCTTCCGCAGCAAACAGGAAGGTGGCCAGACGCTGTTCCCTGTAAACCCGGAAGCAATTACTACAAAAGGCAAAAAATGTGAGATTTCCAGGTGTGGGAATATTGCAAATATGCAAATCTTCTGCACATCCCTGCAATAGGATATCACGGGATTTTTTTAATCTGGGTTTGTTCCCAGGTTTTAGATACTTGTTCCTGACTGGTCAGGTCCTTAAAAGAGGTGACACTTGAGTAGAAGGCAAAAACTTTGTTTATGTGCCAGAAACTTTATGATATGTGTTTGAGGGCACAGTTTCTCTGGCCTGCACATAGAACAGAACTTTTGCAGTGATCCGCATAACCAAAAAATCTCTGCGTCTCAGCATATCCACATCTCGTGGGTTTTTAAAAACTGCCAGTTTTTATTTATTTATTTATTTATTTGTGATATTTATAGCCCACCTTTCTCAGCCATATGGTGACTCAAGGTGGGTTACAGGTTGGCACAATTCGATGCCATACATCCATAAAAGTGAAGTTAAAAACCATCAGCATAACAATATAAAAACATATATTTTTTCGTAGGTTTTTGTAGGTTTTTTCAGGCTATATGGCCTTGTTCTAGAGGCATTCTCTCCTGACGTTTCACCTGCATCTATGGCAAGCATCCTCAGAGGTTGTGAGACTTCACAACCTCTGAGGATGCCTGCCATAGATGCAGGAGAAATGTCAGGAGAGAATGCCTCTAGAACATGGCCATATAGCCAGAAAAAACTTACAACAACCCAGTGATTCTGTCCATGAAAGTGTTTGACAATACATAGATAAAAACCATTAAAACATCTAGTCATCGGTGTCATCTTGTTAAAAGCGTTTCCAGTAGCATCGTCTAGCCATTCCATGTTCATGAATTCATAGTTCCATGTTATCTATTCCGCTACATTCTCGAAAGCTTGCTCAAAGAGCCACGTTTTTACCTTTTTTCAGAAAGTCAGGAGGGAGAGGGATGATCTAATATCCCTGGGGATGGAATTCCATAGCCAGGGGGCCACCACTGAGAAGGCCTTGTCTCTCGTCCCCGCCAATTGTGCTTGCAAGGCAGGCGGCATCGAGAGCAGGGCCTCCTCAGACCATCTTAAGCTCCTAGATGCTTCATAGGAGGGGATACGTTCGGACAGGTAAGCTGGGCCAGAACGGTTGAGGACTTTATAGGCTAAAGCCAGCACTTTGAGTTGTGCTCGGTAGCAAATTGGTAGCCAGTGGAGCTGGCGCAACAGAGGAGTAGTGTACTTCCTGAGCGCCGCTCCCGTTAGTAACCTGGTTGCTGCCCGTTGGACTATTTGAAGCTTCCAAACAAAGGTAACCCCACGTAGAGCGCATTGCAGTAGTGGAAGTCCCGTGGCGGATATCTTGGGAGTCTCTAAATTCCCAAACAAAGCATCAAGTCTGGACAATGGAGGATGAAATCCCGGGACCAACAGGTCTGTATGTAGACCTCTACTGAAGTCCCAGGATTTTTTGCCTCTCACTATAACCCGTGATTTCGTGCTGTCTGGAAGCACCCTACAACTCCCAGGATCCCATAGCCATGAGCCAAGGCAGTTTTAGTGCTTCTAAACTGCATTAATTCTATAGTGTGAATGCACCCATTGATAGGCATTCATTGAATCATAGAATCAAAGAGTTGGAAGAGACCTCATGGGCCATCCAGTCCAAACCTATTCTGCCAAGAAGCAGGAATATTGCATTCAAATCACCCCTGACAGATGGCCATCCAGCCTCTGTTTAAATGCTTCCAAAGAAGGAGCCTCCACCACACTCCGGGGCAGAGAGTTCCACTGCTGAACGGTTCTCACAGTCAGGAAGTTCTTCCTCAAGTTCAGATGGAATCTCCTTTCTTTCTTGTAGTTTGAAGCCATTGTTCCATTGCTTCCTAGTCTCCAGGGAAGCAGTAGTTTGATGCTCAGTTCAAGGTTGCAGAATAAATTAGCAACCAAGCAGTGTTGAGCCTCCGGTGCATGGCTCAGAGATGCACACTGATACGCATTGATGCACATGATTCATATTTAACCTTCTCTCTCTCTTCTGTCCTTGTGTGTCTTTGCAGTGCGGCTACAAATCCGGTTTCAGTTGAAGCACAATGAGAAGCGACAACCACCTCTCTCCCTCCGCCCTCCCTTTGCCTCATAGATGGAGGAGATTCTCCACCGCGTTGGACCTCCTTTGTTGGATTTCACCTCCGCCTCTTCTCACATGTTGATGCCTCCAGCCTTGGGGTGTTGTGTACATGTGTGTCTCCTTCCAGAATAAATTAGCAACCTGCTTTTGTGTTGTGGTGCCTTTTGGTCGGGGAAGTGGGTGGGAAGGGAGAAAGCTTGAGCAACTCCTTCTTTTCAGAAGGAAATCTCTCATGCAGTGTATTGTTGAAGGCTTTCATGGCTGGAATCACTGGGTTGTTGTAGGTTTTTTCTGGCTATATGGCCATGTTCTAGAGGCATTCTCTCCTGACGTTTCGCCTGCATCTATGGCAAGCATCCTCAGAGGTAGCTACCTCTGGATGCTTGCCATAGATGCAGGCGAAACGTCAGTAGAGAATGCCTCTAGAACATGGCCATATAGCCCGAAAAAACCTACAACAACCCACTCTAATGCAGTGTTTCTCCACCTTCCTAAAGCTGTGACCCCTTAATATAGTTCCTCGTGTTGTGGTGACCCCCAACCATAACATAATTTTTGTGCTACTGTAAGGGATCACGGGTTTAGGGTGTGGGGTCCGTTTTCGAAGAAATCCACAGAGTCCAATTGGTTCATGTTGATCAAGCTGATCAACATGAGACGGGCAGAAACACTTCTGTTTGTGATTTCAAAGATTGCCACGCCCCTCTTCTGTTTCTGTTGACTTTTATACTCAAGTAATAGGTCATGGAAAGTACTCTTTTTCCAGCCCCTCTCCCTTGACCTTTTGATGGAAAGTACCTTCTTGTACCTGCAGACTCTGCGCTTAACCACAACCTTTGAACTTAACCACAACACAACTACTTCCTATGTAGGCTTGAACTTTGTATGACCTCTACATGTCACATCTTGTTTCTTAAAAACATTTTCTTCCGTGTTGCTCCTTTTCTACAGAGAAAGGGTGTATTTCTCTTTTGCTGTTGATTTCATTCAAAGCCCTTTGCTTAGCATTTGCAAATTTCACTCAAAGACCCTTTCACTATTTCATAACTGTAATTTTGCTAATGTCATGAATCGTCATGTAAATATCTGATATGCAGGATGTATTGTCATACACTGGACCAAATTTGGCACAAATACCCGATATGCACAAATTTAAATACTGTTGGGGTTAGGAACGGGGATTGATTTTGTCATTTGGGAGTTGTAGTTGGTGGGATTTATAGTTCACCTACAATCAAAGAGCATTCTGAACTCCACCAATGATGGAATTGAACCAAACTTGGCACACAGAACTCCTGTGACCAACAAAAAATACTAGAAGGGTTTGGTGGGCATTGATCTTGAGTTCTGGAATTGTAGTTTACCTACTTCCAGAGAGCACTGTGGACTCAAACAATGATGGATCTGGACCAAACTTGGCACACATACTCAATTTGCCCAAATGTGAACATTGGTGGAGTTTGGGGGGAAATAGACCTTGACATTTGGGAGTTGTAGTTGATGGGATTTATATTTCACCTACAATCAAAGAGCATTCTGAAGTCCACCAATGATGGAATTGAATCAAACTTGGCTCACAGAGCTCACATGACCAGTAGAAAATACTGGAAGGGTTTGATGGGCATTGACCTTGAATTTGGGAGTTGTAGTTCACCTACATCCAGAGAGCACTGTGGACTCAAACAATGATGGATCTGGACCAAACTTGGCACACATACTCAATTTGCCCAAATGTGAACATTGGTGGAGTTTGGGGGGAAATAGACCTTGACATTTGGGAGTTGTAGTTGATGGGATTTATAGTTCACCTACAATCAAAGAGCATTCTGAAGTCCACCAATGATGGAATTGAATCAAACTTGGCTCACAGAGCTCACATGACCAGTAGAAAATACTGGAAGGGTTTTGTGGGCATTGACCTTGAATTTGGGAGTTGTAGTTCACCTACATCCAGAGAGCACTGTGGACTCAAACAATGATGGATCTGGACCCAACTTGGCATGAATACTCAATAACACTGGTGGAGTTTGGGGAAAATAGACCTTGACATATGGGAATTGTAGTTGCTGGGATTTATAGTTCACCTACAATCAAAGATAACCCCACCAACGATAATTTGGGCCAAACGTCCCACACAGAATCCCCATGATCAACAGAAAATATTGTTTTTTCTCATGGTCTTCGGTGACTCCTCTGACACCTCCTCACGACCCACCCCCAGGGTCCCGACCCCCACATTGAGGAACACTGACCTAGGACATTGGAAGTAAAGAGTTTGAATCCTTGCTTGTACACGGAAACTCACATGATACACTCACTCTCTCAGCCACAAAAGAAAGCAATTGCAACATCCCTCCAAAGGAGTGGTTCTCAACCTGTGGGAGTTTGGGAGTTGTAGTTCACCTACATCCAGAAAGCACTGTGGACTCAAACAATGATGGACCTGGACCAAACTTGGCACAAATACTCAATATGCCCAAATGTGAACACTGGCGAAGTTTGGGGATTTTCCTCCTTTTGGCTTTCTTTGCTCACATGTGCGGCTGAGAGCGTGGCACCTTCCTTTTCTGTTGGTTCAATATCTACAAATCCCAGAAGTCTTTGGAAAAGAAGAGTCAAGACCTTGCCAAACGACACCTCGCAGGATTCCATAGCATTGCGCAATGAATGGGAACGATCCAGCATTTTGGAAGATGCCTTCAAAGGGTAGGGGAGACATTGAGTTGTCTGCACAGTGCATTAATTTCTGTCTTCCCAGCGCACTCCCTGCTCTCTTTCTGCAAACAGGTCCAATCCTTTCTGTCTTGACAGGCCTTTGAAGGCAGGTCGTTAAGGCAAGATCAGACATGCGTTATGTGCAAGGTTTTCAATGTATTACTTGTGTTGTGCTGCTGTGCTTTGAGCTCCAAACTGGGGGGGAAAGGAACGATATAAATAAATACAGTAAGATCTAGAAAAGGCCTAATGAGCATAGATTTTGTTGCATGTGGATAAAGGAAACTGCTGTCACAAATCCTATATACTATAGGGTCGTACTATAATATATAGGTGGAGGCTCCTTTAATGTGGTGGAGGCTCCTTCTTTGGAGGCTTTTAAACAGAGGCTAGATGGCCATCTGTCGGGGGTCACCACCAAGAAGGCCCTGTCTCTTGTCCCCACCAGCCACATTTGAGATGTTGGTGGGAGCGAGAGCAGGGCCTCCCTGGATGATCTTAAGTTACGAGGTGGGATGTAGAGGCAGATGCGGTCGGACAAGTAAGCTGGGCCAGAACTTTATAGAGCTTTATAGGTCAAAACCAGCACTTTGAATTGAGCTCGGAAGTGGACAGACAGCCAGTGGAGCTGACGTAGCAGGGGGGTGGTATGCTCCCTGTATGTAGCTCCTGTTAGTAATCTAGCTGCCATCCATTGGACTAACTGCAGTTTCTGAACCATCTTCAAAGGCAGCCCCACGTAGAGTGCGTTGCAGTAATCTATTCGAGATGTGAACAAATCGTGGACCACCGAAGCCAGATCAGGATTAGTTGTCAGGATTAGGGTGACCAGTGTTTGCCAAATGACCCAACGATAGCCTAAGCCCTCAAGTCAGATCAGAGTTATTGTTTTAGTCCTTTGAATCATCATTTTTTGTCTGGACCCCAAAAGGCTATATCCTTTGTCTTATAGTTCTGGGATATGGTGTTCATAGATGAAGTGTGAGGTTGGTTTCAGACGGTTGGGATTGACACAATGGAAAGGCTGTGGTGAAATTCGTGGTTCCTCGCAGATAGGAAGACACCCTTTGTGTTGGGTGATTAAATTGTCCCTTTGTCCTTTCAGGCCAGATGGCCTGGCTTTTGCCCTCCGAGGTCTGGCCTGATAAGAACCATTTATTCTTATTGTCCATGCAAGTGGGCTTGGTGAAACCTCTGTCTAGGGATTTACTGACTTGGGAAATTGGGAAAGCTTCCTGGAGCCATGGGGTGCTGGTTTCATGAAAAGGTGGCTTTTCTTTCATTGTTAATATAAATATATAGACACACTCACATATAATGATATGGGGAAGGGGAACATACAAGGAATTCATAAGGGATAGATCATGCATAGTCAAAGGGGAACCATGTCTGCTTTCCTTCCCTCCAAAGTTCATCAAAAGTCCATAAAGATGGGTGAAAATCATATGAATTCATAGGGTTTTGGTAAGAGGGTTCCCAAGAGTTCCAAAGTCCTTTAAAAGTTGATTAAAGTTCCATAAGGTTGTTGTAGGTTTTTTCAGGCTATATCCCATTGTCTAGAGCAGTGTTTCTCAACCTGTGGGTCGGGACCCCTGAGGGGGTCGCGAAGGGGTGTCGGAGGGGTTGCCAAAGACCATCAGAAAACAGTATTATCTGCTGGTCATGGGGATTCCATGTGGGAAGTTTGAGCCAATTCTATCGTTGGTGGAGTTCAGAATGTTCTTTGACTGTAGTGAACTATAAATCCCAGCAACTACAATTCCCAAAAGTCAAGGTCTATTTTCCCCAGACCCCACCAGTGTTCTCATTTTTGCATATTGAGTATTTGTACCAAGTTTGGTCGAGATCCACCATTGCGTGAGTCCACAGTGCTCTGTGAATATAGGTGAACTACAACTCCCAAACTCAAGGTCAATGCCCACCAAACCCTTCCAGTGATTTCCCTTGGTCATGGCAGTTCTGTGCAGCAAATTAGGTTCAAAATCATCGCTGGTGGAGTTGAGAATGCTCTTTGATTATAGGTGAACTATAAATCCCAGCAACTACAACTCTCAAATTACAAATCAATCCTCCCCCTAACTCCACTAGCATTTACATGTGGGTGCATTGGGTATTTGTGCCCAGTTTGGTCCAGTGAATGAAAATACATCTTGCATATCTGATATTTATATTATGATTTTTAACCGTAGTAAAATGACTGTTATGAAGTAGCAACAAAAACAATGTTATGGTTGGGGGTCACCACAACATGAGGGACTGTATTAAGGGGTCACAGCATTAGGAAGGTTGAAAACCACTGGTCTAGAGGCATTCTTTCCTGACGTTTCGCCTGCATCCATGGCAAGCATCCTCAGAGGTAGTGAGGTCTGTTGGAACTAGGAAAAAGAGTTTATATATCTGTGGAATGTATTTAAAAACCTCTAAAATTACAACAGCACAACAACAGAGAGGAAACAAACAAGGACATCTAATCACCTCTCAACAAAGGTTTGCTCTAGGCACTGTCAGGCCATTATATGCTATTCAAGGTGGTCAGTTGAAACATTCCCACCTAACTCCAGCAGACAAGAGTTCTTTGTCCTACCCTGGTCATTCCACAGATATATTGTCGAAGGCTTTCATGGCTGGAATCACTAGGTTCTTGTGGGTTTTTTCGGGCTATAGGGCCATGTTCTAGAGGCATTTCTCCTGACGTTTCACCTGCATCTATGGCAAGCATCCTCAGAGGTAGTGAGGTCTGTTGGAAATAGGACAATGGGTTGATATATCTGTGGAATGGCTGGGGTGGGGCAAAGAGCTCTTCTCTGCTGGAGCTAGGTGTGAATGTTTCAACTGACCACCTTCATTAGCATTTGAAGGCCTGGCTGAGCCTGGGAAAATCTTTTGTTGAGAGGTGTTAAGATGTGCCTGGTTGTTTCCTCTCTGCTGTTTTGCTGTTGTAATTTTAGAGTTTTTTAATACTGGTAGCCAGATTTTGTTCATTTGACCACACCTGGAATATTGTGTCCAATTCTGGGCACCACAATTCAAGAGAGATATTGACAAGCTGGAATGTGTCCAGAGGAGGGCGACTAAAATGATCAAGGGTCTGGAGAACAAGCCCTTTGAGGAGCGGCTTAGGGAACTGGGCATGTTTAGCCTGAAGAAGAGAAGGCTGAGAGGAGATATGATAGCCATGTATAAATATGTGAGAGGAAGCCACAGGGAGGAGGGAGCAAGCTTGGTTTCTGCTTCCTTGGAGACTAGGACGCAATGGAACAATGGCTTCAAACTACAAGAAAGGAGATTCCATCTGAACATGAGGAAGAACTTCCTGACTGTGAGAGCCCTTCAGCAGTGGAACTCTCTGCCCCGGAGTGTGGTGGAGGCTCCCTCTTTGGAAGCTTTTAAGCAGAGGCTGGATGGCCATCTGTCAGGGATGATTTGAATGCAATATTCCTGCTTCTTGGCAGAATGGGGTTGGACTGGATGGCCCATGAGGTCTCTTCCAACTCTTTGATTCTATGATTCTATGATTCTATGTCAGCCTTCCTTCCCTCCAAAGTTCATCAAAAGTCCATAAAGATTGGTGAATATCATATGAATTCATAGGGTTTTGGCAAGAGGGTTCCCAAGAGTTCCAAAGTCCTTTAAAAGCTGATTAAAGTTTCATAAGGTTGTTGTAGGTTTTTTTGAGCTATATGGCCATGGTCTAGAGGCATTCTCTCCTGACGTTTCGCCTGCATCCATGGCAAGCATCCTCAGAGGTAGTGAGGTCTGTTGGAACTAAGAAATTTGGGTTTATATATCTGTGGAATTTATTAAAAAACTCTAAAATTACAACAGCACAACAACAGAGAGGAAACAAACAAGGACATCTAATCACCTCTCAACAAAGGTTTGCTCTAGGCACTGTCAGGCCATTATATGCTAATCAAGGTGGTCAGTGGAAACATTCCCACTAGCTCCAGCAGACAAGAGTTCTTTGTCCTACCCTGGTCATTCCACAGATATATTGTCGAAGGCTTTCATGGCTGGAATCACTAGGTTCTTGTGGGTTTTTTCGGGCTATAGGGCCATGTTCTAGAGGCATTTCTCCTGACGTTCCACCTGCATCTATGGCAAGCATCCTCAGAGGTAGTGAGGTCTGTTGGAAATAGGACAATGGGTTGATATATCTGTGGAATGGCTGGGGTGGGGCAAAGAGCTCTTCTCTGCTGGAGCTAGGTGTGAATGTTTCAACTGACCACCTTCATTAGCATTTGAAGGCCTGGCTGAGCCTGGGAAAATCTTTTGTTGAGAGGTGTTAAGATGTGCCTGGTTGTTTCCTCTCTGCTGTTTTGCTGTTGTAATTTTAGAGTTTTTTAATACTGGTAGCCAGATTTTGTTCATTTGACCACACCTGGAATATTGTGTCCAATTCTGGGCACCACAATTCAAGAGAGATATTGACAAGCTGGAATGTGTCCAGAGGAGGGCGACTAAAATGATCAAGGGTCTGGAGAACAAGCCCTATGAGGAGCGGCTTAGGGAACTGGGCATGTTTAGCCTGAAGAAGAGAAGGCTGAGAGGGGATATGATAGCCATGTATAAATATGTGAGAGGAAGCCACAGGGAGGAGGGAGCAAGCTTGTTTTCTGCTTCCTTGGAGACTAGGACGGGGAACAATGGCTTCAAACTACAAGAGAGGAGATTCCATCTGAACATGAGGAAGAACTTCCTGACTGTGAGAGCTGTCAGGAACTCTCTGCCGTTCAGCAGTGGAACTCTCTGAGTGTGGTGGAGGCTCCTTCTTTGGAAGCTTTTAAGCAGAGGCTGGATGGCCATCTGTCAGGGGTGATTTGAATGCAATATTCCTGCTTCTTGGCAGAATGGGGTTGGACTGGATGGCCCAGGAGGTCTCTTCCAACTCTTGGATTCTATGATTTTCATGGTCTCTTCCTTTCTGTTGAAATTGTCGACATGCTTGTGGATTTCAATGGCTTCTCTGTGTAGTCTGATGTGGTGGTTGTTGGTGTGGTCCACAGATATTCCACAGATATATAAACCCATTTTCCTAGTTCCAACAGACCTCACTACCTCTGAGGATGCTTGCCATAGATGCAGGTGAAACGTCAGGAGAGAATGCCTCTAGAACATGGCCATACAGCCCGAAAAAACCTACAACAACCCAGTGTTTCCGGCCATGAAAGCCTTCGACAATACAAAGTTCCATAAGGTTTCTGAAAGTGGGGGAAAGTTCATAAGAGTTGGGCCATGGGGCCATGGAAAAAGCCTTAGGTTCCCACATTGGAAGAGATAGGGGATTATGGGATCATTCCAGCCTGGTGTCCTTGGCAAAGCTATGAATTCCCCAATTTTGAACGATCTTTTACAGCAGTGTTTCTCAACCTTCCTCATGCCATGACCCCTTAATACAGCTCCTCATGTTGTGGTGACCCCCAACCATAATATTATTTTTTGTTGCTACTTCATAACTGTAATTTTGCTACTGTTATGAATCATAATGCAAATATCTGATAGGAGGACTATAAGTATTTTCATTCACTGGACCAAATTTGGCACAAATACCCAATACACCCAAATTTTAATACTGATGGAATTGGGGGAGGGTGGCATTTGGGAGTTGTAGTTGCTGGGATTTATAGTTCACTTATGATCAAAGAGCATTCTGAACTCCACCAATGATGGAAATGAACCAAACATGGCACACAGAACTCCCATGATCAACAGAAAATACTGGAAGGGTTTGGAGGACATTGACCTTAAGTTTTGGAGTTGTAGTTCACCTACATCCAGAGAGCACTGTGGACTCAAACCTTGATGGATCTGGATCAAACTTGGCACAAATACTCAATATACCCAAATGTGAACATTGGTGGAGTTTGGGGAAAATAGACCTTGGCATTTGGGAGTTGTAGATGCTGGGATTTATAGTTCACCTACTCTCATTCTGAACCCCACCAATGATAGAATTGGGCCAAACTTCTCACACAGAACCCCATGACCAACAGAAAATACTGTGTTTTATGATGGTCTTTGGTGACCCCTCTGACACCCTCTTGTGACCCCCCCAGGGGTCCCGACCCCCAGGTTGAGAAACGCTGTTTTACAGAGTCCTGGGGGGCGGGGCCACCTCTGATCTCGATCACACACTTAACGCAGTGAGAAAAGAATGTGAAAAAGTAACTTCTCCAAACCTGCCAGTCAACCTTCGCTTGCCCTTGGAGCTTTGGCAAATGCCTTGTGACTGACTGATTAATTTATGTAATGTGATGCATTTTTTTTAACCGTTTGCTTTGGCAATCAATAAAAGGTGTGAGGTTACCCAGGTTAGCTTTCAGATCAATAAAGAATGAGAAGACAAAAGCCATCGCTAGATTAAAAAGAGAAAGAAATGTAATCATATGCCGGAGCCTAGGTCGGTCCCTCTCGGTTTAATCAAGGAGTCGACTGCTTGGCTCAACAGAAAAGGAAACATACATCAAATGAAGTCATTCGTTACACAACAAGATGGGGAAAGCTTCAAGGAATTTGCTACTATGGAGAGAAGAATTCATTCTTAAGCCGTAGAAGCCGGCGGCTCATATATCAGTTTCATAACGAACCCACAGTGGGCGTCACTCCCAATTTTAAAAGAGCGATTGAAGGTGACAAAGGGGCCCAGATCCTTTAAAGTTCGGACTAAAACCCGGAACGGAGTCAGTATTTCCACTGATAGAGGCTGCATCTGCACTGTAAAATTAATATCTTTTGACAACACGTTAACTGCCATGCTTCAATGCTATAGAACTCCAGGTGTTTTGGACTTCAACTCCCACAATTCAGGGATCTGTCCAGTAGAGTGAACAGATTGGCAGGGCGGAAGCTGAACTCACTGATTTATATTATAGTATTTGTAACGTCAAAGCATACCTAGGAGAAGGCCACAAGAAAACTACATTTCTATCACCTAATTGTCTACATCAGGAATGGGCAAACTTGAGCCCTCCAGGTGTTTTGGACTTCAACTCCCACAATTCAGGGATCTGTCCAGCAGAGTGAACAGATTGGCAGGGCGGAAGCTGAACTCACTGATTTATATTATAGTATTTGTAACTTCAAAGCATGCCTAGGAGAAGGCCTCAAGAAAACTACTTTTCCATTACCTAGTTGTCTACATCAGGCATGGGCAAACTTGGGCCCTCCAGGTGTTTTGGACTTCAACTCCCACAATTCAGGGATCTGTCCAGAAGAGTGAACAGATTGGCAAGGCCGAAGCTGAACAGCAGCTAATCTCACTGATTTTTAATTTCTTCAGAAAGAAATTAAAAACATAAATGTGGGACCAGGCGTTTGGGCAATCTGGCAGATGAATAAAGGACTGTGACGATGGATAGGAATTGGACAAGGTGGAACGAAATATGGACTCTGAGTTTGCGAACGCTGTGTCTGAGATTGGCTATTGATTGTGAGATATATTGTTGTTTTAATTGTTTTAATTGTTGACCATTTAATTGCTGATTTTTATATGTTATTGTATTTGTGTAGGCACCAAGATGTGCTTTTTTGTAAGCTGCCCTGAGTCCCCCCTCGGGGGTTAAGAAGGGCGGGGTAGAAGTATACGAAATAATAAAATAATAATAAATAGTATTTGTGACTTCAAAGCATGCCTAGGAGAAGGCCACAAGAAAACTACATTTCTATCACCTAATAGTCTACATCAGGCATGGGCAAACTTGAACCCTCCAGGTGTTTTGGACTTCAACTCCCACAATTCAGGGATCTGTCCAGCAGAGTGAACAGATTGGCAAGGCGGAAGCTGAACTCACTGATTTATATTATAGTATTTGTAACGTTAAAGCATGCCTAGGAGAAGGCCACAAGAAAACTACCTTTCCATTACCTAGTTGTCTACATCAGGCATGGGCAAACTTGGGCCCTCCAGGTGTTTTGGACTTCAACTCCCACAATTCAGGGATCTGTCCAGAAGAGTGAACGGATTGGCAAGGCGGAAGCTGAACAGCAGCTAATCTCACTGATTTATATTATAGTATTTGTAACTTCAAAGCATGCCTAGGAGAAGGCCACAAGAAAACTACATTTCCATCACCTAGTTCTCTACATCAGGCATGGGCAAACTTGGGCCCTCCAGGTGTTTTGGATTTCAACTCCCACAATTCAGGGATCTGTCCAGCAGAGTGAACAGATTGGCAAGGCGGAAGCTGAACAGCAGCTAATCTCATTGATTTATATTATAGTATTTGTAAGTTCAAAGCATGCCTAGGAGAAGGCCACAAGAAAACTACATTTCTATCACCTAATTGTCTACATCAGGCATGGGCAAACTTGAACCCTCCAGGTGTTTTGGACTTCAACTCCCACAATTCAGGGATCTGTCCAGCAGAGTGAACAGATTGGCAAGGCGGAAGCTGAACAGCAGCTAATCTCACTGATTTATATTATAGTATTTGTAACTTCAAAGCATGCCTAGGAGAAGGCCACAAGAAAACTACGTTTCCATTACCTAATTGTCTACATCAGGCATGGGCAAACTTGGGCCCTCCAGGTGTTTTGGACTTCAACTCCCACAATTCAGGGATCTGTCCAGAAGAGTGAACAGATTGGCAAGGCGGAAGCTGAACAGCAGCTAATCTCATTGATTTATATTATAGTATTTGTAACTTCAAAGCATGCCTAGGAGGAGGCCACAAGAAAACTACATTTCCATTACCTAATTGTCTACATCAGGCATGGGCAAACTTGGGCCCTCCAGGTGTTTTGGACTTCAACTCCCACAATTCAGGGATCTGTCCAGAAGAGTGAACAGATTGGCAAGGCGGAAGCTGAACAGCAGCTAATCTCACTGATTTATATTACAGTATTTGTAACTTCAAAGCATGCCTAGGAGGAGGCCACAAGAAAACTACATTTCCATTACCTAGTTGTCTACATCAGGCATGGGCAAACTTGGGCCCTCCAGGTGTTTTGGATTTCAACTCCCACAATTCAGGGATCTGTCGAGCAGAGTGAACAGATTGGCAAGGCAGAAGCTGAACTCACTGATTTATATTATAGTATTTGTAACGTCAAAGCATGCCTAGGAGAAGGCCTCAAGAAAACTACCTTTCCATTACCTAGTTGTCTACATCAGGCATGGGCAAACTTGAGCCCTCCAGGTGTTTTGGACTTCAACTCCCACAATTCAGGGATCTGTCGAGCAGAGTGAACAGATTGGCAAGGCGGAAGCTGAACAGCAGCTAATCTCACTGATTTATATTATAGTATTTGTAACTTCAAAGCATGCCTAGGAGATGGCCACAAGAAAACTACATTTCTATCACCTAATTGTCTACATCAGGCATGGGCAAACTTGAACCCTCCAGGTGTTTTGGATTTCATCTCCCACAATTCAGGGATCTGTCCAGAAGAGTGAACAGATTGGCAAGGCAGAAGCTGAACAGCAGCTAATCTCACTGATTTATATTATAGTATTTGTAACTTCAAAGCATGCCTAAGAGAAGGCCACAAGAAAACTACATTTGCATCACCTAATTGTCTACATCAGGCATGGGCAAACTTGAGCCCTCCAGGTGTTTTGGACTTCAACTCCCACAAGTCCTAACAGCCTACCGGCTGTTAGGAATTGTGGGAGTTGAAGTCCAAAACACCTGGAGAGCCTAAGTTGACCAATGCCTAGAATCATGGGAGTTGTCACTTGGTGAGGCACCTCTCCTTCAGCGGAGAAGGCTAAACGACCCCATAGTACTAAACCATTGCTGCTACAAGTGGTTTCAAACTGCATTAATTCTACAGTGTAGATGCGCCCAGAGCCTATCAAGCAGTGTAGGCTTGCTGCCAACTCTGTCCCCTTCTACACTGCCACATAAACCAGATTATCAAATCAGACAACCCACATTATCCTATTTAAACTAGATTATCTGGGGCTACACTGCCATATAATCCACTTCAAAGTGGATAATCTGGATTTTATATGGCAGTGTAGAAGGGGCCTTTGTCTCTGTCCTATAGAATCCATAAGGGAGACTGCAATCACCTCTCCTTGCAAAGATTGGCAGCCTTTCGCGTCTTGCAAACGCATTGAGGAAAGTAGAGTATAGTTATCCCTCTGTATCCACAGATAGTGTGTCCATAGAGTCTTAATCCATGGATTTGGTATGCACACACTCCTTATCCACAGATTCAGTATCCACGAATTTCATATCCATTGAGTCCGTACCAAAGGAATTTGCACCCATGGATTCTGTAATCATAGAATCATAGAATCATAGAATCAAAGAGTTGGAAGAGACCTCATGGGCCATCCAGTCCAACCCCATTCTGCCAAGAAGCAGGAATATTGCATTCAAATCACCCCTGACAGATGGCCATCCAGCCTCTCTTTAAAAGCTTCCAAAGAAGGAGCCTCCACCACACTCCGGGGCAGAGATTCATGGATTTTGGATCCACAAATGCTGTGTCCATGGATTCTATATGCATGGATTGAGAAAGCCATGAAACTTGGAACTGGTACAAAACAGACACCAGCTTGCAAGACAGTATATTCACTGGAATGACAAGGAAGGTGTGGGGAATGCAAACTACTTTCACTCAGCCCAGCATCAACATGTTTTTTTTTTGCAAAAGATTAAGCATATTAATGCAAGCAAGAGATTAGGCATGTTCTCTAGGATACAGAACTATGTTTCCTTTACGGGAGCAGTCTCTACTTGCAGGACATGATCTGGAGGAACTCTTCGTAGAATGCTAGAGTTGTAAGAGACCTCATGGGCCATCCAGTCCAACCCTATTCTGTCAAGAAGCAGGAATATTGCATTCAAGGTTGGATGGCCGTCTGTCAGAGGTGCTTTGAATGCAATTTTCCTGCATATTGGCAGAGTGGGGTTGGACTGGATGGTCCATGATGTCTCTTATCACAGAATCATAGAATCAAAGAGTTGGAAGAGACCTCATGGGCCATCCAGTCCAACCCCCTGCCAAGAAACAGGAATATTGCATTCAAATCACCCCTGAATCTAACTCTAGGATTCTATGATTCTATAAGGATGCCTTCCTTTTAATTTCACAATCTTCTCCGAGCACAGATTGAGAAATCCCCAAAACCACATGTGCCTCTCTCTCACGCCGTGCCCAAACGGGAACGGCGGGTTCTATCACGAAGAGGGGTGCGGATCGTCGTTTATTCCTATCTTTACAATTCGGTTGGCTCCATCCGAAAGGCCCAACTTGGGTGTTCCCCTTCTCCGAAAGACTGACTAGCTCATGTTCGGGCATGGGTCCAAAGGAGACACCCTTACTTCTTTGGCAACTCTAAAAGAAGGAAAGAGGAATCACTACTTCATTTCGTATCTGAGAGAAGCAGCTGAGAGTTGGACGGCTACAACCGAGTGTTGGACGGCTACAACCGAAGACAATGGCTTCCCATTCGTTTTCAGAGGAGCAGGTCTCCGAGTTTAAGGAAGCCTTCCTGCTCTTCGACAAGGATGGGGATGGTGCCATCACCTCTCAAGAGCTGGGCACAGTCATGAGGTCCCTTGGGCAAAACCCAACAGAAGCCGAGCTGCAGGACATGATCAGGAAGCTGGACACCGACGGGAACGGCATGGTGGACTTCCCCGAGTTCCTCAACCTCTTGGCCCGGCGGATGAAGAACGCCGACAGTGAGGATGAAGTCCGGAAGGCCTTCCAGGTATTTGATAAGGATGGCAATGGCTACGTCAGCGCGGCCGAGCTGAGGCACATCATGACCAAGCTGGGCGAGAAGCTGACGGACGAAGAAGTGGAGGAGATGATCAAGGAGGCCGACGTGGACGGAGACGGGCAAGTCAACTACGAAGAGTTCGTCCGGATCATGTCCTGCAAGTAGAGACTGCTCCCGTGGAAGGAACATAGTTCTGTATCCTTGAGAACATGCCCGATCTCTTGCTTCCATTAATGTTGGGCTAATTGAACGTTGGAGATGAGCCTTAATTCATCATTGGGAAGAATGGGGACTTCAGGTATCTGGTGTGCTTTGTTCCTCTGCTACCCAAAGCTGAAGCGTTGCTTTGTCATGGGACTTTTCTATATCCTACACTATGATATGGAGGAACTTGCTATTGTAATCTATACTGGTGGTGGACAGAAGGTAGATTGGACTCCTGTTAGATCTTTGGGTGGAGAGCAGGACATTGACAACGCTTCTTGTTATCCAGAAATAGCTTAATCATAGCAAGTCAAATAAATCCTGCTATGACTCGTCTTCCTTGGATGATTTATTTCAACCTCAACACTCTTTAAAACACAAATATGACTCAACGCAACAAGCTTGTTCTTTAGAGCGCTGAATTAGAAAATTGCATTGGATGGGTCACACTAGTTTCTTAGATAGGGTTATCATGGTCTCCTATGCATGAGTAGATGGCAACTGGTGATGGCCTATGTTCTGTATCTCAAAAACTAGACCTGAGAGGGGGGAACTGGTGACATTTTTGGAATCTGCAGGTCAAATATACCCAGGAAAAGGGCTAACATCGGAGAGAGGGG
The DNA here is from genome assembly GCF_037176765.1 of Anolis sagrei. Lineage (NCBI taxonomy): Eukaryota > Metazoa > Chordata > Lepidosauria > Squamata > Anolidae > Anolis > Anolis sagrei. Next base: position 194,280,181 of record NC_090025.1, on the reverse strand, counting down.
GAAACTGGTGACATTTTTTGGAATCAACAGGTCAAATATACCCAGAAAAAGGGCTAACATCGCAGACATCAAAATGTGTGTCAGCCAATGCTATTAATTGTTGGGTCTTCAAGGTTGAGTCATTATTTGACCTACAAGCTGTAGCTCTGTGAGTCAACCCATGGCTCTTGGGATAGAAGGCTAGTTGGTGGTTTCCATGTCCGCTTTCGGTTTTAGTCAGAACTATAAACAAGTTAACCAAAGTACTAGAGTAGTGGTTCTCAAGCTTTCTAATGCCATGACCCTTTAATACGGTTCCTCATGTAGACCCTCAACCATGATATTATTTTCATTGCTACTTCATAACTATAATTTTGCTACTGTAATGAATCGTAATGTCAATATCTGATATGCAGGATGTAGTTTCATTCACTGGATCACATTTGACACAAACACACAATATGTCAAAATTTGAATACTGGTGGGGTTGGGGGGATTGATTTTATGTCATTTGAGAGTTGTAGTTGCTGAGATTTATAGTTCACCTACAATCAAAGAGCATTTTTAACTCCACCAATTGAACCAATCTTGGCACACAGAACTCCCACAACCAACAGAAAAAATTGGAAGGGTTTGGTGGGCATTGACCTTGAGTTTGGGAGTTGTAGTTCAGCTACATCCAGAGAGCACTGTTGACTCACACAATGATGGATCTGAACCAAACTTGGCACAAATACTCAATATGGCCAAATGTGAACACTGGTGGAATTTGGGGGGGGAGGGGGGGGGATAGACCTTGACATTTAGGAATTGTAGTTGCTGGGATGTATAGTTCACCTACAATCAAAGAGCATTGTGAACTGCACCAACGATAGAATTGAACCAAACCTGGCACACAGAACTCCCATGACCAACAGAAAATACTGGAAGGGTTTGGTGGGCATTGACCTTGAGTTTGGGAGTTGTAGTTCACCTCCATCCATTTGTGAATTCAAATTCTGAATTCCACCAATGATGGAATTGAACCAATCTTGGCATACAGAACTCCCACAGAACTCCCACAGCCAACAGAAAATACTGAAAGGGTTTGGTGGGCATTGACCTTGAGTTTGGGAGTTGTAGTTCACCTCCATCCATTTGTGAATTCAAATAATGATGGATCTGGACCAAACTTGACATGAATTCTCAATATGCCCAAATGAACTCCACCAATGATGGAATTGAACCAATCTTGGCACACAGAACTCCCACGGCCAACCAAAAATACTAGAAGGGTTTGGTTGGGATTGACCTTGAGTTTGGGAGTTGTAGTTCACATATATCCAGAGAGCACTGTGGACTCAAACAATGATGGATCTCGACCAAATTTGGCACGAATACTCAATATGTCCAAATGTGAACACTAGTGGGATTTAGGGAAAATAGACTTTGACATTTGGGAGTTATAGTTGCTGGGATTTATAGTTAACTTATAATCAAAGAGCACTCTGAATTCAGCCCACAATTGATCTGCACCAAACTTGGCACACTACCTACCTGACCAACATTGAATACTGGTAGGGTTGGGAAGGGGTCATTTTTAAATGCTGGGAGTTGTAGGTCACCAACACCAGAAAGGAGGAGAAGGACAGGCAAAGAGATCTTCAGTATTCTCTGCCAAAAGGGTGCCTAAGCCCACCAGAAATATGTGTTTTCTGATGGTCTTTGGCGACCCCTCTGAAACCCCCCTCATGACCCCCCCGGGGGTCCCGATCCCTAGGTTGAGAAACACCATACTCTGCACCAGGATCATTAAAATAATTTTGAAGATCGGCTGAACTTCTTGGGTAGCATTTTGGAAGTTCGGACTAAAATCCGCAGTGGGTTACGCACTTCATTGAAATGGGAGCTGCCACTGTGGATTAAATAACCTTTTCCAGGCTCTCCTTATAGGTAAGACGAGTTGGTGGCTTCCATGTCTGCTCTGGGTTTTAGTCTGAACTTTAGACAAGCTGCCCAAAGTACTACTAAAGCAAACTCTGCACCAGGAGTTCATCTTGAAGCTTGGTTCAACTTCTTAGGTTGCATTTTGGAAGTTCGGACTAAAATCCGCAGTGGATTACCCACTTCATTGAAATGGGATAAAATAGCCTTTTCCAGCCTCTGCTTACCTTCTCCTCGCGTCCTGAGAAGTGTGCTTGACTTCAGAGGACAGGTTACATAAACCAGGTTCGGATAGTCTCCCTGCTCTGCGTAATGTCAGAGTGATGGAAAGATCGCGCCTGACATTGGAAACAATGCCTGGCTCTTTCCTTCCTCCTCCAAACCCAACAGGCATCACCTTATAAAGAAAGCTTTCAGCCACAATCCAGAGTCATCCAGGTTCAGCCGTCAGGATTAATGGAAGTGGCCTCGCACTCAAAATTAGAGTGAGGGAAAAGTTACTTTTGTAGACCACACATACAGAGAGAAAACTGACACTGATGAAGGGATTTGGGATTGTATTCTCTGGGGTCCTTTAATATTAGACAGTTATAGACCTATGTTCCATTTGAATTCCATCCATAACACTACGCAAGATACTCCACTTTGGCAGGAAAAATTAGTGAGATGATTGGCCAAAACTAACAAAATGAAGTTCAACAGTGACAAATGCAAGATACTCCACTTAGGCAGAAAAAACGAAATGCAAAGATACAGAATGGGGGACAATGCCTGGCTCGAGAGCAGTATGTGTGGAAAAGATCTTGGAGTCCTTGTGGACAACAAGTTAAACACGAGCCAGGAATGTGATGTGGCGGCAAAAAAAGCCAATGGGATTTTGGCCTGCATCAATAGTAACATAGTGCCTAGATCTAGGGAAGTCATGCTCCCCATGCTCTATTCTGCTTTGGTTAGACCACATCTGGAATATTGTGTCCAATTCTGGGCACCACAATTCAAGAGAGATATTGAGAAGCTGGAATGTGTCCAGAGGAGAGCGACTAAAATGATCAAGGGTCTGGAGGACAAGCCCTATGAGGAGCGGCTTAAGGAGCTGGGCATGTTTAGCCTGAAGAAGAGAAGGCTGAGAGGAGATATGATAGCCATGTATAAATATGTGAGAGGAAGCCACAGGGAGGAGGGAGCAAGCTTGTTTTCTGCTTCCCTGAAGACTAGGATGCAATGGAAAAATGGCTTCAAACTACAAGAGAGGAGATTCCATCTGAACATGAGGGAAAACTTCTTGACTGTGAGAGCCGTTCAGCAGTGGAACTCTCTGCTCCGGAGTATGGTGGAGGCGCCTTCTTTGGAAGCTTTTAAACAGAGGCTGGATGGCCATCTGTTAGGGGTGATTTGAATGCAATATTCCTGCTTCTTGGCAGAATGGGGTTGGACTGGATGGCCCAGGAGGTCTCTTCCAACTCTTTGATTCTATGATTCTATGGCTACGCAACACAAATTTTGTTCCTGGGCAATCCATGTCATTTCCTAATTAGGTCTATGATAAAAACATGGGAAAAGTTTATTAAACTGCAAAAACTTTGCTTCTGCAAGAGGGACAACCTGTAGTACATTTTGCTCTGGTTTTGCAATGAATCTCTCATCATCGAGTCTCAACCAATTCAACATACAAGGGTTGAATGAAAAGTAATGCCTCCACCTTCGTTACTTGGGTTTGGATGGGAATATTTTAATGAATCAAACGCAGAAATAATCCTTAGAATGTGCTCTTTAACTACCACTATTCACTAGGTCCGTGATGCACCCACAACACAACAGAAGTCATTGAATGTCATGAGTAGCATGTTAAGAGCATAGAATCCTAGAGTTGGATGACACTTCATGGGCCATCCGGTCCAACTCCCTGCCAAGAAGCAAGAAAATTACATTCAAAGCACCCCTGACAGATGGCCATCCAGCCTCTGTTCAAAAGCCCCCAAAGAAGGAGACTCCACCACACTCCAGGGCAGAGTGTTCCACTGCTGAACAGCTCTCACAGTCAGGAAGTTCTTCCTCATATTCAGATGGAATCTCCTCTCTCGTAGTTTGAAGCCATTGTTCCGCGTCCTAGTCTCCAGGGCAGCAGAAAACAAGCTTGCTCCCTCCTCCCTATGAGTCCCGCTCCCATATTTATACATGGCTATCATGTCATATCTCAACCTTCTCTTCTTCAGGCTAAACATGCCCAGCTCCTTAAGCCGCTCCTCATAGGGCTTGTTCTCCAGACCCTTGATCATTTCAGTCGCCCTCTTTCTCTGGACACATTCCAGCTTGTCAATATGTCTCTTGAATTGTGGTGCCCAGAAGTTGAAACAATATTCCAGGTGTGGTCTAACCAAGGCAGAATAGAGCATTGGGAGCATGACTTCCCTAGATCTAGACCCCAGGCTCCTATTGATGCGGGCCAAAATCCCATTTGGTTTGTGGACTCAGATAATCCAGTTCTAAGCAGATATTGTGGATTATATGGCTGTGTGGAAGGGCCCATGGAGAATGGCAAAGCCAAACATAAATCTTGGCAAGAAGCTCTGTGATAGCATCACCGTGAATGAGAATTGACTTAAAGGCACATAAGAAGAACAAAACTCCAACTAGGTATGACTTTGTATCATAATATCCTTGTGTTTGGCGGGGATGTGCTCTTGGCCAGACCACAGATATGACCAAACAGTACTAAATTGCTTCTCTTCCATTCCCAATGCACCACAGCAAAGAGGAATCTCTAGATCTTCCAATGCAACTCTATATTCAATTTTTAGGGGGATGATATAATAGAATTATCTGAAAGTCCTAGGAAAGGAATGGCTATATGAAACCATAGATATGGGTTGTGCAGTTATGGGACCTTGGTGGGCCTAGTGAAGGGCACCATTATACCCATTATACCCGTGTTTCTGCCTCATCAACCTAGTTCAAGATCACTCCAGGGATCTCGACTTGCAAGGTGGAACTGTCTCTCATTAACTCCTCTCCCTCTCTTCTTCAGGCTAAGCATGCCCAGCTCTTTCAGCCGCTCCTCATAGGGCTTGTTCTCCAAATGTTCTTGCTTATGTAGACTTGACCTCGGATGACTAACCATCATGGACAACAAGTTAAACATGAGCCAACAATGTGATGTGGTGGCAAAAAAAGCCAATGGGATTTTGGGCTGCATCAATAGGGAGCATAGTGTCTAGATCTAGGGAAGTAATGCTACCACTCTATTCTCTTTTGGTTAGCCACATCTGGAATATTGTGTCCAATTCTGGGCACCACATTTCCAGAGAGATATTGACAAGCTGGAATGTGTCCAGAGGAGAGTGACTAAAATGATAAAAGGTCTGGAGAACAAGCCCTATGAGGAGCGGCTTAAGGAGCTGGGCATGTTTAGCCTGAAGAAGAGAAGGCTGAGAGGGGATATGATGTTGGTTGTTCATTCGTTCAGTCATCTCTGACTCTTCGTGACCTCATGGACCAGCCCACGCCAGAGCTCCCTGTCGGCCGTTACCACCCCCAGCTCCCTCAAGGTCAGTCCAGTCACTTCAAGGATGCCATCCATCCATCTTGCCCTTGGTCGGCCCCTCTTCCTTTTGCCTTCCACTTTCACCAGCATAATTGTCTTCTCTAGGCTTTGCTGTCTCCTCATGATGTGGCCAAAGTACTTCAACTTTGTCTCTAGTATCTTTCCCTCCAATGAGCAGCCGGGCTTTCTTTCCTAGAGGATGGACTGGTTGGATCTTCTCGCAGTCCAAGGCACTCTCAGAACTTTCCTCCAACACCACAGCTCAAAAGCATCGATCTTCCTTCGCTCAGCCTTCCCTAAGGTCCAGCTCTCACATCCGTAGGTTACTACAGGGAATACCATGGCTTTGACTAGGCGGGGATATGATAGCCATGCATAAATATGTGAGAGGAAGCCACAGGGAAGAGGAGGGAGCAAGCTTGTTTTCTGCTTCCCTGGAGGCTAGGACGCAATGGAACAATGGCTTCAGACTACAAGAGAGGAGATTCCATCTGAACACAAGGAAGAACTTCCTGACTGTGAGAGCCGTTCAGCAGTGGAACTCTCTGCCTCCAAGTGTGGTGGAAGCTCCTTCTTTGTAAGCTTTGAAACAGAGGCTGGATGGCCATTTGTCAGGGGTGATTTGAATGCAATATTCCTGCTTCTTGGCAGAATGGGGTTGGACTGGATGGCCCAGGAGGTCTCTTCCAACTCTTTGATTCTATGATTCTATGATGCTCTATATATGACTTAGCCTTGACTAACCATCATCTGAGCCGTGTGATATTTTCTCCATCAATCTTAAGGGCGATTGAAGAGCAAAGCTGGAGTTGAGACAATGCAAAAGAAAGACAAAAGACAGCGAAGTAGCAGCGGCTGCCCTCCCACTGCTTCCAGGTCGATGCTTGTCATTTCAAGAGCCAACGAAAACACCAGACTCAGCAGCGAGATATAAAAAGACCAGCGTCACCCGTTCTCCAGAATGAAACACAATGGGACGGTTGTGTGCTATTTATAGGCGGCACTTGCTTCCCTTTCTTCCCTCGCTCTCTTGCGGTCTGGCCTGAACTCCGAAAGCATCCAGAGAGAGTAAACAACACCCCTTTGGAACAGAGTTGCGTCAAAGGTTTGCCTTTCCAAATAGAGTCCGAAATGCCGATAGCAACGTGTGTAGTCTGGGAGAAACAAACAATGATCCACACTGAAGACCAAAACACACCGAACAATTACAGCAGCTTGATAACATTCCAATGGGTATAGGTAAAGTTTTTCCCCTGACATTAAATCCAGTCATGTCCGACTCTGGATGTTGGTGCTCATCTCTATTTCCAAGCCAAAGAGCCGGCGTTGTCCGTAGACACCTCCAAGGTCATGTGGCCATTGGCATGACTGCATGGAGCACCATTACCTTCCCACAGAAATGGTACCTATTGATATACTCACATTTGGATGTTTTCAAAATGCTAGGTTGGCAGAAGCTGGGGCTAACAGTGGGAGCTCACCCCGCTCCACAGATTCGAACCTGCGACCTTTTGGTCAACAAGCTCAGCAACTCAGCAGTTTATCCCACTGCACCACTAATGGGTATATAGTCTTTCCTTGCTACTTCGCAGTTCGCCTATTGCGGACTCGCTGTTTCGCGGATTGCAAAAAATATCAAGTTAAAATATATATCATGGTATTTTCGCTGTTTTGTGGGGTTTTGCAACCGCTGTTCTCCAAGACACTTCAAGGCTTTCTTAGTCTAGTCCTCAATGGACTGGCACCTGACTTTGATTAACTGTATTTTCTCTGTAAGAAAAAACCCTATTTAACCTCTCCCAGGCTGCTTACTATCTATGCCTCATTGGTGTGGGCCCTACTACTGATTCCAAATGCGTCTGGGTATCGAGTAGACCTACCAGCCGAGGCTTGAAGATATTTCAGCTGGAGTTCAGTGGATCTGTAATGCTGTCCTCCCTCCGAGAATTCTTCGAAACTTCAGGGCTGTTTTCCCTCTGATTGCTGTGAGGCTGAGAAACTGTGAGCTCTCAGTCAGAAACTTGGGACCTTTTTCCTGGAATTTCTGTTTCTGTATCCCCGGATGTTATTGAGAAAGGAAGCTTTTCTACGGGACGAGCTGGTCTATGTCCTATGACTTAGCTACCTTGTGTGAGACTGACCAAAAATGGCTCCTTTCCCTCCCAGAGCCCTGAACAAGGGGCGGAACCAAAGCTTAATTATGATGGACAGGTGGCCTGCCCTATGACTGCAAAACAGATAACAGAAAGAAAATAAAGTTGGAGCTTCTGGTACGGCCGTACCAGCACAAAGGTCATGATTGCTTGGAGCGCCGTTACCTTCCCACTGGAGCGGTACCTATTGATGTACTCACATTTGCATGTTTTCAAAACTGCTAGGTTGGAAGAAGCTGGGGCTAACAGCGGGAGCTCACACCACTCCCTGGATTTGAACCTGCGACCTTTCAGTCAGCAAGTTCAGCAGCTCAGCGGTTTAACCAACTGTGCTACCGAGGGAGTTCTGGTTAGACTGTTTGTATCTTTCATAAAAAGCTCACCAAACTATACATCTGGCCATGGCAATTAAAGTGGTGTTAAACTACTAACCAGGAGTTCCTTGATGAAGAAACCCATTGAAATGGTTTGTCCCTGCAATGAACAGCCATAGAAATGGCCAGTCATATTCAGGGTTAGTGCCAGGGGCTAGCTAGTATAAATGGGCATCTGAGATAATGAACTTTATAGTCAGCAACCTTTGCATGACACTATTTAGTAATTGCTAGTTTGCAGGTCATGCCATAGGCATGAAGGACAACGTATGTTTATGTGGGGTTTCCCCTCTTCCTGCATCTCCTCTAACCTACAGCAATTCCAAATTTCTTTCCTCCATTAGAACATGTATTTGATTATACACAAGTATTTGCAATTGCAAACACAACAAACTCTCAGGCCCCTTCTACACCGCCATATAATCCAAATTAGCAAAGCAGATAATCCACATTATCTGCTTTGAACTGGATTGGATGACTTTCTACACAGTCATATAATCCAGTTCAAAGCATATAATCTGGATTTTATATGTCAGTGTAGAAGGGGTATTTGATTATTTTAGATCGGTGGGATTGATCATTGTTCAGCTTCTGCCTTACCCATCTGATTACTCTGCTTGACAGATTTCTGTGCAAATAAAAACAGATGTTGTTGTTATGGTTTGAATTTTGGACTATGACTCTGGAGACCTGGGTTCAGATCCCTGCTTGGTCATGAAACTCAGTGGATGACCTTGGGAAAGTCGCATACTCTCAGCCTCAGAGGAAGGCAACAGCAAATGTCCTCCAAACCAATCTAGGGAAGGAAGTCTTGTGATAAGGTCACCCTAGGTGGGAAAAAGACTGAAGGAACACAGCAACAACAATGTTTTGTGGGCTGGAAGGGAATTACACTTATATTCCTCCTCTCTCTCTCTCTCTCTCTCTCTCTCTCTCTCTCTGTGTGTCTATATATATATATATATATATATACACATGCACACATACATTACAGACACACACACACACATATATATGCAAATATACACATATACACACACACATATACATCTACACACATATACATATATATATACACACACACATATATGCATATACACAAGCACACACATATACACAAATTTATAACCACATATACACACACACACATATTCATATACATATATCCATGCACACATACATGCAGAGACACACACATACATATATGCAAATATACACATACACACATACATATACACCTCACACATATACATATATATACACACACAAATTTACACATATATGCATATACACAAGCACACACATATCCACAATATACATATACACATATAAACACAGAAATACACAAATACACACACATATATGCATATACACAAGCACACACATATCCACAATATACACATACACATGTAAACACACAGAAATACACATATATATATACACAAACACATATATATATACACACATATATGCATATACACAAGCACACACATATCCACAATATACATATACACATATAAACACAGAAATATGCAAATATATTCACACACACACACACATATATATACACAAACATACATATACACACATATACACAAATATATACACACAAAAAACACACATACACAGACTGGGCCACAGCAACGCGTGGCACGGGACATCTAGTTTTGCATCTTACACCTACACACCACAGGCTCTCCCTTTGAGCTATGATCCACTTAACCCAGAGCTTCCTTATAGACACTAGTGACCCATTCCACAATGAGGGTCAAACGAGATGTCACCCTTGTGATGAAGACCTGCCTTTGTTTATTTGCATAACTACAGTCTCTATTTGGGGAAGTGGTGCATTTAATCCACGTCTCCCCTTCATTTACTCCTGTCTAATCACCAGGAAAGCACCTATTGTCTTTTGCAGGTGAGGGGGAAAAAAGCACAGGTGCTCATCTCGTTCCTGGGGAGTTAATGCCAGCTTTGGAGTGTTCCCAAATGACCACGGGGTGGGATGGGGAGGGCTAAACTACAGCCTTCCCGTTCTTCAAAGTAGCCCAGGACTTTGCAAACAAAACACATTGAAGTCCTGATCACTGATGTTTTAATTTATAGCCTGGCCCAGAACGGTTCCTACTTCAATATAACATAAACACTTGGTTTGCGGATCTCACTTTTGAACAGTTGATTAATATGAGGGTTGAATGAAAAGTAATGCCTCCACCTTCGTTACTTGGGTTTGGCTGGGAATATTTTAATAAATCAAACACAGAAAGTAATCCTTAGAATGTGCTCTTGAAGTACCACTATTCACTTTTCCACATAATCACCAAACAATTGGATACATTTCTGCCAACGATGAACAAGTTTCTGAAGCCATCACGGAAGAAGTCGACACTCTGTTTTGGGTACCCATCGTGCACAGATCTTCTGATAGTCAAGCAAAGCAATAATGTGACCCTCACGTTCTTGTGAAATGCCGATTATGCTTGAAATTTCTCTCTGAGTGATACGACGATCATCCTGAATCAATCTGTTCCATCTCCCAGGAGCCTGATTTGCCTTACTTTATAGTTGCTTGAGGTTGCTTCCTCTTGCATTTTCTCCCAGGGCTGCTGCAGCTTTGCAAGAGTCTTAAAAGTTAATAGTATCAGAGTCTGCAGGCCTCTTTGCAACTATTGGCTTAGAGAGAAGCTCTTTGAGTTTAGGGACCGCCTTTTCTCCCAGGGAAAGATCCCCATTTTAGATTCTCCCCTGCCTTTTCAGTTTGAGGAAAGACTTCTGACGTCCTGATGACTAGGCAGTTAGCTCTGGGAGAACCATTGCAAAAACTAAATTGAGTAAGTTATATTAAGCTATAGATAGTATATATACATTATAGATAAGTATTAAGCTATATTGAGTTAATACAGATAGTATATTGTGTATTGAGCTGTATTGAGATATTATAGACGGATAAGCTTAATTGAGAAGATTGAGTTATATAGTTATAGAGAGAGAGTCTTGACTGCTTTGTCTCCAGAACTAACCTTAAGTTATATATAGGGAAAAACCTGCTTTTTTTCTAAACCACAATAGCTTAAGGTTAGGGTGTTAAGATTCCAGGATCTTATCTGCTGTCTGGAAAAAGGGTTACCTCTGTAACTAAAGAAAGGAAAGAATATTTTTGTAGTTTCATCTATTGACTGTTTGTTTGCAATTTTGATGAACTGTGCCAAGTCTTCAAGGACTTTGAATAAATAAATATCCTTTTTTTATGTTTAAATCAGTAATAGTCTCAGTTGCTGAGTATCTCAAGCTTCTCAATATAGACACCTGCAGTTCGCTCAGACATAGAGAAAAGCACATCGCAGTTTTATTTTTTATATCATCTGGCAGACCGCACACAATCTATCAACCTTTTGCTTGTGAAACTCGGTGGTTGCTGTCACAGGATATCCAACTCTTTGTTTGTCACGCAAGTCAGACGTTCCCACCTCAACATCTTTAAACTTATTCGCCAATGACACACAGCACTCACATCAACGCAATTACCATAAACAGCTTGCATTCTCTTTTGAATCTCCTTTGGGGTGACACTTTCTGCTGTCAAGAATTCAATGACTGCACCTTGCTTAGGTTGCATTGACCAACTGTGTGCTCAGGGTTCCATACTTTGCACTTTAACAACACAACTGTTTAATGGTAAGGCTTCCCACCAAAATAGATCTGTAGAGGAGAGTCTACTGAACAAGCCAGTACCTGCCGCATACTAGTACTGCCATCTGTTGAGGAGTTACGAAGGTGGAGGCATTACTTTTCATTCAACCCTTGTATGTTTGGATTCTCTGTTCCCCACTCTCTGGAAGTTCTAGACTATGGTATTTAAGGAAAGGGACCAAGGTCAGGCCTTGTGAATGTGCCTTCAAGTTGACTCATGGCGATCCCATGAATTTCCTAGGATTTCATGGAACCATAGTGTTGGACGAGACTCCAAAAGTCATCCAGTCCAACCCCCGCCATGCAGGAATACACAATGAAAGCACTCCCAACAGATGGCCATGCTCAGAGGTGGAATCTTTGGGGTGGAACTACTATTACTTTCCTCATCAAGTTCAGCTAGGAATTAAAATTCCTCCCTTGGTAGAATGGCTCAGCACTCCCTCATCCTCACTCCTCCCTAACGCTATTTTCTGCGTATTCTCCATGGGAAGGGAGGTTGCAAAAGATCTCATGCTTTTGAGGGCTTTGTCCTAAACCCTTGCAATCCCTTAGGAATGCCACACTCAGTCTCCTCCATTTCTGGTTTTCTGAGTGGAACAAAGACACGCACCTCCTGTTTTCCATCTAGCCTGAAACGTAGACCCAAACAGAGCTCCTCTTTTGCCCCAGGACTGGAAAAACCCAAAAGAGAAACAGATGCAGCAAAGGAGGGAGAGAAGCTAATGAGAGACAGTTCCACCTTGCAAGTCGAGATCCCTGGAGTGATCTTGAACTAGGTTGGTGAGGCAGAAACACGGGTATAATAAGAAGAAACATGGCTCAGATGATGGCTAGTCAAGGCTAAGTCATATATAGAGCATCATCTGAGGTCAAGTCTACATAAGTGAGAACATTTGGAGAACAAGCCCTATGAGGAGTGGCTGAAAGAGCTGGGCATGCTTAGCCTGAAGAAGAGAGGGAGAGGAGTTAATGAGAGACAGTTCCACCTTGCAAGCTGAGATCCCTGGAGCGATCTTGAACTAGGTTGGTGAGGCAGAAACACGGGTATAATGGTGCCCTTCACTAGGCCCACCAAGGTCCCATAACAGCACAACCCATATCTATGGTTTCACATAGCCATTCCTTTCCTAGGACTTTCAGATAATTCTATGATATCTTCCCCCTGAAAGTTGAATATAGAGTTGCATTGGAAGACCTAGAGCAATGATTCTCGACCTTCCTAATGCTGCGACCCCTTAATTCAGTTCCTCGGGTTGTGGTGACCCCCCAAACATAACATTATTTTTGTTGTCATTTCACAACTGTGATTTTGCTACTGTCATGAATTGTAATGTAAATATCTGCTATGCAGGTTGTATTTTCATTCACAGGACCAAGTTTGGCACAAATACTCAATATGCCCAAATTTGAATACTGGTGGAGTTGGGGAGGGGATTGATTTTTGTCATTTGGGAGTTGTAGTTGCTGGGATTTATAGTTCACCTACAAAGAGCATTCTGAACTCTACCAATGATGAAATTGAACCAAACCTGGCACGCACAATGCCCACAACCAAAATACAGGAATTGATTGGTGACCATTGACCTTGGGTTTTGGAGTTGTAGTTCACCTACATCCAGAGAGCAGTGTGGACTCAAACAATGACAGATCTGGACCAAATTTGGCACGAGTACTCAATATGCCGAAATGTGAACACTGGTCGAATTTGGGGAAAATAGACCTTAACATTTGGGACTTGTAGTTGCTGGGATTTATAGTAAACCTAAAATCAAAGAGCTTTCTGAACCTCACCAAGGATAGAATTGGCTCAAACTTCCCACACAGAATCCCCATGACAAACAGAAAATACTCTGTTTTCTGATAGTCTTTGGTGACCCCTTTGACACCCCCTCGCGACCCCCTCAGGGGTCCTGACCCCCAGGTTGAGAAACACTGACCTAGAGATTCCTCTTTGCTGTGGTGCATTGGGAATGGGAGAGTGGCAATTTAGTACTGTTTGATCATATCTGTGGTCTGGTCAAGGGCACATCCCCTCCAAACACAAACATATTATTATACGAAATCATACCCTGTTGGAGTTTTGTTCTTCTTATGGGCCTTCAAGTCAATTCTCATTCACGTTGATGCTATCACAAAGCTTCTTGCAAAGATTTCTATTTGGCTTTGCCTTCCTCAGTCTAAGGCAGTGGTTCTCAACCTTCCTCATGTCACGACCCCTTGATACAGTTCCTCATGGTGTGGTGACCCCCAAACAGAACATTATTTTCGTTGCTACTTCATAACTGTCATTTTGCTACTGTTATGAATCGTCATGTAAATATTATTTATCATGTAAATATTATTTATCATGTAAATATTATTTATTTATTTATATGAAGAATGTATTTTCATTACTGTTCCAAATTTGGCACAAATACCAGATACACTCAAACTTGAATGCTGAGACCTTGACATTTGGGAGTTGTGGTTGCTGGGATTTATAAGTAAAAGTAAAGGTTTCCCCCTGACATTAAGTCCAGTTGTGTCCGACTCTGGGGGTTGGTGCTCATTTCCATTTCTAAGCCGTTGTCTGTAGACACCTCCAAGGTCATGTGGCCAGCATGACTGCAAGGAGCACCATTACCTTCCCGCCAGAGCAGTACCTATTGATCTACTCACATTTGCATGTTTTTGAACTGCTAGGTTGGCAGAAGCTGGGGCTGACAGCGGAAGCTCACCCCGCTTCCGGGATTTGAACCTACGACCTTTCAGTCAACAAGTTTTAGCAGCTCAGCAGTTAAACTCACTGTGCCACCAGGGGCTCTGAGATTTATAGTTCACCTACAATCAAAGAGCAATCAATGAGCAAAACTCAAACAATGATGGATCTGGACCAAACTTCCCACACAGAACCCCCATGACCAACAGAAAATACTGTGTTTTCTGATGGTCTTTGGCGACCACTCTGACACCCCCTCATGACCCCCACAGTGGTCCCAACCCCCAGGTTGAGAAACACTGGTCTAAGGGCTCTTCCACAAACTCATATAACTCTGAATATCAAGGCAGATAATCCACAATATATGCTTTGTATTGTCAAAGGCTTTCATGGCTGGAATCACTGGGTTGTTGTAGTTTTTTCGGGCTAGAGGCATTCTCTCCTGACGTTTCGCCTGCATCTATGGCAAGCATCCTCAGAGGTAGTGAGGTCTGTTGGAACTAAGAAATTTGGGTTTATATATCTGTGGAATGACCAGGGTGAGACAAAGGACTCTTGTCTGCTGGAGTTAGGTGTGAAGGTTTCAACTGACCACCTTGATTAGCATATAATGGCGTGACAGTGCCTAGAGCAAACCTTTGTTGA
This sequence comes from Anolis sagrei, assembly GCF_037176765.1. Lineage (NCBI taxonomy): Eukaryota > Metazoa > Chordata > Lepidosauria > Squamata > Anolidae > Anolis > Anolis sagrei. Next base: position 194,265,175 of record NC_090025.1, on the reverse strand, counting down.
GAGGTGATTAGATGTCCTTGTTTGTTTCCTCTCTCTTGTTGTGCTGTTGTAATTTTATAGTTTTTTTAATACTGGTAGCCAGATTTTGTTCATTTTCATGGTTTCCTCCTTTCTGTTGAAATTGTCCACGTGCTTGTGGATTTCCATGGCTTCTCTGTGTAGCCTGACATGGTGGTTGTGAGAGTGGGAGAGCCTATCCTGATCTCCAGAGCCATGGATATCTTATATCGGTGAGCAGGGATCTGTCCAGCAGAGTGAACAGATTGACAAGGCGGAAGCTGAACAGCAGCTAATTCCACTGATCCATATTGTAGGATTTGCAACTTCAAAGCATGCCTAGGAGAAGGGCACAAGAAACCTTCATTTCCATCACCTAATTGTCTACATCAAGCATGGGCAAACTTGGGCCCTCCAGGTGTTTTGGACTTCAACTCCCACAATTCTTAACAGCCTATCCTGATCTCTAGAGCCATGGATATCTTATATCGGTGAGTAGGGATCTGTCCAGCAGAGTGAACAGATTGGCAAGGTGGAAGCTGAGCAGCAGCTAAATTCCACTGATCCATATTATAGGATTTGCAACTTCAAAGCATGCCTAGGAGAAGGCCACAAGAAACCTCCATTTCCATCATCTAATTGTCTACATCAAGCATGGGCAAACTTGGGCCCTCCAGGTGTTTTGGACTCCAACTCCCACAATTCTTAACAGCCTATCCTCATCTCTAGAGCCATGGATATCTTATATCGGTGAGTAGGGATCTGTCCAGCAGAGTGAACAGATTGGCAAGGTGGAAGCTGAGCAGCAGCTAAATTCCACTGATCCATATTATAGGATTTGCAACTTCAAAGCATGCCTAGGAGAAGGCCACAAGAAACCTCCATTTCCATCATCTAATTGTCTACATCAAGCATGGGCAAACTTGGGCCCTCCAGGTGTTTTGGACTCCAACTCCCACAATTCTTAACAGCCTATCCTCATCTCTAGAGCCATGGATATCTTATATCGGTGAGTAGGGATCTGTCCAGCAGAGTGAACAGATTGGCAAGGTGGAAGCTGAGCAGCAGCTAAATTCCACTGATCCATATTATAGGATTTGCAACTTCAAAGCATGCCTAGGAGAAGGCCACAAGAAACCTCCATTTCCATCATCTAATTGTCTACATCAAGCATGGGCAAACTTGGGCCCTCCAGGTGTTTTGGACTCCAACTCCCACAATTCCTAACAGCCTCAGGCCCTTTCCTTTTCCTCCTCGGAAAAGGAAGGGGCCTGAGGCTGTTAGGAATTGTGGGAGTTGAAGTCCAAAACACCTGGAGGGCCCAAATTTGCCCATGCCTCATATAGAGACTTCCTGCTTCCCAGAATCCATATCCGAGTTGCCCTTGACCTCTAGCACCAATCTCCTGAGCAAGATTGCCTTTGCCCCAAAGGGATGATGACCAGCCCTTGGCGGAGAGTAGAGACTGATATGGAGCCTGGATCCTTTGTTGTTTTCTGGGAATAACTGGCCGCTATCATGGGATCTTGCAGGCTGAGCAAACACGTCCTTTGATGAAGTCATCCTTGGCGAGATCTTCACTTCATCTCTCTGTTCTTGGCCATTATCAGTCAATGGCTAAGCCCCTTCTTTCAACCCAAGGTGTCAGGAGACAGCAACAAAAGGATCCTGGCTTGACCTCGGCGTGTGCTCAAATAAACCGCCTTGGTTTCCTTGGTGGGCAAACATTAAGGAAGGGGTGGGATGTGTCTCCATTCATTCTTCCGTGATGAGTATCTCAATGACCTTTAATACCATCCCACAGAAGGTCTCTCCTTCAAGCTTATTGGCTTTCAGTCCCGACTTTCAGAAACTTATTATTATTTGGATAACAACACCCAGGATCCAGGTCTTTTTGGGTATGGAGAGTCTGAAGCCTGCATCCAGTCTGGACTAGAGAAGACCATTCACCCAATTGTTGAATGAGAGATAATTAAACCCAAGAACAGTCAGGATTAATTATGGGGTTTGAACACCAACTTGGCAGATGACATCACACTTGTAGGTTCTGCAGTGGAATTTTATGGTCACTTTTATGGAAGGAAACAAGAGAAAAAGAAGTGAAGAGAAGAGAAGGAAGGGAGAAGGGACAGAGGGAGGGAGGGAGGGAAGTAGGGAAGGAAGGAAGGAAGGGAAAGAAAGGGGGAGAAAGGAATCTGAGGAGAGAAGGAAAGAAAGAGAAAGAAGGGAAGAGAAAGGGAGAGGGAAGGAAGGAAGGAAAGAAAGAAAGAAAGAAAGAAAGAAAGAAAGAAAGAAAAAGAAAGGGAAAGGAAAGGGGGAAAGTATGAGGGGAGAGAAGGAAAGGAAAAAAGGAAAGGGAAAGGAAGGGAAAGGGGAAGTAAGAGAAGAAAGAAATGATAAAGGCAGCAAGGGAAGGAAGGAAGAAAAAGAAGGGAAGAAAGGAAGAAGGAGGGAAGTAAGGTGAGGAAGGGAGAAAAACGAGGGCAAGAATGAAGGGAGGGGAGGAAAGAAAGAGAAAGAAAGGGAAGAGAAAGAAAGGGAAGGAAGGAAGGAAGGAAGGAAGGAAGAGAAAGGAAAGGGGGAAGTATGAGGAAAGACAAGGAAAGGAAAAAAGAGAAATGAAGATAAGAAAGACGGGATAAAGGGAGTGAGGGAAGGAAGAAAGAAAAAGAAGGGAAGACAAAAGGAAGGAAGAAGGAGGGAAGTAAGGTGAGGAAGAAAGAAAAATGAGGGAAAGTATGAAGGGAGGGGAGGAAAGAAAGAGAAAGAAAGGGAAGGGAAAGGAAGGGAAAGGGGAAGTAAGAGAAGAAAGAAATGATAAAGGCAGCACGGGAAGGAAGGAAGAAAAAGAAGGGAAGAAAAGAGAAAGGAAGAAGGAGGGAAGTAAGGTGAGGAAGGGAGAAAAACGAGGGCAAGTATGAAGGGAGGGGAGGAAAGGAAGAGAAAGGAAGAGAAAGGAAAAGGGGGAATTATGAGGGAAGAGAAGGAAATGAAAGGAAAGAAAGAGAAATGAAGATAAGAAAGAAGGGATAAAGGGAGCGAGGGAAGAAAGAAAGAAAAAGAAAGGAAGAAAAAGGAAGAAGGAGAGAAGTTAGGTGAGGAAGAAAGAAAAATGAGGGAAAGTATGAAGGGAGGGGAGGAAGGAAAAAGAAAGAAGGGAAGAGAAAGCAAAAGAAAGAAGGAAGGAAATAAAGAAAAAAGGAAAAAGGAGGAGAAAGGAAAGGGAAGTATGAGGGAAGAGAAGGAAAGGAAAGAAAGAGAAATGAAGATAAGAAGAAGGGATAAAGGGAGTGAGGGAAGAAAGAAAAAGAAGGGAAGACAAAAAGAAGGAAGGAAGGAAGGTGAGGAAGAAAGAAAAATGAGGGAAAGTATGAAGGGAGGAGAGGAAAGAAGGAGAAAGGAAGAGAAAGGAAAGGGGAATGTATGAAGGAGGAGAAAGAAAGGAAAGGAAAGAAAGAAATGAAGATAAGAAAGAAGGGATAAAGGGAGCAAGGGAAGGAAGAAAGAAGGGAAGATAAAAGGAAGGAAGAAGGTGAGGAAGAAAGAAAAATGAGGAAAAGTATGAAGGGAGGAGAGGAATGAAGGAGAAAGGAAGAGAAAGGAAAGGGGGAAGTATGAGGGAAAAGAAAGAAAGGAAAGGAAAGAAAGAGAAATGAAGATAATAAAGAGGGGATAAAGGGAGCAAGGGAAGGAAGGAAGAAGGGAAGATAAAAAGAAGGAAGAAGGAGGAAAGTAAGGTGAGGAAGAAAGGAAAACAAAGGAAAGAAGGAAAAGAAAGGGGGGAAGTATGAGGGGAGGGGAGGAAAGAAATATTAAGAAGGGAAGAGAAAGAAAGGGAAGAAAGAAAGAAAGAAAGAAAGAAAGAAAACTGAGGAAGGGAGGTTTATGATGGAAAGCAAGGGAAGAAGGAAAGGAAGGGAGAACAGAGAGAGAGAGGAGGTCTATGAGGGAAAGGGAGGAAGGAAAGAAAGAAAGAGCCACAAAGAAAAGGCACATCCAGGCAATGCTGGGGAATGGAACATGGAATCCTGCGCCAACTTTGATTTCTTTTCTAGTCTGGAAAAAAGACAAAGTAATCGTAACAGCTGATTAGAAACTCAAGAGAGTTGGAAAACCAGCCTGCCCGTTTCTTATCCAAAACACTTGTTTTCATGACTTACAGGTCTCTCCATTTAGACATTCTAAATATAACACTTTTCTGCAGTGATTCTCAGGAAAAAATGAAAGAAAACAAGCGACGGCTTTTATTTTTAGACCCGATTTTCCGATATGCCGCCTCTTTCTAATTCCGGGATGTTTTATTAGCGAAGCCCTATTTTCCCCTCCTTTTAAACATGGGTTTAAGAGAGATTACACCCAACCTAATACCACGAATAGTTCCCAGCAAATATCTGCTGCTTGAAATGAAGGGGGAAAACAAAACTATGATGGACTATATCCAGAAATGACAACACTTCCAAATAAAGGAAATTTGCTGTATTATTTTCGGTGGGACTGGACTGCTTGTGAGAAAGTTTGTTTCAAAGCTTATGTTGTTGTTCATTTGTTCATTCGTCTCCGACTCTTCGTGACGTCATGGACCAGCCCACGCCAGAGCTCCCTGTCGGCCGTCACCACCCCCAGCTCCTTCAAGGTCAGTCCAGTCACTTCAAGGATGCCATCCATCCATCTTGCCCTTGGTCGGCCCCTCTTCCTTTTGCCTTCCACTTTCCCCAGCATCATTGTCTTCTCTAGGCTTTGCTGTCTCCTCATGATGTGGCCAAAGGACTTCAACTTTCCCTCTAGTCTCCTTCCCTCCAGTGAGCAGTCGGGCTTTCTTTCCTGGAGGATGGACTGGTTGGATCTTCTCGCAGTCCAAGGCACTCTCAGCACTTTCCTCCAACACCACAGCTCAAAAGCATCTCTCTTCCTTCGCTCAGCCTTCCCTAACATCCAGCTCTCACATCCGTAGGTTACTACAGGGGCTTATGCAAAGCTTGTGCAGTTTAATAAACTTTCCCCATGTTTTTTTTAATGATAGAACTAATTAGGAAATGACATTTATAACCCAGGAACAAAATAGTGCTATAATACCATCTTCCACATCCACCAGAACAGTATTTACAGTTTCATTTCGCCTATACCAGGCAAGATTCTGGGAAAGATTGTTAAGGAAGTGGTCTCCAAACACTTAGAAACAAATGCGGTCATCGCTAATAGTCAACATGGATTTATCAAAAACAAGTCATGCCAGACTCATCTGATCTCTTTCTTCGATAGAGCTACAAGCTGGGTAGATGCGGGGAATGCCATGGATGTAGCGTACCTGGATTTCAGGAAGGCCTTTTTTGACAAGGTCCCCCATGACCTTCTGGCAAGGAAACTAGTCCAATGTGGGCTAGGCAAAACTACGGTGAGGTGGATCTGGAATTGGTTAAATGGACGAACCCAGAGGGTGATTCTCCCCAAGGCTTCCTCTTCATCCTGGAAAGAAGTGACAAGTGGAGTGCCGCAGGGTTCCATCCTGGGCCCGGTTCTCTCCAGGATCTTCATTAATGACTTGGATGAAGGGCTAGAAGGCAGGATCATCAAGTTTGCAGACGACACCAAATTGGGAGGGATAGCCAGTACTCCAGAGGACAGAAGCAGGATTCAAAATGATCTTGACAGATTAGATAGAGGATTGGCCAAAACTAACAAAATGAAGTTCAACAGGGACAAATGCAAGATACTCCACTTAGGCAGAAAAAATGAAATGCAAAGATACAGAATGGGGGATGATGCCTGGCTCGAGAGCAGTACGTGTGAAAAAGATCCTCGTGGACAACAAGTTAAACATGAGCCAACAATGTGATGTGGCGGCAAAAAAAAAGCCAATGGGATTTTGGCCTGCATCAAGAGGAGCATAGTGTCTAGATCTAGGGAAGTCATGCTCCCCATGCTCTATTCTGCCTTGGTTAGACCACACCTGGAATATTGTGTCCAATTCTGGGCACAATTCAAGAGAGATATTGACAAGCTGGAATGTGTCCAGAGGAGGGCGACTAAAATGATCAAGGGTCTGGAGAACAAGCCCTATGAGGAGCGGCTTAAGGAGCTGGGCATTTTTAGTCTGAAGAAGAGAAGGCTGAGAGGAGACATGATAGCCATGTATAAATATGTGAGAGGAAGCCACAGGAAGGAGGACGGAGCAAGCCTGTTTTCTGCTTCCTTGGAGACTAGGACGCAATGGAACAATGGCTTCAAACTACAAGAGAGGAGATTCCATCTGAACATGAGGAAGAACTTCCTGTCTGTGAGAGCCGTTGAGCAGTGGAACTCTCTGCCCTGGATTGTGGTGGAGGCTCCTTCTTTGGAAGCTTTTAAACAGAGGCTGGATGGCCATCTGCCAGGGGTGATTTGAGTGCAATGTTCCTGCTTCTTGGCAGAATGGGGTTGGACTGGATGGCCCAGGAGGTCTCTTCCACCTCCAGGTTTCTATGATTCTATGATTCTATGCCCTCCAATGTGGCTCTGGGATATTCTTGGGACAGAATTCCTTCATTTCAATAGGGTTTACTATCATCAACATATCTATGTGAAGTCCTCAAAAGTTATGTAAGTCATCTTTGACTTCCTTAGACTTTTTCAACTACATTTGCATTTTTCTTCTTGATTTTCCTCGGGGGTCATTCCAATGGTATTTGGCATTTTCTGCAAATGATATGGTGTCATCTGCACATGGTTGACATTCCTTCTCCTAATGTTCATGCTTCCTTCCTTTGACTTGTCTTCAGTTCTCCATATATTAGATGTTCTCCATAATCAAACAGAAGGGGTATACGCACACTTGGGGGCAACAGATGGACAGGTGAACCGATAACTTGGGTTCTCCTTTCGTGTGAAGCATTTGGACCACACCAATGAATCTCTCATCATCGAATTTCAACCAATTCAGCATAGTTTGTGACACAAAAACAAAGTTTCTGGAGTATAACAACTACTTTTAAAGTCAGGATCACACAGTGAAACAGGAAATAATCCTTTCAAACTAGGAACAGGATGCCTTTCAAATTTTGTTACATTGTGTAGTTAGTCAGTGGGTCTGGCACCTTGGATAGATCTTTTAAAGTTCAGACTAAAATCCAGTATGGATTCAATACCACCATCAAAGGGGTTGTGTTGCTTTTTCTGACACGGTAAAAGCAGGTTGGTCTGGATAACCCTTGGGATCTTTTGCCAATGATGATTCTGAAATAGGAGGAAGAGGAGCAGGGGGAAAAAGAAGCGGAAGAGGAAATAGAAGAGGAGGAGGAGGAAGAAAAGGAGGAGGAAGAGATAGATTGGATTGGATAGCTCTGGAAGTTTCTTCAAAATCTAGGATGCTGTGGTTCCATGACCGCAATGCCCCGTATCTCCATAGCTGTGTGGATTTTGAGAACTAGCCCAGGATCTAAATTGCATTACAAGTTCCATATTTACTCATCAAGTTTGCAGACGACACCAAATTGGGAGGGATAGCCAATAGTCCAGAGGACAGGAGCAGAATTCAAAACGATCTTGACAGATTAGAGAGATGGGCCAAAACTAACAAAATGAAGTTCAACAGTGACAAATGCAAGATACTCCACTTTGGCAGAAAAAATGAAATGCAAAGATACAGAATGGGGGACGCCTGGCTCGAGAGCAGTACGTGTGAAAAAGATCTTGGAGTCCTCGTGGACAACAAGTTAAACATGAGCCAACAATGTGATGTGGCGGCAAAAAAAGCCAATGGGATTTTGGCCTGCATCAATAGGAGCATAGTGTCTAGATCTAAGGAAGTAATGCTGCCCCTCTATTCTGCTTTGGTTAGACCACATCTGGAATATTGTGTCCAATTCTGGGCACCACAATTCAAGAGAGATGTTGACAAGCTGGAAAGTGTCCAGAGGAGGGCGACTAAAATGATCAAGGGTCTGGAGAACAAGCCCTATGAGGAGCGGCTTAGGGAACTGGGCATGTTTAGCCTGAAGAAGAGAAGGCTGAGAGGAGATATGATAGCCATGTATAAATATGTGAGAGGAAGCCACAGGGAGGAGGGAGCAAGCTTGTTTTCTGCTTCCTTGGAGACTAGGACGCGGAACAATGGCTTCAAACTACAAGAGAGGAGATTCCATCTGAACATTAGGAAGAACTTCCTGACTGTGAGAGCCGTTCAGCAGTGGAACTCTCTGCCCCGGAGTGTGGTGGAGGCTCCTTCTTTGGAAGCTTTTAAGCAGAGGCTGGATGGCCATTTGTCAGGGGTGATTTGAATGCAATATTCCTGCTTCTTGGCAGGGGGTTGGACTGGATGGCCCATGAGGTCTCTTCCAACTCTATGATTCTATGATTCTATGATTCTATCCCTATGGCTCAGGTCCAAACTATTTGACAAACTGCATCTCCCACTATAGACCAACTCGGACAATACGTTCCTCGGAGGAGGACCTACTCTCAGTCCCACCCCCGTCCCAAGCACGGCTGGTGGGAACGAAAGGGCCTTCTCCGTGGCTGCCCCCACCTCGTGGAACAATGGCTTCAATCTACAAGAGAGGAGATTCCATCTGAACATGAGGAAGAACTTTCTGACTGTGAGAGCCGTTCAGCAGTGGAACTCTCTGCCCCGGAGTGTGGTGGAGGCTCCTTCTTTGGAAGCTTTCAAACAGAGGCTGGATGGCCATCTGTCAGGGGTGATTTGAATGCAATATTCCTGCTTCTTGGCAGAATGGGATTGGACTGGATGGCCTATGAGGTCTCTTCCAACTCTTTGATTCTATGATTCTATGATTCTGGAACTCCCTTCCTAAGGAGTTAAAGGTGCCCCCTCCCTCCTTGCTTTCAAGAAACTGCTGAAGACGTACCTTTGCTCACTGCCTTACCAGGAGGAGGAATAGTAGTCGGTAATACTACCATTATATCTCTGAGTAATAGCTACCATCCGTATCCGTGCCCTGATCATCCCACCAGCTCAATAGATATCTTGAGCAGTGATAAATCTATCTGCCCCAAGGAAATAGGAAATTGTTGCTTCTGTTTGATGTTTGATGTTTTGTCTTACGCCTGTTATAACAGGTTGCGTTTTGTATTTAATTTTAGTTGTTAAGTCATAATTCGTGTGTATATGTTTGTTAGTATGGATGCATTGTTATTGTATTTGGGCACTGAATGTTTGCCTTTTCTGTTTGGAATCCACACTGAGTCCTTCCAAGGAGATAGAGCAGAATAATAGTAATAGTAATAATAATAATAATAATAATAATAATAATAATAATAATAATAATTCTATGTGTTCCAGTGTTTCAAGGTGTCTAGTAATGATCCAAAAAGCTATAGACCAATCTCCCTGTTGTGCCACCTCTACAAAATTCTGGAGAGACTTATTTTGCATAGAATTACGGAAAAAAATAGACCCATGTCTGATTCCACAGCAAGCTGACTTCAGGAAAGGCAAAAGCTGCACATCGCAAGTGCTGAACCTGACTCAGCACATAGAAGATGGCTTTGAAAGGCAGCAGATCACAGGAGCTGTCTTCATAGACCTGTCAGCAGCCTATGATACTGTGAACCACCCCCTCCTCCTGAGAAAAATGTATAATATCACAAAGGATGACCACCTCACCCGCCTCATAGGAAACCTGCTACAAAACAGGAGCTTCTTTGTTGAGTTTCAGGGCCAGAGAAGCAGATGGCGGAAACAGAAGAACGGCCTGCCTCAGGGGAGCGTGCTTGCTCCATATCCATGTCCAACATTTACACAAATGACCAGCCACTGCCAGAAGGGACAGAGAGTTTCATCTATGCTGATGATCGTGCCATTACCACTCAAGCAGGGAGCTTTGAGATGGTAGAACAGAAGCTCTCCAAAGCTCTAGGTGCTCTTACTGCCTATTACAGGGAAAACCAGCTGATCCCCAACCCATCTAAAACACAGACATGTGCCTTTCATCTCAAGACAGACAAGCATCTCGAGCTCTGAGGATCACCTGGGAAGGAATCCCACTGGAGCATTGCAGCGCACCCAAATACCTGGGAGTCACCCTGGACCATGCTCTGACCTACAAGAAGCACTGCCTGAACATCAAGCAAAAAGTGGGTGCTAGAAACAATATCATATGAAAGCTGACTGGCACAACCTGGGGATCACAACCAGACACAGTGAAGACATCTGCCCTTGCGCTATGCTACTCTGCTGCTGAGTATGCATGCCCAGTGTGGAACACATCTCACCACGCTAAAACAGTGGATGTGGCTCTTAATGAGACATGCCGCATTATCACAGGGTGTCTGCGCCCTACACCACTGGAGAAATTACAGTGCTTAGCCGGTATTGCACCACCTGACATCCACTGGGAAGTAGCAGCCAATAGTGAAAGGACCAAGGCAGTGACATCCCCAGCCCACTGTTTGGATATCAGCCAGCATGTTAATGACTTAAATCAAGAAATAGTTTTCTAAGATCTACCGAGACACTCGCTGGAACACCTCAGCAAGCGAGAGTCCAAAAGTGGCAGGCTCAAACCCAGAACCTTAATCAATGGCTGATATCATATGAGAGACTCCCCACTGGGCACACAGAAGACTGGGTGACTTGGAAGGCGCTGAACAGACTGCGCTCTGGCACCACGAGATGCAGAGCCAACCTTCAGAAATGGGGCCACAAAGTGGAATCCACGACATGCGAGTGTGGAGAGGAGCAAACCACTGTCCACCTGCTGCAATGCAACCTGAGCCCTGCTACATGCACCATGGAGGACCTCCTTGTGGCAACACCAGAAGCACTCCAAGTGGCCAGATACTGGTCAAAGGACATTTAATCAACTACCAAGCTTGCAAACTTTGTGTTTTGTCTGTCTGTCTGTTTGTTTGTTTGTGTTAAAAATGTAATACAAATGTCTGGTTGTTACTGACAAGATAAATAAATCGTCGTTCAAGGTGTCTAGTCTAGTCTAGAGGGCAAGGAACCAAAAGTGTCCCAAAACCTCCCCAAATGAACTTTAACGAAATTTTGTAAATGCTCGAAAACAACTAGCTAAATAAACATTTCTTCCTCCGATTTGGATTTTTTGAAATCCCTCCTTTTTCTCTGAAAGGTCCCATTCATTCTGCTTTTGTTTCCTTTTTTTACTGCCTTTCTTTTCTTCCAAAAAGCACTTCATGTTGTTTAGATCTGGGAAACCTCGTATTTATATCACGCCAAGGAGACTTCGTCGGCGTCCGGTTAATCTCCAGATGTCATGCAATTCCTGTGCTGTGTAATCCTGACAACAGCTGCGTTGAAGTGTGGTTGTGTAACTCCACTCAGTAACAATGTGTGTATGTGTGTGTAAGGGAATATGCCTCAACAAAGGGGAAGGGAAAGAAAATAAGACTTTGGTTATGGATATTTTCGCATGGAAGTTGAAACAGGCAGAAAAGCAGGTCTGTCCCCTCCATGTGATAATGCCCATAATGTCACCAAAGAAATCCCCTTCTCTGGAAACGGCAGGTCCATCTTTTGGGAGTGGTTTGATTGTGTCCTCTTCCGTCTGGTCAGCCTCACGTCGATACCGGGCAAGATTCTGGAAAAGATTGTTAAGGAAGCGGTCTGCAAACACTTAGAAACAAATGCAGTCATCGCTAATAGTCAACATGGATTTATCAAAAACAAGTCATGCCAGACTCATCTGATCTCTTTCTTCAATAGAGCTACAAGCTGGGTAGATGCGGGGAATGCCGTGGATGTAGCGTACCTGGATTTCAGGAAGGCCTTCTTTGACAAGGTCCCCCATGACCTTCTGGCAAGGAAACTAGTCCAATGTGGGCGAGGCAAAACTACGGTGAGGGGGATCTGGAATTGGTTAAATGGACGAACCCAGAGGGTGATTCCCCCAAGGCTTCCTCTTCATCCTGGAAGGAAATGGCGAGTGGAGTGCCATCCGCAGGGTTCTGTCCTGGGCCCGGTCCTGTTCAACATCTTTATTAATGACTTAGATGAAGGGCTAGAAGGCAGGATCATCAAGTTTGCAGACGACACCAAATTGGGAAGGATAGCCAATACTCCAGAGGACAGGAGCAGGATTCAAAACGATCTGGACAGATTAGAGAGATGAATGGCCAAAACTAACAAAATGAAGTTCAACAGGGACAAATGCAAGATACTCCATTTTGGCAGGAAAAACGAAATGCAAAGATATAGAATGGGGGATGCTTGGCTCGAGAGCAGTACGTGTGAAAAAGATCTTGGAGTCCTCGTGGACAACAAGTTAAACACGAGCCAGGAATGTGATGTGGCAGCAAAAAAAGCCAATGGGATTTTGGCCTGCATCAATAGGAGCCTAGTGTTTAGATCTAGGGAAGTCATGCTCCCCATGCTCTATTCCGCCTTGGTTAGACCACACCTGGAATATTGTGTCCAATTCTGGGCACCACAATTGAAGAGAGATATTGACAAGCTGGAATGTGTCCAGGGGAGGGCGACTAAAATGATCAAGGGTCTGGAGAACAAGCCCTATGAGGAGCGGCTTAGGGAACTGGGCATGTTTAGCCTGAAGAAGAGAAGGCTGAGAGGAGATATGATAGCCATGTATAAATATGTGAGAGGAAGCCACAGGGAGGAGGAGGGAGCAAGCTTGTTTACTTCTTCCTTGGAGACTAGGACGCAATGGAACAATGGCTTCAAACTACAAGAGAGGAGATTCCATCTGAACATTAGGAAGAACTTCCTGACTGTGCGAGCCGTTCAGCAGTGGAACTCTCTGCCCCGGAGTGTGGTGGAGGCTCCTTCTTTGGAAGCTTTTAATCAGAGGCTGGATGGCCATCTGTCAGGGGTGATTTGAATGCAATATTCCTGCTTCTTGGCAGAATGGGGTTGGACTGGATGGCCCATGAGGTCTCTTCCAACTCTATGATTCTATGATTCTATCAAAAATTGGGGCCCCAAAATGATCAATTATTTGAGTCTTCATAATGCCATAGAAAGCATGCCAGTTAAACAGCTATCAAACTGTTTCAATTGCACAACATGGACACACCTCTGCTGGGTTTTACAGGCATGAATACTTGAGTTGTTTTGGACAAGTTGTTTCTTTCTGTTGCTACAACAACAGATTTTCCCAGTGAAACGAGCCACATTATATCACTCCGGTGATATTTCTACTCCCACGCCAAACTCACTCAATGCCCTCAGGTGAAAAGAGAAAAGCAGGGGTTCAAATGACTTGTCCCAACCTGGTTTTCTGTCCAAGGTATTCATAAAAACCAATACCACGTCACCACCTGCCCTTTTGGGTGGCTTTGGCTGAGTGAGACATCTCTGTCCTACTCGCTGGTCACGATAACGGATGTGGTTTGGGGTCTTTTGGGTGGGAATTGTCCCAGATTTCAGCATAAGACCCTGGGTGTCTCTGCATTTCCGGCTTTCCAACTAAAGTTCACCAAACACAACCTCTTATCATTCACTCCTGACTATAAACCACTTTGATTGACTTTGCTCAGGCGATGATGTAACAAGACAATAAAGATAAGATGAAACGGTGATCAATTCAATGCTTCCTTCTCCTCTTCTTCTTTCTCCTCGTAGTATTTTTCCCTCAGCCTAACACTTGAAAACAGCTGGTTATTTCTCAATTGTAAAAGTTCCCATTTGGACTATTACAAGAAAAGGGATTCAACAGTAAAGATATTTTTTTAAATACTAAGGGAACATTTTGATGGTGAGAAAGACCGCTTCGGAGGGTGGTAAGGTCTCCAAAGATGGCTGAAGTTGTGTATGGTTGGACTAGATGGCCTTTGGGGTCCCTTACATCTCTCTTCTAGAGCTGTGCATTCTTGCATTGTGGGGGGATGACTAGATGGCATTTGGGGGTCCCTCCTGTTGCATCCCAGACCAAGAAACGAGACCATAAGATTAAATCCACCACACTGGACTGTAGGAAAAACAATCCTTTATTGATGAAAAATTGGTTACAAAAGAAAGGTAAATGCAAGGTCAAAAAGCCACAATAGAAACACAGCAGTCAGTAAAATCTCTGAACTTGAGCAAAATTCCAAAAGCCAAAATACAAGAACCAGGAACCTGTTAGCCTCTCACTAACCATGAACTTGAAAACTAGAAGCCTCTGGGATTACCGGCCATGGAACACAGGAATTCTGCCAAGGCACAGCCACAGTCCCAATCGTTGCTTGATCTCAAGAGACACCCGGCAGGAGGCCCCTTAAACCAAAGAAGATATTCTTTGAAACGCCCCTTGACTTTGAAGCCTGGGCCTGTCTCTCCTGTAAACGATTTGACCTTCGTAGAAACTGTGAAACATTTCTCTCTCTAACTATCTATTCTCTTCGGTCCTCATTAAAAAACCCAGGTGGAGAGATATCACGGCTAGCTTCCAAAACATTTTCCTCCAGCTGTTCAGTTTCATTTTCTTTGCCGCTGACCTCAGCATCAACAACAGATTCCACACTGTCAGGGAGAGCTTGCTCAGTTGGAAAAACGATCAGAGAATCCGGTTCACACAGATCAGGATCAGGCTGAACCCCAACACCTCCTAACGATGACTCCATACCCTCCAAAATTGCAAATGAAACAGTAGCACACTATGGTCTTGCAACACCAGACTATGGTCAAGTTGGCAGAAATTTTCCTGGTTTGCTTTTAGCCAAATCTACATGAAAGGTCAAGACCTAGCTCCCAACTCTCCTCACTGCTAAGCAAACTAAATACAAGCTAGTTTTGCATTTTGAATTCCATTTGCAGCCGTTGAAAGAAGCAAAGAAGGAAAGTGGGAGGAAAAGAGAAGAACCGGGACGTTGAAAAGAACTGGAAAAATTGGGATGGCAGAGGATTAACTGGGACTATCTGCATCAAATTGGAGAGTATGTGATTCTATGGTATTACCTCTCCTTAAATCAGCCCCTCTTTTCTGAGAATTTAAGTGTTCACCTATTATTATTAGAGGTGGACAAATTTGGCTGGGGGGATAAAAGTGGTCCTCAAAGCAGACTCTGACCCTTTTAGGGCCATTTTCTTCCCCCAAAAGAAAAGATTGCATTACTTCTTCTGAAAGCTACGGAAAGCTTGTCCTTACCTATAATAATACATTTTATGTATTTGTTGCATTTGTATGCTGCCTATTAGGCTTTTGCAATTTGGTGTCCCAGGTTTCAGTGGGGCCTCAATCCATTTTTTTGGAAGCCTCCTGAATTTAGGAGGGCAGAAATCTGTTTTTACTCTAGGGAGCTGAAAGATTCGTTTTTTTACTCGGCCCATTATGGGAGGGGAGACTTCTACAAGGAAGGTTAATCTTTCTTTCTTTGCTAGACCCTGTGAATTGGTGAGATCGACTTGTGTTCAGCTTCTGCCTTGACAGTTTGATTACTCTGCTTGACAGATCCCTGTTCATTCATACAATATACAAACAGAAGAAGCTCCAGTAGACTGAGCATTGGAATATGAGCCTGAAGACCAGGGTTCGAATTCTAGCTCAGCCATGAAACTCACCAGGCAAGCCACACTCTCTCAGCCTCTGCAGCTGAATGCTACGGAATTATGAGAAGTGGAGTTTTACAAGAAATTTTGCAAGTGCACTAACCCAGGCCTGGACAAATATAGTGAATATTACCTTGTAGGCCTGAAAGGAAGCCTGGATAACAGTATGGCAATCCTACATTTTGGGAGTGGAAGCCAGGGAAGCAGCCATCTTAAGTGAGGATAGTTAGAAGAGGGAAGGAATTTGGAGTCTCCTAGGATTGGCCAGAGCAGTTGGGAGGAGCCAGGCCTTAGGAGGGAAAAGGTTTCAGCTTCAGAGAGAGTTGAGAGCTGGTGTGTGAAGAAGGAGTTTTTGAAACTGGGTTTTTAGGGAGAGAGTGTCTGTGTTAGACAGTGCTGTAAGCTAACAGGAAGAAGGTCAGACAGCAACCTGATTTCTTGTGAGAGTTAGCACAAGAGATTGTCTCTCCAGGCTGGATTAGTTAGCAGGAAGAACTCTGGTGCTAGAGTTAGTTAATAACCCAGAGACTACCTAGGATAGGTTAGTCAGAACTCATTACTATTTCTCTGAAGTAGAGTGAGGGCTTTTGTTGCCAACAGCTAGATCTGCTTGGTTAACTCTGTCTGTAACGAAGTGAAGAGAATTGTTCAAGCAACCATCAAGCTGAAGTACTTTTGTAACAAGTCACGCTTTTTGTACTTCTCAGAAGTAGTTAGTTGTCTGTTTTTATAAATAAATCCTGTCTCGCTATCATATTGGAGGCACAGGGGTGGGATTTTTATGGAAAGGAAAATCTTTGGGAAGATCTATCCTGCCCAGATATAATACTAATAAGCCTCCAGCCTTGCGTCACCAGTTGTGTTATATATACATTATATTGGTGTCCACTGGTGTGATATTATATATATATATATTCCTTTACAGTGGTGTTCAGCTGTGAGATATATATTATACATACTTTGTTCTTCAGCAAACTTCAGCTCTCCAGGTGTTTTGGACTTCACCTCCCCAAACCTAAAATAAAATGGTGTGCACATATCTTCAAATCATAAAGTCATGGAGAGCCCATGAATTTCAAACAGTTCCAGTGTGGAGGAAAAATGGAAGATGACTAAAGAGCCCAAGCTGGATGTCTACTAAGGAGCTTTCAATTGGACTAAGATTCAAAAGGGATCTGTATAAAAATGGAAAAGGGGAGAAATTGCCAAAAAGGAATGCAACCAAATTGCTAGTTCAAGTAAGGAGAAAGTTAGGAAAACCAAAGTGCAGAGCAAGCTCAAGCAGAAGGGGAGATGCAGCACCGAATAGGTAAAGGGGAAGCACAGGAATATCTGGCTGATCTAAACAAATTCAAGTCTCTAGGACCATCCAATTTTTTTTAAAGTAATGGATAAAAAGTTAAGGGGAAAAACTTAGACAAAATAGGGGATTGGATAAGAGTTGGAATGAAGAAGGAAATGATTGTGGAAGAATTTAGAGAAATAAAATTGACATGGTTCCATTGTATACAATTAGAACAGTGGTTTAAAAACTGGGTAAAAAAATGGAAATAAGCTTAACCAGCTTAACAAATAATGCAAAATGGAAAGTCTGCAGAGGAAAAACGAGTAAAGTATACAAGATAATAATTGAAATAAAGGAAGGAAAAACAAAAAAAACATCCTCAAGGAGGTCTGCGAAGAAGATTTAGGGATAAAAATAAATGAAACAGAGTGGCAACAATTATGGAGACAAAGACATCTAAAAAAATTATCAATACGGGTTAAAGAAAATTACTATAAATTAATATGGAAATAGTACCTAACACCAGTAAGAATAGCAAATATAAATAAAAACTACTAAATAAATTTTTGGAGAGGATGCCAAGAATCAACATATATACCTATGTGGTGGATTCCCTTGGTTTGCAATCATAGGGCTAGCCACCTGTCTATCATTGTTAAGTTTTGGTTCCGCCCCTTTCCCCAGGGCCATGGGAAGAGAGGGAGTCATTTTTAGTTCAGTCTTATAGTGGAAAGCTAAGCTACAGGACGTGGATTATCTCCATCTGTAGAAAAGCTTCATTTCCTACAGTATCCAGGGCAGAAATTCCAGGGGAAAACAGTCCCAAAGCTCTGGCTGGGAGCTTACAGCCTCTCAGCTTTACAGCATCTGAGGGAAACAGTCCTAAAGGTTCGGAATAAAACAGTTTTGCAGACCCAAAGAACTCCAGCTGGAGAATCTACATAGCCTTGACTGGTAGGTCTACTCAGGACCCAAGACACAGATTGGAACCGGTAGTAGAACCCACATCAGCAAAGCTTAGACAGTAGATTGCCTGGGAGGGGTTAAAAATGGTTTTCCTTGTTAAAGAAAGAAATAGTTCTCCAAGCAAGGTGCCTGTCCATTTTGGGGCAAGTTAAGAAGCATTTGTTTAATCTGTTGAAGATCCAAGAAGTGTTTGTTGTTTTATTGAAGACCTAAGTAATAATAAAGGACTTTGTTAAACATTTCAAGCCTTCTAAAGACTGTGTATGGGAAAATCCTTGAAGGCCTCTCACCTGAGGCACCCCGGCTCCCCGCTGGGCACAAAGAGCACGTCCTGTTTAAAAAATCAATTATTACAGGCCCAGCACGTGGCAGCACAATATGTATAAGCAGAAAAATAACAGTAGATGCCAAAAGTTAAAGTATGGTAGACTGTATTGAATAATATGAATCTGCTGTGAAATAAACAATGTATAACAAATGTATCGAACTATGATAAAATAATAAAAAATATTTTCTCCAGGACCAGATGGATGGCATCTAAGGGCATCGAAAGAACGGCAAAACAGCCATGAAAGTACAATCGTGCATGTAGTGAAATTGACTTTGGTGTCAGACACCAACGGGATCATATTCATTGTGCGTTGGGTTTCTTTAAACACCTGATCCTGCCCGGTCTTTTATCACGTCAGGTGGAAAACAAAGCGAAAACCGACAATCAGAGGTTGAATTATTCACCGCTGAACTTTTGCACCCAACACTTTGGGACTAGCCTTTCATTACACTTGTAATCAAGGTGTTGTTGTTGTGCTTTTTGTGTGTCTGCCCCGTCAGAAAGGAAACACAGCTCACTGCCTTGGTTTGGGACGGGTCGCCTCCAATAACTGGTTTGCTCTCTCGTCTCCTAAGTGCCTGGTGGGAAAAAAAGATATTATAAATGCCAGCCTTTGTGTGTCTGTCGGAGAGCCAAGTCCTCACTTGTCCGGTCAGGAAGATAAACAAGGCGAGGAGGAGCTTTTCCCTTGCGGCAGGGCAGGGACGGAAACCTGCGGTGTTTGCTTTGGCATCCAAAGGCCGGGCAGGTGGAAACATGCAGGAAGGAGGAGAAGTGTGTAACAGAGATGCCTCTCAGCCACAGGCCAAGAAGAGGAGGAGAATCATCATAATAATCATGTGCAAACAGCAATTTAAAGTCCATTTAAGTCAGCCCCTGAGTTCGGTCACCCCTGCTTTGTCAAACCAAGAGGAAATTATTCAGAAAATTAGGTCTACCAGGCACAAATAGGTTCGCAATGTTTCCTTTTTGTCTCTGGTTGATGTCTCTTTGGGTGCATCTACACCAGTGGTTCTCATCCTTCCTAATGCCACAAGCCCTTAATACAGTTCCTCATGTTGTGGTGACCCCCAACCATAACATTATTTTTGTTGCGACTTGTGCCGTCGCGACTGGGGACTATTATTCTCAATAAAGGAGGGATGGAGGTGGCACCTTTCCCCCAGGGGATTGCTTCTTGCCCTCCTATAGGAAACTGGAACTCCCAAAAACCCAAAACTCTGTAAATAGCTCAAAATAAGTTTTATTTATCACAAAGTCATTTCTTCAAAGCAATGAGCTGGAAAACTTTAGAGGGGTGAAGGAAAACATACGTTACAGTCTCAATCAGTCCTGGTTCCAAGGGGTTTGAAGCTGAGAAGCCTCACCAAGTTTCCTCCTTCCTCAATGGCTGTGAATGCCGGAGCAAACCACAACCCCAGTTCAGATGGCCTATGTTTTGAAGATTCAGGATCTTCCTTTGGTGTCAAAAGACCAGCTTGAAGGCGCCTGGACCTCCTCAGTAATTGTCCAGGACGATCTGGACATAAAGCATGAGTCCCAGGGGTAAAAAACCTCAGAACTGGTGCTAAGAGGTAACTTAAATCAGGGTCCTTAAGAATCAAGTCTCTTACTCACGTCCATATGGTACGAACTCTGATGGCAGAATGAAAAGAAAAAGGTTCTCCCTCTTGCAGGAAGAGGTGGAGCCAAACAGTACTGATTGACTGCTACAAGCAACTAATCCATACAACTATACATAAGCAGTGTAAAAGGGGCAGGATTAAGCATGATACAACAGTTTAAATCTTACAACTAACAGTTCTATACATAGGTGGCGCCACTCGCGCCATCACACAACTTCATAACTGTCATTTTGCTCCTGTTCTGTCACACGCTGGGCCTGTAACAGCTGACTTTTCTATAGGGCGTATACTTTAAGCCCAGCGGGAAGCCAGGGTGCCTCAAAGAGAGGTTCTCAGGGATTTTTCTGAAGTAATGGTCTTTAGAGTCTTTAATGATACAACAAAGTCTTTATTATGGAACAAACAACAAATCTTCAATGGTTCAAACAACACTTCAAGGCTTTCTTAGTCTCGTCCTCAATGGACTGGTACCTGACTTTGATTAACTGTACTTTCTCTGTAAGAAAAAAAACCTTTTTAACCTATCCCAGGGTGTTTACTATCTATGCCTCATCGGTGTGGGTCCTACTACCGATTCCAAATGCATCTGGGTATTGAGTAGACCTAACTTGTAGATATTTCAGATGGAGTTCCGTGGATCTGTAGTGCTGTCCTCCCTCAGAGAATTCTTTGAAAACTTCAGGGCTGTTTTCCCTCTGTTTGCTGTGAGGCTAAAAGGCTGTGAGCTCTCAGCCAGAGCCTTGGGACCTTTCCCCTGGAATTTCTGTTTCTGTTTCCCCGGATGTTCTTGAGAAAAGAAGCTTTTCTACGGGACAAGCTGGTCTACGTCCTATAGTTTAGCTTCCTTATGTGAGACTGCCCAAAAAATGGCTCCTTTCCCTCCCAGAGCCCTGAACAAGGGGCGGAACCAAAGCTTAATTATGATGGACAGGAGGCCTGCCCTATGACTGCAAACAGATAAAGAAAATAAAGTTGGAGCTCCTGGTACAGCCGTGCCAGCACAGCTCCTGTTATGAATTGTAATGTAAATGGAATTGAACCAAACTCAGCACACAGAACTCCCATAGCCAACAGAAAGTACTGGAAGGCTTTGGTGGGCATTGACCCTGAGTTTGTGAGTTGTAGTTTGCCTACATTCTGAGAGCATTGTGGACTCAAACAATGATGGATATGGATCAAACATGGTATGAATACTCAATATGCACAAATGTGAACACTGGTGGAGTTTGGGGGAAATAGACCTTGACATTTGCGAGTTGTAGTTGCTGGGATTTATAGTTCACCTACAATCAATGAGCATTCTGAACCCCACCAACGATAGAATAGGGCCAAACTTCCCACACAGAACCCCCATGACCAACAGGAAATACTGTGTTTTCTGGTGGTCTTTGGTGATCCCTCTGGCATCCGTCAACGCAACCCTCCCCAGGGGTGCCAACCCCCAGGTTGAGAAACGCTGATCCACAGTATCTGCTTTGAACAGGATTATCTGAGTCTACACTACCATATAATCCAGTTCAAAGCAGATAATATGAATTTTTATATGGCAGTGTAGAAGGGTCCACAATGTCAAGATGGAAAATATTATCAATGCAGAAGGAGAGCCATCATGGTGTGGTGATCTGAGCATTGGACTACAACTCTGGAGTTCCGAGTTCGAATCTTCGATTGGCGGTGACATCCATGAAATATGTTTCAGAGCCAAAGCTTTTCCAGAGAACATTTTTAATCAGTGTATTTTGGGGGGAACTAACATTTGTTCTGGATGATGACCAGGAATTATTTATGGACAGGCCAAGGCAACTGGTTGTTTCCTGTAGTATCCAGCCTAGATGTTCATGGTCATATTCAGGATCAGAGTCCAGGGCTGAGATAATTACATATCTGCTATAACGTCTGAATCAGGGGAAGGTGTTAAGAGTTTGCAACCTTTGCATGACTATTCCTTACTAATAGTTAGTTTTAATATTATGCCGTAGGTGTTAAGCACAGCATATATTTACGGAGGCTTCCTAGTGTGTTTTCCCCTTCCCTCCCTTCCTCTTCCTGCATTTCCTCCAACCTACAGCCATTTTTATCTCCTTCATTAGAAGATGTCTTTGTTTATGCACAGATAATGACAAGTAATTGTATGTTTTACAAGGAAGACTAATTTTCTTTTTTCCCTTCTTTGCTAGAGCCTGTAGCTCATTGGGATGGATTGTCGTTCAGCTTCTGCCTTGCCAGTTTACATAATCTGCTTGACTGAAACGCCATCCAGATATAGGCGCCAACAATGATTATCTATATAAATAAAAATGTAATGTTCTTTTGTGGGATTAACATAACTTAAAAACCACTTGCAACCCAGAGCAGGAAACGAGACCATAAGATAACAATCCACCACACTTGACTGTGGGGAAAAACAATCCCTTTTTATTGATGAAAAATGGTTACAAAATAGAGGAAAATGCAAAGTCAAAAAGCCACAGTAAAATTCAGCAGTCAGGAATATCCATGAATTAGGTCAAAATTCCAAAAGCAACACTGTAAAAACCTGGAACCTGTTAGCAATTCACTAACTGTACTTGGAGCACTAGAAGCCTCTTGGGATGTAGGCCATGGGAAACAGGGAAATCTGCCAAATCTCCTCAGTCTAAACTATGCCTGATCTAACGAGACAACCTGGCGAGAGGCACTTAAAATTGAAGAAACTGTTTCGTGACACGCCTCCAGGCTTTGAAGCCTGTTTTTCCTTTTCCCTTAATCTGCTTGACCTTCGCAGACTCTGTGATTCACTCCTGTTTTTCCAAATCTGTCCTTTTCTCTCCTCATTAAGGAAGCCAGGTGTTAGCTCCTCTGGAGAACTATCACCGCTTGGCTCTGAAACTTTCTCATCAGAATGTGTAGTTTCACTTTCCAAGCCACTGACCTCAGAATCATTTTCATTACCCTCAGGGAGAAATACATTTTCAGTAGCATCAGGAAATACAATCAGAGAATCAGGTTCGGGTTCAGCAATCAGAGAATCAGGTTCAGGTTCACATGCAGGCTGAACCCCAACACCACTGGACGAATTGACACCAAATTTGGACACAAGACACCTCTCAGGCCAGCGAGTGACCATTACTCATAAAAACACTGAAAAACACAGCGGAAGGGACTTTAAAAAGCAAAAAACCCCAATAATTACAACGCAATCACAAAACCACACACATATATGCAAACACACATATATACACATATACAGAAATGTATACACACATATACACAGAAAGGGGGAAGGAAGGAAGGAAGGAAGGAAGGAAGGAAGGAAGGAAGGAGAGAAGGAGGAAGAGAAAGAGGGAAAGAAGGAGGGAAGGAGAGAAGGAAGGAAAGAAAGAAAGGTAGAAAAGGAAGGAAGGAGAGAAGGAAATCAAAAAGTGAAAGAAGGAAGGAAAGAGAGAGGGAAGGAAGGAGAGAAGGAACAAAAGAGAGAAAGAGGGAGGGAGGGAAGGAAAGAGACAAGGAAGGATGGAACCAAAGAGCAAAGGAAGGGAGCAAAGAAACAGGTAAAGAAAGATGAAATAAGAAGGGAAGGAAAAAGAGTGAAGGAGAGAAGGAAATAAAAAAGTGAAAAAAGGAAGGAAAGAGAGAGGGAAGGAAAGAGAGAAGGAACGAAAGAGAGAAAGAGGGAGGGAGGGAGGGAGGGAAGGAAGGAAGGAAGGAAGGAAGGAAAGAACAAGGAAGGATGGAACCAAAGTGCAAAGGAAGGGAGCAAAGAAACAGGTAGAGAAAGATGAAAGAAGAAGGGAAAGAAAAAGAGGGATAAAGGAAAGAGGGAGGGAGGGAAGGAAGGAAGGAGAGAAAGAAAGAAGGAGCGAAAGAGGGAGAGAAGGTTAGCCACAGCAATGCATGGCGGGTACAGCTAGTTTCTAATAAATAGTGTTTAAAATGCACATTGGAAAATGGTAGGAATTTATGCTAGTACAGGCCATCCCCAAGTTACAAACATCCGACTTACAAACGACTCATATTTAAGAACGGGCGTAAGACAACAGGAAGTGCGAGAAATCTCCCCCTCAGAAGAGAAATTAACTCCTGGAAGAATTATAATCATGGGGAAAATGAGTCTCTAATGAAGCTTTATTCCCAATCCTTGGTTTCCACAACAAGCCAAATTTTCCAAAATCAGATTCTCACAGAGTCCGAAAGTGAGGTGAAATCTTCTGAACAGGGCAACAAAGGAAATCCCACAGGAATGTTGACCCTTCCTATGCTATCCAAAGCTTACACACACACACACTGTTGGGGTTCAGCCTGAGTTTGAACTTGAACCTGATTCTCTGTTTGTTCCTCCTAATGCTAATGAAAGTATATTTACTGATGCTAGTGGAAATGTACCTTTTGATGCCAATGCTCCTGAAATTAGTGAGGAAGAAACTGCTGTAGGTTTGGAAAATGCCAATGTTCCTGAAATTAGTGAGGAAGGAACTTCTGTAGATTTGGAAAATGAAAGTACCAGTGTTCATGAGAATGTTTCAAAGGGAAGCCTTGACCTTTCCCTCCCTTCTGCACCTGGTAACTGTAATGACAACAGAAGGGGCCAAATTTGAGAAGACAGAAGTAAATCACTCAGTTTGCGTCGATCCTCCCGAATTCAAGAATTAAAAACATTGGCTTCAAAACAGAAGGGCGGTTCACGGAACCAATTCTTGAGTTTTAATTGCAATACGCCAGGCTGATTCCCTCAGTTCAGGCATCGTTTCAGAATTGATGAAGACCTTGGCAGTTCTCCCGGTTCCCTGGCCATAGTTTGGGAAGATTTCTAGGATATCAAGTACGGTTAGTGGATTGCTAACAGATTCAAGTATTTCTCAGAGAGGCTTTTGGTTTTGCTTTGTCCATTTAAATTCATGTTTGCTGATTTTGCTGTGGCTTTTGACTTGCATTTTTCCTTTATTTTGTAACCATTTTTCTTCAATAAAAAAGGATTGTTTTTCACAGCCAAGTGTGGTGGATAGTTATCTAAGGGCCTCGTTCCCTGCTCTGGATTGCAACACACACACACACACATGGCTGTCTGTTCTTAATTATTGACAAGCTGGAATGTGTCCAGAGGAGGGCGACTAAAATGATCAAGGGTCTGGAGAACAAGCCCTATGAGGAGCGCCTTAAGGAGCTGGGCATGTTTAACCTGAAGAAGAGAAGGCTGAGAGGAGATATGATAGCCATGTATAAATATGTGAGAGGAAGCCACAGGGAGGAGGAGGGAGCAAGCTTGTTTTCTGCTTCCTTGGAGACTAGAACGCGGAACAATGGCTTCAAACTACAAGAAAGGAGATTCCATCTGAACATGAGGAAGAACTTCCTGACTGTGAGAGCCGTTCAGCAGTGGAACTCTCTGTCCCGGAGTGTGGTGGAGGCTCCTTCTTTGGAAGCTTTTAAACAGAGGCTGGATGGCCATCTGTCAGGAGTGATTTGAATGCAATATTCCTGTTTCTTGGCAGAATGGGGTTGGACTGGATGGTTCATGAAGTCTCTTCCAACTCTTTGATTCTATGATTCTATTGCTAGTTTGCACATTATGCCATAGATTTTAAGTAGAGCATGTCTCCCTTTCCAACTTGGATTTCCACCAACCTGCAGCCACTTATCCTCCATTAGAAGTGGTATTTGATTGCGCAGGTAATTGCAAACTATTTTATGTTTTACGAAGAAAACTAATCTCCTTTCTTTTTTTGCTAGACCCTGTGACTCAATGAGATCAAGTGCTGTTCAGCTTCTGCCTTGTTAGGTTGATTACTCTTCTGGACAGATCCCTGTTCATTCATACAAAATAAAAACAGAAGAAGCTTCAGTAGTCTGAGCATTGAAATATGAGCCTGAAGACCAAGGTTCACATTCTTGCTCAGCCATGAAACCCACTGGGCAAGTCACACTCTCTCAGTGCTTTGAATGCAATATTCCTGCTTCTTGGCAGAATGGGGTTGGACTGGATGGCCCACGAGGTCTCTTCCAACTCTGTGATTCTATGATTCTATGAACTGAGGACAAAGGAGGAAGGAGTGGAGAGAGAAACCAGGACATTTTATGAGATGCTCAAAAAGAGTGTCAGAAGATTAATTGGTTTGGAAGAGTTGTTGAGTTTGTGACTTGAGACAATGCAATGCTCTGCTTAAAAAAGCAAGCCCGGCATACCATTGAGAGTAGAGCTTATGCGACTGTTAAGCAAACATTACATATTCCCCAAGATATGCGGATACCCCACGGAGCTCCGCCGCTGCTCAAGTCTGGGATATTTTGCAGCCACGCTTTTGGGAAACAAAGATGTGTGTGTGTGTGTGTGTGTGTGTGTAATGTTCATTAGGGAGATTAACATAACTCAAAAACCACTAGACGAATTGACACGAAAATTTGACACAATACACCTAACAGTTCAATGAGTGTTCATCACCCCTAAAATAGTCCAGCAGAACAGACTTAAAACCCCGCAAAATACACCATATATATATATATATATAGAGAGAGAGAGAGAGAGAGAGAGAGATACACTCATATACATATACACATGCACACATACATACATAGAAAATACTTAAGGCCATCCAGTATATATGTGTATGTATAGATGTATGTGTGTGTATATTTGTGTGTGCTTGGATATATATATATCCAAGCATACACAAATATACACACACATACATCTACACACGCATGTGTATATGTATATATGTATATACATAAACACATGCAGACATACATACACACATATATAAACACAAATATGCATATAGACAAGCACACACATATATACAATATACATATGCACATGCACACATACATACACATACGTATATATATACCCAAGCACACACATATATACACACACATACATATACACATGCACACATGCATGCACACATACATACACATATATAAACACAAATATGCATATAGACAAGCACACACATATACACAATTTACATATACACATATAAACACACAAATATATACACACATATATACACAACTACACACACACATATATACACCCATATATATATACACATACACACATGCGCAAACACACATCTATACACAGATACACAAATATATACAGACATATAAACACATATATAAACACATGCATACAAATATACATATACACATACATGCACACATATGTACACACAAATATGCATATAGACAAGTACACACATATACACAATACACATATATACACATATGCACACACATATATACATCCACACACACACACACACACACAGACATGTATATGCAAACACACATATACACAAATATACACATACATATAAACACATATATAAACACATGCATACAAATATACATATACACATACATGCACACATATGTACACACAAATATGCATATAGACAAGTACACACATATACACAATACACATATATACACATATGCACACACATATATACATCCACACACACACAGAGACATGTATATGCAAACACACACATACACAAATATATACAGACATATAAACACATGCATACAAATATACATATACACATACATGCACACATATGTACACACAAATATGCATATAGACAAGTACACACATATACACAATACACATATATACACATATGCACACACATATATACATCTACACACACACACAGACATGTATATGCAAACACACATATACACAAATATACACATACATATAAACACATATATACACACAGAAAACACACATATAGAGACTGGGCCACAGCAATGTGTGGCAGGGGACAGCTAATATATATATGTGTGTGTATGTGTGTGTGTGTGTAACCTTTTGTACATGAACCGAGAACAAAGGCCTGGCCTAGCCCAAAAACAGGAGGAAAATCCCATCGATTCTGGTTCCTCGTAGACTGTTTGAAAGAAAGCATGGAAAAATCATCAGGCGGGACTCGGTCCAAGTCTGCCGGCTTTTGTTCTCTCCCTCTTTTTCAAATAAATGGAGTCGAATGACCTCCACCTCACTTTCGCTAATGAAAAAACAACCTTTTTCCATGTCCGCCTTGCCTTGTGCCGCTCAGCCTGGGAGGTAGCACAAGCCGCTTTCCCTGCCATCCGAATCCCGGAATGGCCATTAAAAACCCCTGCCAGGGAGAAGGAATGGATGTCTGGACAGCAGAGGAAGGAATAACTCTTGCTTGAAACTGAGAATTGAAACATCCACCCCAGCCCAGTCAGCAGGAAAAAAGAAATATGATTAATTTAGGAATGCAGGAAAGTGTGAAAATGAGTTTTATTCCAGGACAAACAATTCATCCGTCTAGCTCAGAATGGTCGAATGTGGAAAAGCTATGTACAAGATCAGCATTTCTCAACCTGGGGGTTAGGACTCAAGGGGGGGTGAGTTGCAAGGGGTGTCAGAGGGGTCACCAAAGACCATCAGAAAACACAGGGGGTTCTGAGTGGGAAGTTTGGCCCTATTCTATCATTGGTGGGGTTCAAGGGGCTCTTTGATGGTAGGTGAACTATAAATCCCATCAACTACAACTCTCAAATGTCAAGGTCTATTTTACCCAAGTTCCATCTGTGTTCCTAGTTGGGCATAAGGAGTATTCGTGCCAAGTTTGGTCCAGATCCATCATTGTTTGAGTCCACAGTGCTCTCTAGGTGTAGGTGTACTACAACTCCCAAACTCAGCGTCAATGCCCACCAAACCCTTCTAGTATTTTCCCCAAACTCCACCAGTGTTCACATTTGGGCATGTTTACTATCTGTGCCAAGTTTGGTCCAGATCCATCATTGTTTGAGTCCACACTGCTCTCTGGATGTAGGTGAACTACAACTCCAAAACTCAACCATCAAACTCTTCCACTATTTTCTGTTGGTCATGGGAGTTTTGTGTGCCAAGTTTGGTTCAAGTCCATCACTGGTGGAGTTCAGAATGCTCTTTGATTGTAGGTGAACTATAAATCCCAGCAACTACAACTCCCAAATGTCAAGGTCTGTTTTCCCCAAACTCCACCAGTGTCCACATTTGGGCATGTTTACTTTCTGTGCCAAGTTTGGTCCAGATCCATCATTGTTTGAGCCCACAGTGCTCTCCAGATATAGGTGAACTACAACTCCAAAACTCAACCATCACACCCTTCCACTATTTTCTGTTGGCCACAGGAGTTTTATGTGCCAAGTTTGGTTCAAGTCCATCATTGATGGAGTTCAGAATGCTCTTTGACTGTAGGTGAACTATAAATTCCAGCAACTACAACTCCCAAATGTCAAGGTCTATTTTCCCCAAACTCCATCAGTGTCCACATTTGGGCATGTTTACTATCTGTGCCAAGTTTGGGCCTGATCCATCATTGTTTGAGTCCACAGTGATCTCCAGATGTATGTGAACTACAACTCCAAAACTCAATAATCAAACCCTTCCACTATTTTCTGTTGGTCATGGGAGTTTTGTGTGCCAAGTTTGGTACAAGTCCATCATTGGTGGAGTTCAGAATGCCCTTTGATTGTAGGTGAACTATAAATCCCAACAACTACAACTCCCAAATGTCAAGGTCTATTTTTCCCAAATGCCACCAGTGTTCACATTTGGGCATGTTTACTATCTGTGCCAAGTTTGGTCCAGATCCATCATTGGTTGAGTCCACAGTGCTCTCTGGATGTAGGTGAACTACAACTCCAAAACTCAACCATCAAACCCTTCCACTATTTTCTGTTGGTCATGGGAGTGAGGGAAGGAGTGGTTCAAACGCAAGGGAGTGGTTCAAACTATATATAACTCTGGAATCCAGGGATTTATAGTATGGCTAGGCATTGGATTCCATATCACTGAGCCGCGGCAGTTGATTTGGCACCAAACCTCATTCTTTCCTTCTTTCTGCAATGTAGAACCATAGTATCTTTCATCCTCTGGTGCCAAAGGAACTGATTTGAAGGCACTTGAGACTTCCCAACGTCGTTCAGGTTGATCTGAACATGAAGCATAAGTCTCAAGGGTAAGAACATCAGAATTGGTGCTGAGAGGTAACTTAATCAGGGGCTTTTAGAGCCAAGTCTCTTACTCATGTCCATCTGGTAGAAAATCTGATGGTGGAATGAAAAGGAAACACTGTCCTGCTCCAGGAAGAGGAGGAGCCAAACATTTGAGCTGAGAAAGAGCAATTCAACTGGTGCAAACAACATTGATTGACAGCTATAAATAACCAATCAATCCAACTATACATAGGCAGGTTAAAAAGGCAGGATTAAGCATGATACAACAGTTTAAATCTTGCAGCTAACAGTTCTACACATAGGTGGCACCACTCGCGCCGTCACAGTACTTGTGATGCAGGCAGGACCGAGAGCAGGGCCTCCCCAGGTGATCTTAACGTCCTAGTTGGTTCATAGGAGGAGATGCGTTCGGACAGGTAAGTTGGGCCATAACCGTTTCGGGCTTTATAGGCTAATGCCAGCACTTTAAATTGTGCCCAGTAGCAGACTGGCAGCCAGTGGAGCTGGCGCAACAGAGGAGTGGTATGCTCCCTGAGCGCCGCTCCTATCAGTATCCTGGCTGCCAAACGTTGGACCATTTGAAGCTTCCGAACAGTCTTCAAAGTCAACCCCACGTAAGGAGAAAGAACGCTAACACCTCCCAACAAAGGATTCCCCCAGGCAGCCAGGTTTTGAAGCTGCAAGGCCATTAAATGCTAATCAAGGCGGTTCCTTTCTTAGGTTTGTTGTTGTTGTTGCTACTATTTCTGTTCTACTTCCTACCCATAGGTACTCAAGGTGGCTAACAGTCCTATGACAAAACAATATAAACAAAGGCCTATGTATTGTCGAAGGCTTTCATGGCCGGAATCACTGAGTTGTTGTAGGTTTTTCCGGGCTATATGGCCATGTTCTAGAGGCATTTTCTCCTGACGTTTCGCCTGCATCTATGGCAAGCATCCTCAGAGGTAATGAGGTCTATGGCCTATGTCTTGATAACTATTTCTGAATCTTCTATGCACTTTAAAATCTTCTAAAATCTATAATGTAATGAAAGTGAGGCAGGAGATATTGGCTCCAGGAGCATCTGGTTTAGGTAAACTCTTCCCTTGCCTTTCCTCTTTCTCCAATTGTTACTCAGGGATACTCCAGGTTTGGAGGGCAAAGTCTCCTTCCCAGGAAAAAAGAGGGCTTTGATGTGGTGAGCAAGCCGCCCTGCTTTCCCTCGCAGGGTCTCTTGATCAAACGCACACGGAGACGGCGGGCTCGTACATTTCCAGATGTTGGCTGATCCCTTTGGGCTGCTGGCAGACACAGCTGGAAAATGGGGTTTTGCTCCAGCGGCCTATGTAAATATTCGTGCTTCGGTGATGCATGGAGTTCGGAGGTCTCATGGAAAGGGATGGAGGCCATGCAGCCAGATACTCCATGAGGGATTATATATAATCACAGAGCTGGAAAGGGACCACAAAGGCCATCCAGTCTGACCCTTTTCTGCCAGGCATGTGGTGGAGTTCAGAATGCTGTTTGATTGTTTTGTTGTTGTTGTTGCTCATTCGTTCAGTTGTTTCCGACACTTCGTGACCTCATGGACCAGCCCATGGCAGAGCTCCCTGTCAGCCATCACCACTCCCAGCTCCTTCAAGGTCAATCCAGTCACTTCAAGGATCCCATCCATCCTTCTTGCCCTTGGTTGGCCCCTCTTCCTTTTTCCTTCCATTTTCCCCAGCATCATTGTCTTCTCTAAGCTTCCCTGTCTTTTCATGATGTGGCCAAAGTACTTCAACTTTGTCTGTAATTACTTACTTAGTAGGGCTGGGTAACCACGGAAAAAAATTGTTTCTAAACTCGATTCGTTTCCAGGGAGCGCTAGCGTTTCCAAATTCTAAATACTTCCGAAATTTTGAGATTTCAAAGTTTCATTATTTACGAAATTTCGTAAATTTCGAATCGATTCGTTAATGGCGGACGCGATTGTGCAATATGCTAAAAAAAAAACCTCCAAATGGGACAGGGGGAACTTCTGAAGCTTCCCTCTCCCTCTGTTGTTGAATGTTGGTGTGATAAAACAAACAACAACTATAAAACTTGCACCAGACATGCGAAAATAATTACGAAAAAATTACGAAATAATTTCGAAATAATAACAAAATAATTACGAAATAAATTGAAAAAATTGTTTCGAATCTAATTTACTCCTCACACTATTCCTGCATGGCTCAATATTGGATCGTAAGCTAATTTAAATACGAATTAATAACGAATTACGAAATTAACGAACGAAACCGCTCAGCCTTATTACTTAGGTAATCTCTCATAGTCCGAGGATGATGGTCCTCCAAGGTCGGTACTCTGGCGGTGGGTCCCTAGGTGACTATGGAGGCCTATTCTTGATCTACATCTTCTTCCGCAGTGAGGACATTGGTTTCCAGGTGGAAGGCAATCCTGGTTAGGGTTGGCTTGATGTGCCTTCCTCTTGGAACGTTTCTCTCTTTTGCCCTCCATTGGTGCCTCTTCAAATTCTGCAGCACTGCTGGTCACAGCTGACCTCTAGCTGGAGCGCTCAAGGGCCAGGGCTTCCCAGTTCTCAGTGTCTATGCCAAAATTTTTAAGGCTGGCTTTGAGCCCATCTTTAAAACTCTTTTCCTGCCCTCCAACATTCTGTTTTCCGTTCTTGAGTTCGGAATAGAGCAACTGCTTTGGGAGATGGTGGTCGGGCACCCGGACAACATGGCTGGTCCAGCGGAGTTGATGGCGGAGGACCATGCCTTCAATGCTGGTGGTCTTTGCTTTTTCTTCCAGGATGCTAACATTTGTCTGCTTGTCTATTGAAGAGATCTGCAGGATTTTTCGGAGGCACTGCTGATGGAATGATTCCAGGAGTTGCATGTGATTTATTTATTTATTTATTTCGAGGTTTTATATACCGACCCTCTCACCTTCAAAGAGGGATTCGGACCGGTTCACAACATGTGTTAACATACAAAAAATATACAATAACAACACAATGCCACTTCATTACACGATTAAAATATCAGCACCATACACATTAAAATATTAACATCCTAGTTAAAAGAGCCAAATCGTCCAACACCATCACAATCACATTCATCATCCTCCTTTCATGTGGGCAAAGAATTAAATCAGTTGTCAAATGCCACGTTCCACAACCAGGTCTTTGTTAGTTTCCTGAACGTCATGAGGGAGGGGGCAGTTCTAATCTCTAATGGCAGGGAGTTCCAAAGTCGAGGGGCCACCATCGAGAAGGCCCTGTCCCTCGTCCCCACCAGCCGTGCTTGTGCAGGCGGAGGGACCGAGAGCAGGGCCCCTCCAGACGATCTTAGTGGTCTTGATGGTTCGTAGGGGAGAATACGTTCGGAGAGGTAAACAGGGCCGGAGTCGTTTAGGGCTTTATAGGTTAACACCAGCACTTTGAATTGTGCTCGGAAGCTAATCGGCAGCCAGTGGAGTTCGAGTAACAGCGGAGTGGTGTGCTCCCTGTATCCCGCACCCGTTAGTAATCTGGCTGCCGCGCGTTGTACTTGCTGCAGCTTCCGGGCAGTCTTCAGAGGCAACCCCACGTAGAGAGCGTTGCAGTAATCTAAGCGGGATGTAACCAAAGCGTGTACTACCGTGGCCAAGTCAGCCCTCCCAAGGTACGGACGCAGCTGGCGCACAAGTTTTAATTGTGCGAATGCTCCCCTGACCACCGCTGAAACCTGGGGTTCCAGGCTCAGCGATGAATCCAGGAGAACTCCCAGACTGCGTACCTGTGCTTTTAGGGGGAGTGTGACCCCGTCCAACACAGGCTGTAACCCCGTACCCTGTTCGGTCTTACGACTGACCAGGAGTACCTCTGTCTTGTCTGGATTTAGTTTCAATCTGTTGTCCCTCATCCAGTCCGTGACAGCGGCCAAGCACCGGTTCATGACCTGAACAGCCTCCTTAGTGGCAGGTGGAAATGAGTGATAGAGTTGGACATCATCTGCGTACAGATGACATCGCACCCCAAAACTCCGGATGATCTCTCCCAACGGCTTCATGTATATGTTAAACAACATAGGGGACAGTATTGAGCCCTGCGGGACTCCACAGTACAATGGCCGAGGAGTCGAGCAGGAGTCCCCTAGTGACACCTTCTGGGAGCGACCCTCGAGAAAGGACCTGAGCCACTGCAAGCAGTACCCCCGAGACCCATTCCCGCGAGGCGTCCCAGAAGGATACCGTGGTCGACGGTATCGAAGGCCGAAGAGAGGTCCAGCAGAACTAACAGGGACACACTCCCCCTGTCCAGTTCCCGGCGCAGATCATCAACTAAGGCGACCAAGGCTGTCTCAGTACCATGTCCCGGCCTAAAGCCAGACTGTGACGGATCTAGATAGTCCGTGTCCACCAGGAATTCCTGGAGTTGCGAGGCCACCACACGTTCCAGGACTTTGCCCAAGTAGGGGAGATTGGAGACTGGCCGAAAGTTGACGAATTGAGTGGGGTCTAGTGATGGTTTTTTCAACAGCGGTTTGATGACAGCTTGTTTTAAGCTGGCTGGAATCTTGCCTTCCCGAAGGGAGGCATTAACCACCACCTTTACCCACTCTGCCAAACCCCCTCTGGCTTCTTTTACCAGCCAGGAAGGGCAGGGGTCTAGGATGCATGTGGTGGGCCTCGCCTCTCCCAGAACCCTGATGACCTCGTCGAGTTGAACAGATCAAAACGAATCCAACAAAACTGGACAAGCAGATGCTTGAGTTACATCCTCAGAGACTGCAGTTAATGTGGTGTCAAAGCCCGCGCGGATTAAAGCGACTTTGTCCGCAAAGTACTGAGCAAATGCTTCACAGCGTGCTGTCGAGTCATCAGGGGACCCACTCAAGGTGGGATTCAACAACCCTCTGACTACTCGGAACAGCTCTGCCGGACGGTTCCTTGCGGACGCAATATTGGCCGAGTAGAAAGCATTTTGCGCGGCCTCTATTGCCGCGCCATACGCCCTTAGATAGAGGCATAGGCGTGTTCGGTTTGACTCGCTGGGCTGTTTCCTCCACACGCTCTCTAGCCACCTCTTTGTTCGCTTTAGCTCCACCAGCTCCTCATTGAACCAAGGGGCCGGTTTCGCTCGGCGACTTAAGAGGGGGCGCTCCGGAGCAATCGTGTCTATTGCCCTAGTCAACTCCCTATTCCAGTGAGTGACCAGGGCATCGACAGAATCACCATCCAAGGCAGTGGAAACATCCCCAAGAGCCATCAGGAGTCCTTCTGGATCCATAAGCCTCCTGGGGCGGACCATCTTAATGGGTCCACCACCCCTGCAGAGGTTAGAAGTTGCAGCAAGTCTAAACTTGATCAGGTGGTGGTCAGTCCATGGCAAAGGGGAGATTGATAACTCCTCCACACCGCCACCTTCTTCCCAGCCCTGACAGAAGACCAAGTCAAGTGTGTGTCCAGCACAGTGGGTAGGGCCAGATATTAATTGGGACAGCCCCATAGTTGCCATGGAAGCCATGAAGTCCTGAGCCGCTCCTGAAAGAGTGGTCTCTGCATGGACATTGAAGTCCCCCAGCACTACAAGACATGTGATGTCTTGTGATGTCTGTAGATAGTCCATGTCTCGTAAGTGTATAGTACGTTGGGAGGACAATAGCTTTACAAACAAGCACCTTAGTATCCCTACGGATGTCCCGGTCCTCAAACACTCTCTGCTTCATTTGGAAAAATGCTGCACTCGCAGAGCTCAGGTGGTGTTGTATTTCAGTGTCAATGTTGTATTTCAGTGTCAATGTTGTATTTCAGTGTCAATGTTGAGGCTGTTGTGGAGAGGTGGCTGCCACAGCAGGGTTGGGAGGACAATAGCTTTACAAACAAGCACCTTAGTATCCCTACGGATGTCCCAGTTCTCAAACACTCTCTGCTTCATTCAGAAAAATGCTGCACTCGCAGAGCTCAGGCGGTGTTGTATTTCAGTGTCAATGTTGACTTTTGTGGAGAGGTAGCTGCCAAGGGAGCAGAAATGGTCTACATTTTTTTAAATGTTACACCATTAAGCTGTATTTCAGGCCTTGGAGAGGGATTGGCCGGTGACTACTGGAAGAGCACTTTGGTTTTCTCGATGTTCAGTGACAGGCCGAGCTGCTCATATGCTTCTGCGAAGATGTTTAGAGTGGCTTGTAGATCTTCCTGTGTAATGATGAAGGCATCAAAATACTTTGGCTCAGGCATCAACCCAAATAGTGATGGTATTTGAGAAATACATTGTATTATAGGAGTCTACACTAGCCACACAACACACTCTCAAACCCATAGTACCAACACCCAAGTATGCAGCCTTCCACTTAATTCCTACTTTTGTGCATGAAAGAACTAAAGAAACAAAGCAATGTCATCCCCGGAAATGATTGAAGGTAATGTGTATTTTTCCTGCTGCAGCCATCCAAGAGGAAACTTTTCTCCCTTGTTTAGAACAAGATGGGTGAGTGAGTTGTGCATGTGAGAAGAGAGATGCCGGAAAGCTTTGATGCGTCATGCTTGAGCCACAGGGAAGGGAGACAATGCCGGAGACAATGCGCCTCGGGGCAAGGCCTGGCACCCTCCGAAAGGGATCCCGTCATCATTGGGAGGCAAATCAATCACCCCACGCAAACAGTCGGTCGAGAGGGAACTTGCCCACAGTCTAGTCCCAAAGCACCACTCATGACGGAGTCATAGCGAGGCGTTCCCTGACCCCGGCCACAACCTGTCCGCATGGCTTGTCTGCCTTCAGTGGACACAAACAATGCCCAAGGGCTATTATAATCTAATAAGACTTGGAAAGGTGTTGAGCAAGCGGACTACATTCTTTTAGGAGAGCCTTTGGAGAGGAGAAGCAAAAATGCGCATCATGCGCTCTTCCTCAGCATGCAGACTACCTCCAGATGTTTTGAGGTGCATCTACACTGTAGAATTAACACAGTTTGACACTACTTTATCTATCATGTTTTCATGGCTGGAATCATTGGGTTCTTGTAGGTTTTTCAGGCTCTATGGCCATGTCCTAGAAGCATTCTCTCCTGACATTTCACCGGCATCTATGGCAAGCATTCTCAGAGGTTGTGCAACCTCTGGGAGGGAAAGGAGGCATTTTTGGGCTGTCTCACATAAGGAAACTAAACTATAGGATGTAGACCAGCTTGTCCCACAGAAAAGCTTTTCTCAAGAACACCCGGGAAATCAGAAACAGAAATTCCAGGGAAAAGGTCCCAAGGCTCTGACTGAGAGCTCACAGCCTCTCAGCCTCACAGCAATCAGAGGGAAAACAGCCCTGAAGTTTTCAAACAATTCTCTGAGGGAGGACAGCACTACAGATCCACAGAACTCCAGCTGAAATATCTTCAAGCCTCGGCTGGTAGGTCTACTCGATACCCAGATGCATTTGGAATCGGTAGTAGGACCCACACCGATGAGGCATAGATAGTAAACAGTCTGGGAGAGGTTAAAAAGGGTTTTTCCTACAGAGAAAGTACAGTTAATCAAAGTCAGGTACCAGTCCATTGAGGACTAGACTAAGAAAGCCTTGAAGTGTTGTTTGAACCATTGAAGATTTGTTGTTTGTTCCATAATAAAGACTTTGTTGTATCTTTAAAGACTCTAAAGACCATCACTTCAGAAAAATCCCTGAGAACCTCTCTTTGAGGCGCCCCTGACTTCCCGCTGGGCTTAAAGTATACGTCCTATAGAACAGACAGCTGTTACAGGCCCAGCGCGCGACAGAACTGAAAGTCTTGACCTTGTTAGAGATCGTGAACTTTTGTAAAATATGATCTCCTTGAGAAGAGTTAAAAACTCACTTGAGTCAACCTTCTCCTTATTGGTATTACTGCACTAGTATTCATGCAAGGCAATTAGGTTTCTCAGCTGTTAGACTGCTATACCTAGATATCGCTTTGAACTGCCAGGAACAAAGATATGCCAATGCATAAAAAACAGCAGAGTTTCAGAAGTGTTCTTTTCAGTTGCCTGCCCAACTTGGAAAGCACTGAACAGACTGCACTCTGGCACCACGAGATGCAGAGCCAACCTTAAGAAATTGGGCTACAAAGTCCACGACAAGTGAGTGTGGAGGAGAGCAAACCACGGACCACCTACTACAATGCAACCTGAGCCCTGCCACACGCACAATGGAGGACCTTCTCACAATGACACCAGAGGCACTCCAAGTGGCCAGCTACCGGTCAAATGACATTTTGCATTATGCCAAGTTTTTATTTAATTGCTTGTGTTTTAGATGCATTTTAAGTGTACCCTCAACTTGCTTCTGACATGAAAAATAAACATATCTGGATTGTATGGCAGTGTAGAAGACATTTTCTTCAGTTTTTGCAAGTTTTAAGGGAAGACAGAAGCTCGGCATGTTTTTGTTGTTGCCCTCCACAACCCCATGGATGGCTCCACATCTAGCCAAACTGGCTATTTTTGTTCCCTTTTGTTTATTCCTTACAGTTAAAAGCCACACAAAATAAATATTGTTTACGATGCAAACCACAACAGCCATCACCTGCAGCCATCAAGGTTTGGACGCCCTTGTATTAAGGTTTAAGGTTTCTGCCATATCCCATTGATGTGGTGGCAAATTATAGCCTTGTTGCCGGGGAAAATAAATAGGAGCGGTCACATGGGGTGAGGCAGTTGCCGGTTGCTTTGTATTGTGGCCAAACAGTGGCAAGAAGTTGGTGGCATCTACACTGCAGAATCATAGAATCATAGAATCAAAGAGTTGGAAGAGATCTCATGGGCCATCCAGTCCAACCCCATTCTGCCAAGAAGCAGGAATATTGCATTCAAATCACCCCTGACAAATGGCCATCCAGGCTCTGCTTAAAAGCTTCCAAAGAAGGAGCCTCCACCACACTCTGGGGCAGAGAGTTCCACTGCTGAACGGCTCTCACAGTCAGGAAGTTCTTCCTCATGTTCAGATGGAATCTCCTCTCTTGTAGTTTGAAGCCATTGTTCTGTGTCCTAGTCTCCAAGGAAGCAGAAAACAAGCTTGCTCCCTCCTCTCTGTGGCTTCCTCTCACATATTTATACATGGCTATCATATCTCCTCTCAGCCTTCTCTTCTTCAGGCTAAACATGCCCAGCTCTTTAAGCCGCTCCTCATAAGGCTTGTTCTCCAGACTCTTGATCATTTTAGTCGCCCTCCTCTGGATACATTCCAGCGTGTCAATATCTCTCTTGAATTGTAGTGCCCAGAATGGGACACAATATTCCAGGTGTGGTCTAACCAAAGCGGAATAGAGCATGGGGAGCATTACTTCCCTAGATCTAGACACTAGGCTCCTCTTGATGCAGGCCAAAATCCCATTGGCTTTTTTTTGCTGCCACATCACATTGTTGGCTCATGTTTAACTTGTTGTCCACGAGGACTCCAAGATCTTTTTCACACATACTGCTCTCGAGCCAGGCATTGTCCCCCATTCTGTATCTTTGCATTTCGTTTTTCCTGCCAAAGTGGAGTATCTTGCATTTGTCACTGTTGAACTTCATTTTGTGAGTTTTGGCCAATCATCTCTCTAATCTGTCAAGATCGTTTTGAATCCTGCTCCTGTCCTCTGGAGTATTGGCTATCCCTCCCAATTTGGTGTCGTCTGCAAACTTGATGATCCTGCCTTCTAACCCTTCATCTAAAAATCAATGCAGTTTGACAACACTTGTAACCCCCAATTGTATTCGGAAGTGACCGCCCCGCCCCCCCAATAAAAGATAGTTCGTAATCAGGGAATTGATACGAGGGTTGAATGAAAATAATGCCTCCACCTTCGTAACTCCTCAACAGATGGCAGTACCGGTATGTGGCAGGTACTGGCTTGTTCAGTAGACTCTCCTCTACAGTTCTATTTTGGCTGGAAGCCTTAGCATCAAATGGTTGTGTTAAAGTGTGACGTATGGAACCCTACACAGACAGTCGGTCAATGTGACTTAAGCAACATGCTGTCATTGAATTCTTGACAACAGAAGGTGTCACCCCAAAGGAGATTAATCAGAGATTGCAAGCTGTTTATGGTGATTGTGTTGATGTGAGTACTGTCCGTTGTTGGGCGAGTAAGTTTTAAAAAGTTGAAGTGGGAGCATCTGACTTGTGTGTCAAATAAACTGTTGGACGTCCTGTGACAGCAACCACTGAGTTTCACAAGCAAAAGGTTGACAGATTGATTCAGGACGATTGTCGTATCACTCAGAGAGAAATTTCAAGCATAAGCAGCATTTCACAAGGACGTGTGGGTCACATTATTGCTTTGCTTGGCTATCGGAAGATCTGTGCACGATGGGTACCCTGGA
The DNA here is from genome assembly GCF_037176765.1 of Anolis sagrei. Taxonomy (NCBI): domain Eukaryota; kingdom Metazoa; phylum Chordata; class Lepidosauria; order Squamata; family Anolidae; genus Anolis; species Anolis sagrei. The sequence goes on along the minus strand of NC_090025.1, from coordinate 194,225,282 downwards.
TGAGAGAACCGTGAGACGCTGGTTGTGGAAACAGAGTGTCGACTTCTTCCATGATGACTTCAGAAAACTTGTTCATTGTTGGCAAAAATGTATCCATGTGGAAAAGTGAATAGTGGTAGTCAAAGAGCACATTCTAAGGATTATTTCTACATTTGATTTATTAAAATATTCCCATCCAAACCTAAGTAACGAAGGTGGAGGCATTACTTTTCATTCAACCCTCGTAGTTTTGCTAAGAACACCAGGCTGGGATGATATAATAAGAGTTAAGTTTTGGCCAATCTGCAGAAGGACTAACAACCACAACAAGGACCCATCCCTTCCCAACCCTGCATAACCCTTCATCCTTTTATGAACCCCTGTATATGCCCCATGTCCACAGTAATTTCATATATGTAAGTATCATATATGTAAGTAATTACATATATGTAAGGAGGCCGTGACAGACTTTGTATTTCTAGGCGCAAAGATGACTGCAGATGCAGACTGTAGCCAGGAAATCAGAAGACGCTTCCTTCTTGGGAGGAGAGCAATGTCCAGTCTCGATAAAATAGTCAAGAGTAGAGACATCACACTGGCAACAAAGATCCGCCTAGTCAAAGCCATGGTATTCCCTGTAGTAACCTACGGATGTGAGAGCTGGACCTTAGGGAAGGCTGAGCGGAGGAAGAGAGATGCTTTTGAACTGTGGTGCTGGAGGAAAGTCCTGAGAGTGCCTTGGACTGCGAGAAGATCCAACCAGTCCGTCCTCCAGGAAATAAAGCCCGACTGCTCATTGGAGGGAAGGAGACTAGAGACAAAGTGGAAGTCCTTTGGCCACATCGTGAGGAGACAGGAAAGCTTAGAGAAGATAATGATGCTGGGGAAAGTGGAAGGGAAAAGGAAGAGGGGCCGACCAAGGGCAAGATGGATGGATGGCATCCTTGAAGTGACTGGACTGACCTTGAAGGAGCTGGGGGTGGTGACGGCCGACAGGGAGCTCTGGGGTGGGCTGGTCCATGAGGTCACGAAGAGTCGGAGACGACTGAACGAATGAACAACAACAAGTATCAAACATGAGGCAAGGTGACCTTTTTTAATGAACTCTGGCCAACTCTTCCTGACTCAGGTGCCACAAGCTGCCCTGGGTCTGCTTTTTATTGAATGGACTTTCAATCATTTCACAATATAGACAATAGCTTGATGGCCCCTTTCCTTAGGTCTCGGAGGGTCAACAACCAGGCCACCAGAGTATCAGGGACTTTTGGACTTGTTACTCTTTCATCACAAAGGACATTTCCCCATCCACGAGGAGAGGGGGATGTTGCAGCTTCTCCAACAATGATATTCCTGTCCCCCAAAATGTGTAGTGACTTTTCCCCAGAATGTGTAGTGACTTGTTGTAAACCGCCTTGAGTCACTGATAAGGCTGAGAAAGGCAGTATACAAGTATAGTAAATAAAGAAATAAATAATGTCTATTTCAGCAGCTTACTGCAGCCGTCATCCTTTTCCAGCTGGAACAACAATAAATACCTCGGTGTCGAAGGCTTTCATGGCTGGAATCACTCAGTTCTTGTGGGTTTTTTCGGGCTATATGGCCATGTTCTAGAGGCATTTCTCCTGACGTTTCGCCTGCATCTATGGCAAGCATCCTCAGAGGTGAGGTCTGAGGATGCTTGCCATAGATGCAGGCGAAACGTCAGGAGAAATGCCTCTAGAACATGGCCATATAGCCCGAAAAAACCCACAAGAACTGAATACCTCGGTGGCTTCTGCTTCATAGAATCATAGAATCAAAGAGTTGGAAGAGACCTCCTGGGCCATCCAGTCCAACCCCATTCTGCCAAGAAGCAGGAATATTGCATTCAAATCACCCCTGACAGATAGCCATCCAGCCTCTGTTTAAAAGCTTCCAAAGAAGGAGCTTCCACCACACTCCGGGGCAGAGAGTTCCACTGCTGAACAGCTCTCACAGTCAGGAAGTTCTTCCTCGTGCTCAGATGGAATCTCCTTTCTTGTAGTTCGAAGCAATTGTTCCATTGCGTCCTAGTCACGGTAGTCCACACGCTGGTTACATCCCGTATAGACTACTGCAACGCTCTCTACGTGGGGTTGCCTATGAAGACTGCTCGGAAGCTACAAATGGCCCAACGATCGGCAGCCAGGTTGTTAACAGGAGCGGCACTCAGGGAGCATACCACTCCTCTGTTGTGCCAGCTCCACTGGCTACCAATTTGCTACCGGGCACAATTCAAAGTGCTGGCTTTAGCCTTTAAAGCCCTAAACGGTTCTGGTCCGACCTATCTGTCCGAACGCATCACCCCCTATGAACCAGTTAGGACATTAAGATCGTCCGGGGAGGCCCTGCTCTCGATCCCGCCAGCCTCACAGGCACAGCTGGTAGGGATGAGAGACAGGTCCTTCTCAGTGGTGGCCCCTCGGCTGTGGAACGCCCTTCCCGCAGACGTTAGATCGGCCCCCTACCTGCTGGTGTTCAGGAGAAGAGTAAAGACCTGGCTCTTTAAACAGGCGTTTAATTAAGCAGTGCAACCAATTGATTGATCTTGGAACTTGGAATAATGGACGAGGAGATCGGATTATGACTTTACTGATGAGACGTGATGGATTAGTTATATAGATGTATTGATGTTATATTGATGTATTGATGTATTGTTATATTGATGTAGTTGCCTTAGTTACTGTTTTAAATGCTAATGTTGTGCACTTTGTATATTGACCTGGCTGTAAACCGCACTGTCGCCTACGGGCTGAGAGAGCCGAGGGGCCACGGTATACAAATAAAGCAAATAAATAAATAGTCTCCAGGGAAGCAGAAAACAAGCTTGCTCCCTCCTCCCTGTGGCTTCCTCTCACATATTTATACATGGCTCTCATCATATCTCCTCTCAGCCTTCTCTTCTTCAGGCTAAACAATGCCCAGCTCCTTAAGCCGCTCCTCATAGGGCTTGTTCTCCAGACCCTCGATCATTTGAGTCGCCCTCCTCTGGACACATTCCAGCTTGTCAATATCTCTCTTGAATTGTGGTGCCCAGAATTGGACACAATATTCCAGATGTGGTCTAACCAAAGCAGAATAGAGCATGGGGAGCATTACTTCCCTGGACCCAGACACTAGGCTCCTCTTGATGCAGGCCAAAATCCCATTGGCTTTTTTTGCTGCCACATCACATTGTTGGCTCATGTTTAACTTGTTGTCCACGAGGACTCCAAGATCTTTTTCACACGTACTGCTCTCAAGCCAGGCATGGTCCCCTATTCTGTATCTTTGCATTTCATTTTTTCTGCCAAAGTGGAGTCTCTTGCATTTGTCCCTGTTGAACTTCATTTTGTTAGTTTTGGCCAATCATCTCTCTAATCTGTCAAGATCGTTTTGAATCCTGCTCCTGTCCTCTGGATTAAATCTTCAACTTGGTGAGATTTATTCTGGAATACCGGCTTCTTTTTCTCACCAGGCTAAACCCACGGTGGCTTGGATCTCACTATCCACAGTCATTCTAACTTGCTTGACAACATGGTTTGCCAAATCCATGAACAATGCAGCCTTTCAGTGAAGAAGGCAAAGCAGATAGGATCGATTTGGTGCGGAAGGAAGTAAACAACAGCCAAGCCCGGAGATGAATCACAAGGAAAGTGGGCACGGAGGCCTCCCAACCCAACCTTCAAGATCCCTTTATGGGATTGAGTCAGCCAGGGACTTAAAAGCCGTGTTATGTTATGTTTTTCCACGTTTGGTTGCATAAAACACCTGAGAAAAGGTGCCTCTCGCTTTCTTACCTGCCAATAACCATGTGTTGCATGGCATAATGGGTTATGTAATACTTTGCGTTCAGGTTTATCATTCCAAAGGAGTGAGTCTATACCAGGCATGAGCAAACTTGGGCCCTCCGGATGTTTTGGACTTCAACTCCCACAATTCCTAACAGCCTACCGGCTGTTAGGAATTGTGGGAGTTGAAGTCCAAAACACCTGGAGGGCCCAAGTTTGGCCATGCTTCGTTTACATCATAGAAGCGTAGTTTCTAGCTTCATGCTAGACTAAAGACCTTGCAAAACTACAACTCCCAGGAAGCAATAGAATTGAGCCTCTTGCAAATAAAGTAGGGCCAAACCGCATTCATTCTACAACATCGACACAACCACAGTCACGACAGAAGTCTGAAGCCATTTCAACAGCCATGGCTAGGGAATCATGGGATTTATAGTACGGCAAGGCACTGGAGTCTTTGGCAAGGAGTGATGAACTCCTCTTTGTTGTTTGTTGTTGTTCATTCGTTCAGTCGTCTCCGACTCTTCGTGACCTCATGGACCAGCCCACGCCAGAGCTCCCTGTCGGCCGTCACCACCCCCAGGGTCTCCTTCAAGGTCAGTCCAGTCACTTCAAGGATGCCATCCATCCATCTTGCCCTTGGTCGGCCCTTCTTCCTTTTGCCTTCCACTTTCCCCAGCATAATTGTCTTCTCTAGGCTTTGCTGTCTCCTCATGATGTGGCATTCAAAGGACTTCCACTTTGTCTCTAGTATCTTTCCCTCCAGTGAGCAGTCGGGCTTTATTTCCTGGAGGATGGACTGGTTGGATCTTCTCGCAGTCCAAGGCACTCTCAGTGAGGAGATGAACTCCTCACAAAACCGCAAATCCACAAATTGCCATTCTTGTTTGAACCCGAATTGTCTGTTGTTGCTTCCTTTCAGCCTGATACCCTCCAGAAATGTTGCACTACAGTTCCCATCATCCTCTACCCAGGCTGGATCCTTGGATTTCAGAGTCATATATAGTTTGAACCACTCCCTCGTGCTGTAAGAAGTGCTTGCTTTTTTTTGCATGTGAAGATCTATGCTATGCAAGCCCAATATCACATCTCGACCCATGTGAATGCTTAATCCTGGGCAAACATTCTCATGTGGATTGTTCCAAGCACGGTCTCCGATGTCTCCCGTCTCGACATGTGACAAAGACATACAAAGGATGATGCTCCCGGCCCATTTTTTATTTAATTCTGCTTATTTTTAGTGCACGGCACAAATGGGCCGAGGGTGCGGCACCGCCATGCCATGCTCTCATGAGGCTTTTGTTTGTTGATCTTTTGCAAAGGGATTAATGGTGATGAGAGTGCAGGAAACGCATGGCGGAGGATCTCTGACCCGGGACCCGGCAACACAAAAGGGGAGTTCATCAAAACTGAAGCTGACCTCTTCTGCGGGGCAGGATTTATATAGAGCAGAACCAGCCAATCAGGGAGTAAGTCAAGCAGCCAATCAGGAAAAAATGCCAAATGGGCTACGATCAATAGTTGAAGCAGGAGCAAAATACGGGCATTTCCATTAACCATGAATAACAGGCATAGGCAAACTTCGGCCCTCCAGTTATTTTGGGCTTCAACTCCCACAATGGGTTGCTGTAAGTTTTTTGGGCTGTCTGGCCATCATCATCATTTTACTGACACAAAAACACAGTATGTCACAGCAAACAAGATCTATATGCTGGATTTCATATCACAAAGTCGAACACTTCCCAAGCGTCTAGGACTGTGTATGTATTTTCGAATGATGAGTGCAGATCCAAGTCAGGTGGCCTTTTGCAGTTGACTGATTGTGATTTTGTCAATGTTTATTGATTCAAAGAAAATTTGACAAAATCATGATTATTATTATTAGAAGTAGTAGTAGTAGTAGTTAATAGTAGTAGTCATGAAGCTGTACAATCAAGCAGTGATAGTATCTGCATATAGGTAGCCTGGCTGTTGTTGCCTGGAGGCATCCTCAGCACTTGATTGTTTGCTGTTTGGAGTTCTCCTGAAGTCCCAATCATGCACACACCAAATCAACACTTGGGCCACACAGTTTACAGGAAACCTAATGATAGGGCCAGGCTTTAGCACCATTATTATTATTAGTAGTAGTAGTAGTAGTAGTAGTTAATAGTAGTAGTCATGAAGCTGTACAATCAAGCAGTGATGGTATCTGCATATAGGTAGCCTGGCAGTTGTTGCTTGGAGGCATCCTCAGCACTTGATTGTTTGCTGTTTGGAGTTCTCCTGAAGTCCCAATCATGCACACACCAAATCAACACTTGGGCCACACAGTTTACAGGAAACCTAATGATAGGGCCAGGCTTTAGCACCATTATTATTATTATTAGTAGTAGTAGTAGTAGTAGTAGTTAATAGTAGTAGTCATGAAGCTGTACAATCAAGCAGTGATGGTATCTGCATATAGGTAGCCTGGCAGTTGTTGCTTGGAGGCATCCTCAGCACTTGATTGTTTGCTGTTTGGAGTTCTCCTGAAGTCCCAATCATGCACACACCAAATCAACACTTGGGCCACACAGTTTACAGGAAACCTAATGATAGGGCCAGGCTTTAGCACCATTATTATTATTATTAGTAGTAGTAGTAGTAGTAGTAGTAGTTAATAGTAGTAGTCATGAAGCTGTACAATCAAGCAGTGATGGTATCTGCATATAGGTAGCCTGGCAGTTGTTGCTTGGAGGCATCCTCAGCACTTGATTGTTTGCTGTTTGGAGTTCTCCTGAAGTCCCAATCATGCACACACCAAATCAACACTTGGGCCACACAGTTTACAGGAAACCTAATGATAGGGCCAGGCTTTAGCACCATTATTATTATTATTAGTAGTAGTAGTAGTAGTAGTAGTTAATAGTAGTAGTCATGAAGCTGTACAATCAAGCAGTGATGGTATCTGCATATAGGTAGCTTGGCAGTTGTTGCTTGGAGGCATCCTCAGCACTTGATTGTTTGCTGTTTGGAGTTCTCCTGAAGTCCCAATCATGCACACACCAAATCAACACTTGGGCCACACAGTTTACAGGAAACCTAATGATAGGGCCAGGCTTTAGCACCATTATTATTATTATTAGTAGTAGTAGTAGTAGTAGTAGTAGTAGTTAATAGTAGTAGTCATGAAGCTGTACAATCAAGCAGTGATGGTATCTGCATATAGGTAGCCTGGCAGTTGTTGCTTGGAGGCATCCTCAGCACTTGATTGTTTGCTGTTTGGAGTTCTCCTGAAGTCCCAATCATGCACACACCAAATCAACACTTGAGCCACACAGTTTACAGGAAACCTAATGATAGGGCCAGGCTTTAGCACCATTATTATTATTATTATTAGTAGTAGTAGTAGTAGTAGTAGTAGTTAATAGTAGTAGTCATGTACAATCAAGCAGTGATGGTATCTGCATATAGGTAGCCTGGCTGTTGTTGCCTGGAGGCATCCTCAGCACTTGATTGTTTGCTGTTTGGAGTTCTCCTGAAGTCCCAATCATGCACACACCAAATCAACACTTGGGCCACACAGGTTACAGGAAACCTAATGATAGGGCCAGGCTTTAGCACCAGCTGCAATAAATATTGCCAATCACAAGGTTGGCAGTTCGAAACCTGGGTCAGGGGTGAGCACTCGACCTTCATTCCAGCTCACTGCCCACCTAGCAGATCGAAAGCAGCTGTGAGTAGATAAGTAGGTACCGCTTAAGCAGGGAGGTATTTTAATGGCACTATAAGGAAATCCAGAAAAATGTCGGTGATCCGATCAAAAGGAGGAAGTCTGTGAACAGAGCTCTTTGGTATGGTGGATAGAGCGACAGCGCCCCCTGTGGCCAGAATCAAACAAAACCTCCAAGACGCCAAAGACGGGAAAAGCCTATATGCCTCTATCTATGTACTGTGTCTGTCCTGTCAGTGTATAACGGCATTGGATGTTTGCCGTATACGTGTTCTGTGATGCGCCCTGAGTCCTCTTTGGGGTGAGAAGGGTGGAATATAAATACTGCAAATAAGTAAAGAAATCAATAGATACCTACATAAAAACACCAACAGAATGCCAACAAGCACGACATCAACAATTTCAACAGAAAGGAAGAAACCATGAAAATGAACAAAATCAGGTTACCAGTATTTAAGACTGCAAATAAAGAACAATACTCAGAAACAAGGGAACTCCAGACAGCAAACAATCAAGTGCAGATTACCACCTCCCAAACAGAGGATGCCTCCAGGCAACACAGACCACGCTACCTTTATGCAGATACTTTCACTGATTGACTTTGCAAACTTCATGGCTACTCAAATGCTAATTCAAGCTTGCTAATTGCAACTTTCACACCTGCTTCAACAGACAAGGGGTCTTTCAAGACTGTGAGGAACACCACCCAGACATAGGAGAACTCCAGACAGCTAACAATTGAGGGCCAGTTAATACCTCCCATATAGAGGGTGCCTCCAGGCAACAAAGGCCAGGCTACCTCTATGCAGATACACTCACTGATTGGACTTTGCAGCTGCAAGGCTTTTCAATGCTAATCAAGCTTGCTAATTCCAACATTAACAGCTTCTTTAAACAGGCAAAGGTTCTTTTTTCCACCTTGGACATTGTTCCACTATTTTCTGTTGGTCATGGGAGGTCTGTGTGCCAAGTTTGGTTTAATTCCATTGTTGGTGGAGTTCAGAATGCTCTTTGATTGAAGGCGAACTATACACTCCACTTGCTACATTGCCAGCGGAATATCTGAGAATGTGTGCCACAGATGGAGGGGAAATGTCAGGAGATAATGCTGCTGGAATATGGGCATACAGCCTGAAAAACTCACAGCAACCCAGTGATTTTGGCCATGAAAGCCTTTGACAACACAACTCCTAGTAGCTGTTAGAAATTGTGGGAGTTGAAGTCCAAAACACCTGGATGGCCCAAGTTGGCCCACGCCTGATGCATATCCTTTGGTGCCTCATGCAACAAAAAAGTCTTGGGTGGGCACACAGGCTTATTCCTCCTTGCGTGCTCCCTTTTGCAAACATCAATTTGGAATGAATTAATCCTGTTCCTCCTCTGCACGCCAACACCTGAAATGCATTATCCGGGGCTGTGCGTCCACCTAAGTCAATTACATTCTGGCCAGGAAGCAGCAAAACAGCACGTAGCCGGGGACGTAACGACATTAAAGCGAATATAACGAAATTTGAAGGAAAACCAGCAGAAGGGAGGCATCACAAAAGAACACGGACCCGGAACCAAGATGGAACACATTACGTCTGGCTTCTGGCCAGACTTAACCCCACATTTCTGCTTTTGGTGGCTATAACTCCCATCATCCCCAGCAAGCCAAAGTGGTGGCCTGTGTTCTGAATAATCTGGAACAGGGATGGGCAAACTTGAGTCCTCCAGATGTTTTGGACTTCAACTCCCACAATTCCTAACACCTTTGCAGAAACATACGAGAAGCTCGGCCTCTCATTGAACATCGAGAGAACCAAAGTGCTGTTCCAGCAGTCAACAGCCAACCCCTCTGCAATGCCAGAAATACAGCTTAATGGTGTAACATTAGAAAATGTTGACCATTTTTGCTCCCTTGGCAGCCACCTCTCCACAAAAGTCAACATTGACACTGAAATACAATACCGCCTGAGCTCTGTGAGTGCAGCATTTTTCCAAATGAAGCAGAGTGTTTGACATCCAAAGGAAGACCAAAGTGCTTGTCTATAAAGCTATTGTCCTCCCAACCCTGCTATACGCCTGCGAGACATGGACTGTCTACAGATGTCACATGCAACTCCTGGAACAATTCCATCAGCGCTGTCTCCGGAAAATCCTGCAAATATCTTGGGAAGACAAGCGGACAAATGTCAGCGTGCTGGAAGAAGCAAAGACCACCAGTACTGAAGCGATGGTCTTCTGGTATCAACTCTGGAGAACAAGCCCTATGAGGAGCGGCTTAGGGAACTGGGCATGTTTAGCCTGAAGAAGAGAAGGCTGAGAGGAGATATGATAGCCGTGTATAAATATGTGAGAGGAAGCCACAGGGAGGAGGGAGCAAGCTTGTTTTCTGCTTCCTTGGAGACTAGGACGCGGAACAATGGCTTCAAACTACAAGAGAGGAGATTCCATCTGAACATTAGGAAGAACTTCCTGACTGTGAGAGCCGTTCAGCAGTGGAACTCTCTGCCCCGGAGTGTGGTGGAGGCTCCTTCTTTGGAAGGTTTTAAACAGAGGCTGGATGGCCATTTGTCAGGGGTGATTTGAATGCAATATTCCTGCTTCTTGGCAGAATGGGGTTGGACTGGATGGCCCAGGAGGTCTCTTCCAAATCTTTGATTCTTTGATTCTATGATTCTATGATTCTCATCCTTCCTAATGTGGCATACCCTTAATATTAATACTGTTCCTCATGTTGTGCTAACCCCCAACCACAACATTATTTTTTGTTGCTACAACTCCAAAACTCAAGGTCAGTGTCCACCAAACGCTTCCACTATTTTCTGTTGTTCATGGCAAGTTTGGTTCAATTCCATTGTTGGTGGAGTTCAGAATGCTCTTTGATTGTAGGCGAACTATACATCCCAGCAGCCAAAACTTCCAAATGTCAAGGTGTATTTTCCCCAAACTCCACCATTGTTCACATTTGGGCATATTGAGTATTGAGTGTTGCTACTTCCCAACTGTCATTTCACTACTGTTATGCATCGTAATGTAAATATCTGATATGCAGCAGGATGTATTTTCATTCCCTGGACCAAAATTTGACACAAATACCCGATACGTCCACATTTCAATACTGCTGGGGTTGGGGTGGGGGGGGATTGATGTCATTTGGGCATTGTAGTTGCTGGGATTTACAGTTCACCTACAATCAAAGACCATTCTAAACTCCACCAACAATGGAATTGAACCAAACTTGGCACACAGAACTCCCATGACCAACAGGGTTTGGTGAGCATTGACCTTGAGTTTGGGAGTTGTAGTTCACCTACATTCAGAGAGCACTGTGGACTCAAACAATGATGGTTCTGGACCAAATTTGGCACGAATACTCAATATGCCCAAATATGAACACTGGTGGAGTCTGGGGAAAACAGACCTTGACATTTGGGAGTTGTAGTTGCTGGGATGTATAGTTCACCTACAATCAAAGAGCATTCTGAACTCCACCAAGGATAGAATTGAGCCAAACGTCCCACACAGAACCCCCATGCCTTGAAGGGACTTGCTGGTGTGAGCCTCCCTCCAGTCTCGCAAACCCTCCCTTGCCCGCATATGTGCACCACGCTACTATGCGCCAAGCACGCCTATTCTCCCCTCCCCTCTTGGAGTCTCAGAAACAGCCTTCCCCTTGGCTGAGAGGCTGGTTGAGAGGCCGGCCAATCGCCGTCTGTTTCCAAAAAGGAAGAGAAGGACTGGCAGAGAGATCTTCAGCCTTCCCTGCAAAAGTGGTTCCTAAGACCACCAGAAATATGTTTTCTGATGGTCTTGGCAATCTCTCTGAAACCCCCTTGCAACTCCCTCCCCAGGGGTCTCGACCCCCAGGTTGATAAACGCTGTTCTATACTGTAGGGTCAATACAGTTTGACACTGCTTTATAACTACCATGGCTCAATGCTATAGGATCCTGGGAGCTGTAGTTTTACAGGGTCTTTCTCTGCCCAAGGCAGCTTGTCAAGGTCTATCGGCACAGAGACGGCTTTGGTTGCCTTGGTGGATGACCTCCATAGAGAGCTTGACAGGGGGAGTGTGACTCTGTTGGTTCTCTTGGACATCTCAGCGGCTTTCGATACCATCAATCATGGTATCCTTCTGGGATGCGTCTCAGGGGCACGGTTTTGTCCTGACTCCGGTTCTTCCTGGAGGGCTGATCCCAGATGGTGAAGTTGGGAGATGCCTGCTCGGACCCCTGGCCCTTGACCTGTGGGGTCCCGCAAGGCTCTATTTTGTCTCCCATGCTTTTTAACATCTACATGAAACCGCTGGGAGAGGTCATCCAGAGTTTTGGAGTTAGGTGCCATCTCTACGCAGATGACACACAACTCTACTACTCATTTCCACCTAACTCCAAGGAAGCCCCTCGAGTGCTGGACGAGTGCCTGGCCGCTGTGTCTATCTGGATGAGGAGGAACAAGCTGAAGATCAATCCTGACAAGACAGAGATCCTCCTGGTCGATTGAAAACCAGATTGGGGTATAGGTTGGCAACCTGTGCTGGACGGAGTTACACTCCCCCTGAAGTCACAGGTCCGCAGTTTGGGAGTCCTCCTGGATTCATCGCTTATGTTTGAGGCTCAGGCGTCGGCGGTGTCCGGGAGGGCTTTTGCACAACTGAAACTCATGCGCCAACTGTGACCTTACCTTGTGAAGGCTGATCTGGCCGGGGTGGTCCATGCCTTGGTCACCTCTAGATTGGATTACTGTAATGCCCTCTACGTGGGGCTGCCCTTGAAAACGGCTCGGAAATTTCAGCTAGTCCAGCGGGCGGCAGCCAGGATGTTAACTGGTGCTCCTTACAGAGAGAAGTCAAACCTCCTGTTCAAGGAGCTCCATTGGCTGCCATTCATTTTCCGGTCCCAATTCAAGGTGCAGGTGCTCACCTACAAAGCCCTAAACAGTTTGGGACCTGCCTACCTGCGTGACTGCATCTCCGTTTACGAACCCGCACGCTCCCTTCGATCATCTGGAGAGGCCCTGCTCTCGATCCCACCTGCATAGCAGGCGCGTTCAGTGGGGACGAGGGACAGGGCCTTCTCTGTGGTGGCCCCCCGACTCTGGAACTCTCTCCCCAAGGACATCAGACAAGCCCCAACGTTGGCTGTTTTAGGAAGAGCCTGAAGACCTGGCTGTTCCAGCGTGCCTTTCCAGAATAGGAAACTCCTGGTTTTAAGCCCAATTGCACTTTGCTAGAGACTCAGGATTATCTGCACATTGCACCTACCTCCATATACCTCTACATATTACCTGTCAAGTTCAGCATTTTAATTTTTGTCCATTACATTTGGCCCGGCCTTTGGTTTTAATTATGTCATAGTGTCATTGTTTTACTGTTTTATTGTTTTACTTGATGTTTATTATTTGCTTTTGAATTTATTGTGTATTGTATGTTGTTGATTGTTGGCGGCCTTGGCCTTTGTAAGCCGCATTGAGTCCTACAGGAGATTTTGTGGGGTGTAAATAAAGTTAATAATTAATAATATCTTTCCTGTATCATTCCTGTATGGCAGGGGGAAGGGCTTGATGACCTTTAGGGGTTCCTTCCAACTGAACAATCCTGATTCTCATTCACTCATTTCCAGCCTAGATGAAAGGGTTGATCTGCACCACATGCACTTAACTCAGACAAGGTAAAAATAGCCCATTGGTGTATCTTTAAAGCAACCTGATCTCAGCACTAAATTCACAGGTACAGATGTGGATCGTGGCATCCGAAGAAAGCATTATTCCATACGAAACATTATATGCAAAACAGATGTCCTGGTGGTGTGTTTTATCTCATTGCTGGCAAGCGTTTGTGTTTTGTCTACGAATGTATCCCGGCCCTTTGTTCATGAGGGTGGTCGGCATTCTGACCCCAAAGGCTGTTTCTTTGCAAATGAAATTAATTGGAATAGGTTGCAGGGATGTGTCTTACCTAGCATTGCACACCGATTCAAAACCAGAAGTGGGTCTATAGTCAGTTTGTGTCTCCTGGGCCAATACCAGATGATTGCTAAGCGTTCAAATCCTCCACATGTGGGCAGATTTATGGCAAACCTGTAGCCACAACCATTTTGCTAGCCATAAGCCTGTCTTTGTCTTTCAAAAACAAATAGGCAGTGCAGCAGGTTTCAATTTGCTTATTGATTTGGATGAGGCCTTAGTTCCTGGAATCCTAGAGTTAGAAGAGACCCAAAGTGTTCTGTCATGCGCTGGGCCTGTAACAGCTGTACTTTTCTATAGGACGTATACTTTAAGCCCAGCGGGAAGCCAGGGGTGCCTCAAAGAGAGGTTCTCAGGGATTTTCTGAAGTGATGGTCTTTAGAGTCTTTAATGATACAACAAAGTCTTTATTATGGAACAAACAACAAATCTTCAATGCCTCAAACAACACTTCAAGGCTTTTTTAGTCTAGTCCTCAATGGACTGGCACCTGACATTGATTAACTGAACTTTCTCTGTAGGAAAAACCCTTTTTAACCTCTCCCAGGCTGCTTACTATCTATGCCTCATTGGTGTGAGTCCTACTACCAATTCCAAATGCATCTGGATATCAAGTAGACCTACCAGCCGAGGCTTGAAGATATTTCAGCTGGAGTTCCGTGGACCTGTAGTGCTGTCCTCCCTCAGAAAATTCTTTGAAAACCTCAGGGCTGTTTTCCTTCTGTTTGCTGTGAAGCTGAGATGCTGTGAGCTCTCAGCCAGAGCCTTGGGACCTTTTCCCTGGAATTTCTGTTTCCCCGGATGTTCTTTTTCCCTGGATGCTCTTAAGAAGCTTTTCTATGGGACGAGCTGGTCTACGTCCTATAGTTTAGCTTCCTTATGTGAGACTGCCCAAAAATGGCTCCTTTCCCTCCCAGAGCCCTGAACAAGGGGTGGAACCAAAGCTTAATTATGATGGACAGGAGGCCTGCCCTATGACTGCAAACAGATAACAAAAAAAATAAAGTTGGAGCTCCTGGTACAGCCGTACCCACACACAAGGGCTATCCAGTCCACACTTTCTGAAAGGCAGGAATCCAAACCCTTCTGAAAGATGGCCACCCAGCCTCCATTATGTCAATGCTAGTTAATTTCAATCAAGTTCTTGTAACTTGCAGAAACATCAGCTGTACTGCGTGTTTATGTTGATTATCCAGGGACTTCATCACATGGGATATGTACAACATTTGGGATAGTTGGTTTTCGCTTAAGCTTCGCAAAGCCCTGTTTGGAAATTAAACAAACGATTTCCCTACCCCCATCACATCCTTCTCCTTCTATACCTGGGACATATGACTGGTCAAATAAATAAATTATTATTATTACATCATTCTCCTTTTCCACTTTCTTTGGGATTTATCTGTTTGATTTTGCCACCACACAGTAAAGACTCCCACTTTCCCTCCCTGTTTTCTTTCTCTCTTTGTAATCTCAGGATTTCGTCTTGCAGCCCAAAAAACATATATAGAGTGTTATTTTTACGTTGCAGAATTGAGAACAGGAGCGAGGGGGAAAATAAGCTTTAGCTCTGTTATGTCTCTCTGCTAACCTTTTGATAGGCAAAACAAAAGCCTGACAGCAAAGCAGGATTTCTTAGAGCCAACTGAGAAAACTGTAGGTAAGAGTTCAAAAGGATTTTTAGGAGAAGGGAGATAACACAGGAAGAAGGGGAAATTTGAAAGAGGGAGCTCAGAGACAAGTGCAGGATTTGCATGTTTTGCTGCATTTATCTCCTGAATGTTTTGAATATCTTTGAATGTTTGCTATCGCTCCTCAGTCCCAAGGGTTCAGGTTTGGGGCCAGAAATCTCAACCTATTTTTCAATAGGCCAGAGAAGACAATGGGTGCATCTACACTGTCAAATTAATGCAGTTTGACACCATTTTTACTGCTATGACTCAATGCACTAGAATCCTGAGAGCTGTAATTTGATAAGGTAGCATCACTCTTTGACAGGGAGTGATTAAATCCCTGTAGCATTAAGCCATGGCAATTAAAGTGGTACCAACGTGCATGAATTCTACAGTGTAGATGCACCCAATGGCAAAGGAGGTTTATAGTAATGATTGTGATGAAATGTATAAGGAAAACTCCAGAACCCAATAGCATCCACTTTTAACTGGTTTTGCAGGATAGTGGTGTCAAACCGGCTTAGTTCTACAATGTAGATGTACCCATAGTAGCCTGTGGAATTATCCTACTCAGAAAACAAAATAGATAGAAGATACAAGCTTTTTGAAAATAGGGAAAACTTTACTATTAGTAGAAAAGACAGTAGGAAACATTAACCATATGTAAACACTTGATTTTTCAAAAAGATAAAAGTGCAGGGAGGAAAAGAGAACACATTGAGGAGCAACCAATTCCTTCCCTTCTGGGTTTCGTTTCACAGACTTCCTCCCTAAATGGAGGAAGATAATATCAAACCATGATGCACAATGACTTCTTTTGCTTCATATCTTCCATTGGAAGACTTTGGAGTATATATGCAATCGATCCATTATATTTAAGTAGAACTGCATCTTCTCTTAGTCTTTGTCAAGGAATACCGCAAAGTCCATTTAGTCTTTGTCAAGGAACACATCAAAGCTCAACCAAAAATAGTTCAGTCTTCTTAGCAACGGCTTTCCCAAATAAGTGCAAAGGACATCCCATGGACCTGTCACTGCCATTGCCAAAAGAAAGGTTAAAACCAATTCTAGCTCTAATAACATTAGAGCGCGAAACTCGTCCTTGCTTAGTCTTTCAAAAAGGAGACCAAGCTGCAGGGCGGACAATAAACAGGATTATCAAGAACATCTTGAAATGACAATCACGTCAAAAAGCATCCAGAGATTGGCGTGGCCAGGTGGTCATGGTAAATGATGTCTCTGGCAAGAAAGGATAACAGAGGATGTAGGAGAGCCTCTTCTGGGTGTATTTAATTCCATTGGAGGTGACTTGATTGGAAGTACATGAGTAGTACAAGTGACTCATGAGTGGCGGGATTTCTGGGATTTTTTGTTTATGAGTTGTGACTCTAACTGAACCAACTCCTGGGCCTTCTGGACCCTGTGTTCAATATATCGATGCGCCTCCTCATCTTCTGCTTCGTCTTCTTCCTCCTCTTGACCCGTTTCGCAGGTGTACATCAGGTCATGATCTGATATGCCGAACATCTCCAGGGTATGAAGATAGGCAATGTGTTCATCCAGCTCAAGGTCCGAATTCCTCTGAGTGGCATGCAAGGACTGGAGCTGGAGTTGCGTCGCAGACTGTGTGGTGTCCTCCAGCGTGAAGAGCTCCCTCAGTTCCTGCTTGGTGAAATACCGATACGGGTTTTTCTTATCCCCGGTGCTTTGCTGGATCAACGAGTCCTTGAAGACTTGACGCCGGTAGATCTTCTCTTCCACCGTCCCACAAGTGATGAGTCGGTAGATCACGACATTCTCTTTTTGTCCAATCCGGTAGGCTCTATCTACAGCTTGGGCATCGGTTGCAGGGTTCCAGCTGGGATCGAAAATAACCACTCGAGTGGCCGAGGTCAAAGTCAGACCAACACCTCCAACTTGGGTGGTCAGGAGGAAGACCGAATAGCTTTTGTCCATCTGAAACTGCCTAACCCTCTTCTCCCGTTCTGCTAAACAAGTCACCGTCCCATCGACACGCATCAGCCGGAAGTTCCGTTTGGTTAAGATGTGCTCTATGATATCCAGCATTTTCCTCGACTGGGAGAAGACAAGAGTTTGGTGTCCTTCTTCTTGAAGTTTCTCCAACAGTGCGACAAGGAAAACTAGCTTTCCCGACTCCTCGATGAGAAGTTTATCAGAAACACGTTTGATTTCTTGGGTCATGCTTGAAGTTGACTCATCTGTTGGCTCAGAGTATTCAGATACTTCCAAACCCAGCTTGAGACAAGCTTGTGCAGACAGCAACCTGGGGTGATCACAGAGTTTCTTCAAGACGGTCAACTCGGCTAACGGGGAGCGCGTCGCCATTAGCAGCGCATGGATATGATCCAAGGAGAGAAAACTCCTATAGATCTCTTCTTGCGTGGGGGACAAGTACACCCAGATGATAAAATCATTTTTCCTTGGCAGAGACGGCATTTCCAGAGCAATGTAGTCCCTCTCTTCGCCGGGCAGGCAGACGGACCGCTCCGAATTCAGCTTTTGTATTTCCCCTTTACTCCGACGCAAGAAATATGGCTTGATGATAGCCATCAAGTTCTGAGAGATCTTCAGGCCAAGGGCTTTCTCACCTGGAGTTGCATCTTTCTCTCTGGCCTTCATGATGGGATCCTCATACTCCATCTTGAAGGTTTTGGCTGTACCAAGGAGGGAACCTTGACAAGCGAAATCAAAGAGAGCCCAAAGCTCCCGGAGGTTATTTTGCACTGGTGTCCCAGTAAGGAGGATACGGTTGGCAGCCGGGATGCCATACACAGACTTTGTGGTTTTCGCAGAGGGGCTTTTGATTTTATGGGCCTCGTCTAAGATGACGTAGTTCCAAACGAAGGGCTGCCCGTCAAGACTGGAGAGCTGTTCCCAGTTGGCCAAGACCATCTGATAGGAGGTGAGCAAGACCCCAGGTTTCCTCTGGATCTGCTCAAGGTTTTGCTCTCGTTCTTTCTTGCTGGTCCCATGGAAGACCTTCACTCTAATTCCAGGGGCCCAATTGACAAACTCCCGCATCCAGTTGTTAACGAGCGTAACCGGCATGATGAGCAACACAGAATGGACGAGTGCGACGTCAAACATCCCTGAAAGGAAAGCAATGATCTGGATGGTCTTCCCGAGGCCCATGTCGTCGGCCAAAATGCCGCCCCGTCGCTTCTTGTGATATAGATTGTAAAGGAAGGCCACCCCTTCCTTCTGATGCTCAAAAAGTTTGTCATGGAGCTCTCGATAGATCATAAGTCCACTCTGGCACACGTCCACAAATTCGTCTCCACCCCCATCCCCATCTTTATCCAAAGCCAGTGACATAAGCTTCTCCTCTGCATCTTGGACATGCTCCATTGGGTCTTCATTGGGCTGGAGATCGTGATCCTTGCTGGGACGTTTGACGGATGTTTTCAAATTCTTATTTGGGGTTTTCACATTCTTATTTGGGGTTTTCACATTCTTATTCGGGGTCTTCACATTCTTATTTGGGGTTTTCTGCTCCATCTGCACCACAGCTCTGCGAAACATAGCATAATATGGCCAGTTAGAATAAGGGATAGAGAACTTCCCCAAAACAACTTAATAGGTGCAACTTAATAGGTGCAACACTACAATCCCCATATCTGCAGGACTGGTATCCATGTCTGATAAAATATGACCTCTCTAAGCATTTGCTTGATCTTTTAGAGCTTTTAGTTTCTCAACCTGGGTTTCGAGACCTCTGGATGGAGCACAAAGGGGGTGTCAGAGGGATCACCACCAAAGACCATCAGAAAACACAGTATTTTATGTTGGTCATGGGGATTCAATGTGGGAAGTTTGGCCCAATTCTATCATTGGTGGGGTTCAGAATGCTCTTTGATTGTAGGTGAACTAGAAATCCCAGCAACTACAACTCTCAAATGTCCTTATTTTCCCCAAATAAACCCAACCACATGCGGAAAGCTTGGGCAATGCAGTGTAGCAAGAGGAGAACCAAGCTGGTGGGACAAATCACAGCCAAAATGTGAAACTACAGTATACTTGCAATTTTCTAAGGTTGTGTAATTAATACATTTGATGCTACTTATTTGAGTCAACAATGTGTTGTGGTGGCAAAAAAAGCCAATGGGATTTTGGCCTGCATCAATAGGAGCCTAGTGTCTAGATCCAGGGAAGTCATGCTCCCCATGCTCTATTCCGCTTTGGTTAGACCACATCTGGAATATTGTGTCCAATTCTGGGCACCACAATTCAAGAGAGACAATGACAAGCTGGAATGTGTCCAGAGGAGGGCGACTAAAATGATCAAGGGTCTAGAGAACAAGCCCTGTGAGGAGCGGCTTAAGGAGCTGGGCATGTTTATCCTAAAGAAGATAAGGCCGAGAGGAGATATGATAGCCATGTGAGAGGAAGCCACAGGGAGGAAGGAGAAGCTTGTTTTCTGCTTCCCTGGAGACTAGGACGCAATGGAACAATGGCTTCAAACTACAAGAAAGGAGATTCCATCTGAACATGAGGAAGAACTTCCTGACTGTGAGAGCCGTTCAGCAGTGGAACTCTCTGCCCCAGAATGTGGTGGAGGCACCTTCTTTGGAAGCTTTTAAACAGAGGCTGGATGGCCATCTGTCAGGGGTGCTTTGAATGCAATATTCCTGCTTCTTGGCAGAATGGGGTTGGACTGGATGGCCCATGAGGTCTCTTCCAACTCTTTGATTCTATGATTCTATACTTGAACTATGAGATCCTAGGACTTGTAGTTTCACAAGGTCTTGAGTCTTCTCTGCTCAGGAGTGCTCACCAAACATTTATATGGTTTTGAATATATTGCCATCTGCCTTGAATCCCATTAATGGAAAATAGGCAGGATATATGTCAGCATTTCTCAACCTGGAGGTCAGGACCCCTTGGGGGGTCATAAGTGGGGTGTCAGAGGGGTCGGCAAAGACCATCAGAAAACACAGTATTTTCTGCTGGTCATGGGGGTCCTGTGTGGGAAGTTTGACCCAATTCTCTCATTAGCATGGTTCAGAATGCTCTTTGATAGTAGGTGAACTATAAATCTCTGCAACTACAACTCCCAAATGCCCCTATTTTCCCCAAATACACCCAACAACAGGCGGAAAGCTTGGGCAATGCATTGTAGCAAGAAGACCAAGCTGGTTGGACAAATCACAGGCAAAATGTGAAACTACATCATACTTGCAAATTTTAAGTGTGTGAAATTAATACATTTGATGCCACTTGAACGATGAGATCCTGGGAGTTGTAGTTTCACAAGGTCTAGAGTCTTCTCTGTCCAAGAGTGCTCACTGAACATTTATATGGTTTTGAATATAAATGTATATCTGCCTTGAATCCCATTAATGGGAAATAGGTAGGATATATTTCATTGTTTCTCAACCTGGGGGTCAGGACCCCTTGGGGGGGGCATAAGGAGGGTGTCAGAGGGGTCACCAAAGACCATCAGAAAACACAGTATTTTCTGCTGGTCATAGGGGTTCTGTATGGGAAGTCTGGCCCAATTCTATCATTGGTGGGGTTCAGAATGCTCTTTGATTGTAGGTGAACTACAACTTCCAAATGTCCCTATTTTCCCCAAACTTCACCAGTGTTCACATTTGGGTAGGTGAACTATAAATCCCAGCAACTACACCTCCCAAATGTCCTTATTTTCCCCAAACTCCATCAGTGTTCATATTTGAGCATTTGTGCCAAGTTTGATCCAGACCTATAGAGTCAACAGTACTCTCTGGATGTAGGTGAACTACAATTACAAAATTCAAGGTCAATGCTCACCAAATGCTTCCAGTATTTTCTGTTGGTCATGGGAGTTTTGTGTGCCAAGTTTGGTTTCATTCCATCAATGGTGGAGTTCAGAATGCTCTTAGATTGTAAGTGAACTATAACTCCCAAAAGTCAAGGTCTATTTTCCCCAAACTCTACCAGTGTTCACATTTGGGCACATTTGAGTATTCATGCCAAGTTTGGTCCAGATCCATCGTTGTTTGAGTCAACAGTGCTCTAGATGTATGTGAACTACAACTCCCAAACTCAAGGTCAATGCCCACCAAACCCTTCCAGTATTTTCTGTTGTTCATGGGAGTCCCGTGTGCAAAGTTTGGTTCGATTCCATCATTGGTGGAGTTCAGAATGCTCTTTGATTGTAAGTGAACTATAAATCCCAGCAGCAACAACTCCCAAATGACAAAATGAATTTTCTTTTCAAAATAAGAGATATTCAGTTTACTTGGAGAGGTACAACCTAACACACATTTGCTCCTTCAATGAGAAATTGCACCTTTTCTGGGTTGTTGTAGGTTTTTCCGGGCTATATGACCATGGTCTAGAGGCATTCTCTCCTGACGTTTCGCCTGCATCTATGGCAAGCATCCTCAGAGGTAGTGAGGTCTGTTGGAAGTAGGAAAATGGGTTTATATATCTGTGGAATGACCAGGGTAGGACACCTTTTCTCTCACCTTTGACACTGCTTCACCCGTCCAGGGCTTTTGGTTTTTGCTATTACGACGGTTGCCATAATATTAAGGGATCAGGAGACCGACTCGCCAAGCCTGAAAAATAGCAAAGTTTTCTATTACAATAGATGTTGTTTGTTGTTGTTCATTTGAGGTGGTGGAAGATCCATTTGCAGTGGATCAGTTGTCCAAAAAGCTAGACAAATCTCCTTGTTGTGCCATCTCTATAAAGCTTTGGAGAGACTTGTTCTGCCTAGAATTATGGAAAAAATAGACCCCTGTCTGATTCCACAGCAAGCTGGCTTCAGGAAAGGCAGAAGCTGCACATCGCAAGTGCTGAACCTGACTCAGCACATAGAAGATGGCTTTGAAAGGCAGCAGATCACAGGAGGAGTCTTCACAGACTTGGCAGCAGTCTATGATACTATAAATCATCACCTCCTCCTGAGAAAAATTCATAATATCACAAAGGATTACCACCTCACCAGCTTCATAGGAAATCTACTACAAAACAGGAGCTTTTTTGTTGAGTTTCAGGTCCAGAGAAGCAGATGGTGAAAACAGAAGAATGACCTGTGTCAGGGGAGCGTGCTTTCTCCATCCATGTTTAACATTTACATAAATTAGCTAGAGCCAGAAGGGACAGAGTGTTTCATCTATGCTGATGATAGTGCCATCACCGCTCAAGCAAGGAGCTTTGAAAGGGTTGAACAGAACCTCTTCAAAGCGTTAGGTGCTCTTGGTGCCTATTACAAGAAATACCAGCTGATTCCTAACCGATCTAAATGCAGACATGTGTTTTAACTTTATTTATCCACCCTATTTTTATTTATTTTGCATCAAAAGCATTGCATAAATTTGTATAAAACCAATAAAAATAGAAGGAGTGCAGTTGGCTAAATATCTTTTGACCAAAAACGGGCAACAGCATGGCATTGTCTGTAGCCTCCAACAATTCTTCCTCTGTACATGAGGCAGGGCATAGTGGGCAAGCATACAGATGCGGAGTTGTCTGTCCTGCTCCATAGTCACACAAGGTGTGGGATTTTTTTTTAGGTTGTGCCATTTTGCCTGGTTGTCTTTTGATCTGTCCACTCCGCTTCTGAGTCTGTTTATATCCCTATTTATATCCCATCTTTCTCTACACTGAAGGGGACTCAAGGTAGCTTTACATATCAGCAACTATTAAATGCCTTTACATATAGGCAACTACTCAATGCCTTTGGAAGAACAGACAAGCATACTGAGCTCTGGGGATTACCTGGAAGGGAATCCCAATGGAGCATTGCAGCATACCCAAATACCTGGGAGTTACGTTGGACTGTGCTCTTACTTACAAGAAGCACTGCTTGAATATCAAGCAAAAAGTGGGTGCTAGAAATAATATCATCTGAAAGCTAACTGGCACAACCTGGGGATCACAACCAGACACAATTAAGGCATCTGCCCTTGCACTTTGCTACTCTGCTGCTGAGTACGCATGCCCAGTGTGGAACACATCTCACCACGCTAAAACAGTGGATGTGGCTCTTAATGAGGCATGCTACATTATCACAGGATGTCTACACCCTACACAACCATAGAAATTATACTGTTTAGCTGGTACTGAACCACCTGACATCTGGTAGGAAGTAGCAGCCAGCCATGAATAGACCAAGGCAGTGACATCTCTATCCCATCATCTGTTTGGATATCAGCCAGCATGCAAATGCCTTAAATCAAAAAATAGTTTTCTAAGATCTACAGAGATACTTGCAGGAACACCTCAGCAAGCAAGAGTTCAAAAGTGGCAGGCTAAAACCCGGAACCTCAAGCCATGGCTGATATCGAATGAGGGATTCACCCCTGGGCAAACAGAAGACTGGGTGACCTGGAAGGCACTGAACGGACTGCACTCTGGCACCAAGAGATGCAGAGTCAACCTTAAGAAATTGGGCTACAGGTCGACTTCCGGTAGGGGAATCATGGCGGACGCCACGGTTTGTGGAGCTCCTGCTCCCCAAGCTGTCCTTGCTAGGAGCTGAGGCAGAGCCAGGCTCTCCCCTCGAGGATTGGAGGTTCTCGAGGTGCCAACCCAACAAGGGAACCAACCTCGGCAGTAGGAGACCCCTCCCCAGAGCCAAGGAGAGAGGTCCCACGGAGGTGAACCCAAGGGAAGCAAGCGCAGCAAGGAGCGCCTGAATTGGTGAGGCCGTCAACCCCTATTTTAACCTGTAAGAAGCGGACGACGGGAGAAAGGAATAGAAAGAAAGAAAAAAAAGGTTCCCAGCAGCACAGAAGGGACTATTAAGCGAAAACAGCTAACCCACTCCCCCCCCCCCCCGAGGACCTGGGAGGACCCTGGAGGACCCCGGGGACAGGGAGAAGGGAAGAGAAAAGGAGGTCGCAGTGCAAGAAACTATAGGAAAATCAAAGCAAAGAGGAGATATGGCGAATCCGGAGGGACGCTAAACCGAAGAAATCTAAAGAATTGAAAAACTGTTGTAATTGCTCTACTCAGTGTTTTATTTATTAAATACTGGCCCTTCTATGCATACTTGTGGGACATTGTGTGATACTAGTGGACGCCAACCCTGGTGGATCCATTCTGAGGCCTACGAAAGGGCCCAGAGCCCAGTGAACTGACTTGCCGAACCCAAACTAAACGGTGAATAAAACCAGCTGAGATAAACACGGAGGGTAAAATAAAAGCAGCTGAGACAAACCCGAAGGGCGAACGCCGGTGAAATACGGACACATCTCTGATGGTCATGAGGCGGGAAGCCTAGAGACTAGAGACGGCGTCGGAGGCCCAGGCGCGACGCGTTGACGCACTGACGCATTGACGCAGAGAACAGCTACGTCACCGCGCCCAGACGTCACCACGCCCGGACGCCACGGAGACGGAGACGGAACAGGAAGGCGTGGAGACGCAGAGACGAGGGCAACGAGGACAACGAAGGGAAGGGGTCGCCGCGAGCCCTGAGGAGAGACAGCTAGGACCCACGGAGACGCGGGGACGCCGAGACGGGGGTGAGGAGGGTGGCGAGGGGGAGTGACACAGAGAGGTCGGAGAGGAGACGGCCAGGAAAGGCGAAGAGCAGGAGGAGCGAGGACAACAACATAAGTAAGTGGAAACACCAATCTACTAGGACAGGAAGAATTAACAACAGTGATTTGTAACCGCGTGGGACCGGACTAACCCCCATGGTCTAATAGCCATAGAGACTTTAATACTTACCTTAATGACGCGCAACTAAGAAGAAGACACGACTGACTGCGGACGGGGGATATTGGGGAACACCCCCTCCACACGGGTGCCCCCTTCCACGCGTGCTCCCGGTGGACCCCCCTCCCCCTCAGCATTTCTTCTGCTCCCGAGTACTCCCTCCCAAGTGGTGCCCCCTTCTTCCTCTCCCCCATCAAATAGAGACGCCTTTGCCAAGAGCATCAGACCCTAACCAAAACCCAAACCGGCGAAGAGCTTGCTTACTTAATAGATAGAATATGATTTGTGTATAATGGGACTTGTTTAATAACAGTTCTATTCTATTAATATTTGCCCTAAGTATAAAGACCACACTGTGGCAGATAGACATCAGGCCTGGTGTGCCCCTGAAAAGGTTGGACTTTAACTGCAAGAACTATGGCTAAATAGGAATTTGTAAGCAAGGTTAAAAAGAAATAATGTGAATGTCTGTAAAGTTTGGACTGATTTTTACATTGTGTATAAGTGAATGCTTGTGTAAAGCCCTGATTGAGTATTATACTATGCCAAAGGCCGAATAGGCGCCAAAATAATGTGTTATGCTAATGTGTACTTCTCCCTAAAGCCCTGAGTGTATATAACTGTGACATGCAAATGTAAGAATATACAGACCCAGGGTAAAAAAAAAAAACCTGAGGCCTTAGCCAGAAACGAGGACTATAACATTAAGATTGTACATTAAGGGGACACGATAGGCGAGAATAAGAGATAACAACTAAGGAAGGTGAGTGAATAAAAGGACTGGGACCAAGGTAAATACTAAGATGACAACGCCTAAAGCCAAGATGGATAAAGACAAAGAAAAAGATAAGAAAATGCCAAATAGGAAAGACTCCTTAACGAAAGACCCTCCAACAAAAGAGCCCAAAGAAACATCAAGCGAAGAAACCACGGCAAAAAAGGAAGAATTTACAATGAAAGACCTGATGAGAGAAATCCTTAAATTGCAATCAGACGTGCAGAGACTAGAGGGGAAACAAGACAAACAATACAATAATATAAAGAAGGAAATGGAGGAAATGAAGAAAGAAATTAAGAAAGAAATTAAGGAAGATGTACAAACAGCAATGAAGGAGGAAGTGCAAAACATCTATAGAGAAATAGAAAACATGAAACAGGAAAGAAAGGAAGAGGTGAAAGAGATCAAGGCCGGGAAACTCCATCAAAGAGAACTTGAAAAAACTGTACACTCAATGGAAAAAAAAATCGAAGTGCTGCAAGACCAACAAGAGACCCTGGAAGCCAAGGAGAAAGAATTCCAACTAAGATTTAGGAATGTCCAAGAAGAAGATAAAGAAAACATCAGAGAAACAATTGTGAACATAATCGCGCAGTTGTTGCTGATCAACCAAGAAGATAGTAATGCCAACATTGACCGAGTCTATAGGATTCATTCCAACTATGCCAAGAGACACAACGTCCCAAGGGACGTAATAGTATGTTTCGGGAGAAAAAGCTTTAGAGATAGAGTACTGACGGAGAATGCCAGCAAAACCGCCCTCCACAAAGGTAATAAGATAGCCATCCTAAGAGAACACCCAAAAGCTGTTCTGGAAAGAAGGCGCAAGTACTTCTTTCTCACGGACGAACTTAAAAAAAGAAATGTCAGATTTAAATGGGAAAGAAGGGAAGGAATAATGGTTACGTGGGAGGGCAACCAATTCTGGCTAACATCAGAAATGAAGGCAAAAGCTTTTTTCAGGAAATATCTGGAGAAAGGTGAAGGAAAACAGGAGATAGACAAAGAAGAAGAGGATACGGACGACTACGGATCTAATGAGGAAAGGCTAAGGAAAAGACCGAGAGAAGCTTCCCCAAAGGGCTACAGAAAATTTGCGGATTTGGCAATGGCGATTAGGCTTGATGATAAAGACAAAAAGGGTAGCAATGAACCAAAAAATTAAAATTTATTCTGTAAATGTAAATGGTATGAACAACCCTAATAAAAGAGCCAAAATATGGCATCAATTAAAGAAAGGACAATTTGACATCATGTCTCTACAGGAAACACACATATGCCATAGACACGTTGCATACTTAGAGCAAAAGAGCCTGGGAAAAATGTATTATGCATCGGGAGGGGAAAAGAAGAGAGGGGTAGTCACGTATATAAATGAGAAAATACCATCGAATCAAGCCTTCAAGGACCAAGAGGGAAGAATCCTAGGTACCATCATCGAATTCGACGGCAGGAAAGTGCTACTGGTTAACATCTATGCCCCTAATGGCACTAAAACAAAATTTATAGAAACACTTAACAAAAAAATTCTCGAACAAGAGTACGACGACCTAATTATATTAGGGGATTTTAATGGGGTATTAGATAGTAAAAAGGATAGGACCACATGCCCCAAAAAAAAGAAGAATCAGCAAGTGGGAGTACTCCCCAAGGAATTTCTAAGGCTAAGAGAAAATTTAGGACTCCAGGATATCTGGAGATTCCGTAACGAAAACGTACGTGATTACACCTTTTTCTCAGACCGCCATAACACCTGGTCGAGGATTGATATGGTATGGGGATCAGAAATAATTATAGCAAAAACAACAAAAATCAGTATTCAAACTAGAGTAAACTCCGACCATGCCCCATTGGAATTAACACTACAAAAATCCGACATTGTGACAGGAACATATAGATGGAGACTTGACGACTTATTGTTAAAAGAACACAAAGATCAAGAAATCAATAAGAAAATCTTAGAAGAGTTTTTCCAGATCAACACGGCGAGAGACACGACGATTGAGACCATATGGGACACCTCCAAGGCCTACATGCGTGGACACTTCATACAGCAAAAAGCAAGGAGAAACAAAATTAGGAGAGAAGAGCTATTTAAGACAGAAGAAGAGATCAAAAGGGTAGAAGGAGAATTAAAGAAACGCCCAGACAATAAAAAATTAAAGTTCCAATTAGAGATATTAAGGAAAAAGATTGACTCACTACAGCTAGAAGAAATAAGCAAAAAACTAAAATATATAAGACAGAACCAATTTGAGAATGCAAATAAGATAGGGAAATACTTGGCCTGGAAAATAAGGAAGAGGAAGCACAAACATCAAATAATCAAAATAGAGGAAGGAGGGAAGTGCTATACTAAACAGATTGAAATAGAGGAACAATTCCGCAAATTTTACAAAAAATTATATACGGATGACAACATCCCCAAAGAAAAAGTAATTAGATATCTAGGCAAACAGAAAATTAAAAAACTATCTGAGGAAGAAAGGGAAATACTAAATAGGGAAGTAACGGAGGAGGAAGTTAGAACAATCATAGCGGGCTTACAAACGGACAAATCTCCAGGGCCAGATGGTTTTACGAACAAATACTATAAGATATTTAGCAACATTATAACACCACACTTAACAAAAGTGATAAATAGGGCACTGGAGGATAGAAAAACACCAGAATCATGGAAATCCGCCTATATAACCTTAATCCCCAAGGATGAAAATGACACCACTAAAACCAAAAACTTTCGTCCAATATCCCTACTTAACGGGGACTATAAAATATTTGCGGGGGTAATAGCCGCTAGACTGAAAAAGGTATTAAGCACAAGGATACATGAAGATCAGACGGGCTTCCTACCAGGCCGACAAATAAGTAACAACATGAGACTGATTCTCAATACAGTAGAATACTATAATAGGCATATACAAAAGGAAGTAGGTCTTCTCTTCTTGGACGCAGAAAAAGCGTTCGATAGGGTCAATTGGGGGTTTATAATGGAACTGCTGAAGGAAATGGACGCAGGCTTCCATTTCATAAATGGGATCAAGTCAATCTATTCTCAACAATCAGCATGCATTATTGTAAATGGACAGATATCGAAACCAATCAATATAAATAGGGGTACTAGACAAGGCTGCCCGTTGTCCCCCCTAATTTTTATATTGACCCTGGAGGTAATGCTTGAAAGTATTAGAAACAACAGTGAAATCAAAGGCCTAACATTGAGATCCCATAAGTACAAGGTGGCAGCGTTCGCCGATGATGTAGTGTGTATTATGGAGGACCCCCTGATCCAATGGAATAAATGGTGGACGGAAATAGTCGACTATGGGGAGGTAGCAGGATTGAAGATCAACATCGACAAGACCAAATTCCTGACAAAAAACATGCCCAGAGAGAAGAAAGAGGAATTAAGACAAAAATCGGGGGTAGAAATCACAGCAAAGGTGAAATACCTGGGTATACAGATAACCACCAGTAACGCACAATTAATAAAAAATAACTATGAAACCAAGTGGAAAACAATAAAGGACAAAATGAGACACTGGTCAAGACTAGACCTATCTCTCTTAGGCAGGGTCGCTGTCGCCAAAATGAAAATCCTGGCCGAGGTCCTATATCTCTTCCGTATGATCCCCGTGGCAAGATCTACAAAAATAATAACTAATTGGCAAAAAGACCTTAATAAGTTCATATGGCAAGGTAAGCGGGCCAGAATTAAATTTAGAAACCTGAGCGATGACCCAACAAGAGGAGGCCTGGGACTGCCCGACCTTCTACTTTACTACGAAGCAGCGGCCCTATCATGGACTCGAGAATGGGCTAAGTTAAAAAATGAAAGAGTACTGGCACTAGAAGGGGAGGACCTGCCCAAAGGTTGGCACGCCTACCTTTGGAAGAAGAAAGCATCCACAGGAAGAAACTTTAATACCCACCCGCTCAGAGCATCCCTGCTGAAGACGTGGGAAAAATTTAAAGAAAGATGGTACTTAAAAACCCCACTGTGGATAGCCCCAAACGAGGCAGACCAGAGGAGGAACTCCATGGAAGAGAGCTGGCTAACATACAAGCAACTATTAAAGAGCGATAATCAGGAAATAAAATTAAAATCCTTGGAAGAAATAAGGCAAACACACCCCAGATTCTCATGGTTCCAACATTGGCAAGTCAACGAAAGCTTTAAAGAGGATAAAAGACTAGGATTTGAAATGAAAGAAAAAACCTGGGACAAAATCCTGAGAACGGAGAAAAAGACGATTAAAGTAATATACCACCAACTATTAACTTGGGCAACGGAGGAGGAACGAGTAAAGGAAGTGATGATTAAGTGGGCCAGGTTATTTGGGCGCACCGTCACCATGGCTGAATGGGAGAAAATGTGGAATACAAAACTCAAGTATGCATACGCCACCGAAATAAAAGAGAACTGGCTCAAAATGTTCTATCAATGGTACCAGACTCCGGAAAAAATTGCAAAGTACAGTAAAGGAAAATCAAACAAGAATTGCTGGAGATGCCAGGACAAAAAAGGAACCTTCAATCACATGTGGTGGGAGTGCAAGGTGGTGAAGAAATTTTGGAAAAAAGTACACCAGATAATCAAGGAAATATTAAAGATCGAAATAGAATTCAGACCAGAGATATTCCTTTTGGGAATGAATAAAGCCAACCTAAACAGAAACGACGACATAATCCTCTTTCACCTCACCACTGCGGCGAGAATCTGCATAGCTAGAGTATGGAAAAGCAAAGAAACAGCCACATACAACTCATGGATCGCCAAAGTAATCGACGTTATGAACATGGATCACTTAACCCAAATGATGAGGAAAGCTGAAGTAGCGAACAACAAAACAGACTGGAGCAAACTTACAACCTTCCTAAAGAAAAATAACATTAAATATTGGTAAAACAATAAAAAACAATCAATAGATAATTAGAGTTAAATGGTGGTGACCTCTAAGCTATAACAAGACTAAAGGAAAGCAACCAGATAGACAGGAAAGAAAAGAGCAGCTGCAAAGGACCCTGGAAGTCAACTCGACAAGGGATGTGTTATCTGTTTGTCTGTCGTCTTTTATGTGTAGAGACGTTCTTAGTGGGGGGGGCGGGGACGGGCGGGATAGGGGGACGGCATGGCAGAAGAGAGTAAAGAATAAAGAATATAGTTGACCAAGATAAACTGAGCTGGTGCCCGCTATGTGGACACCACCCAAAAGGATATTTTAAATAGGAACTGTAGGGCCAGACCCAACCAAGTGGCTGTCTATATCGTCCATACTTGTGTTATTTGTCTTTCTATCTGTATTTGTACTCTTGTTTTTTTAAACTGAAAATCAATAAAGACTATTTAAAAAAAAAAAAAAAGAAAAGAAATTGGGCTACAAAGTGGAATCCACGACATGCGAGTGTGGAGAAGAGCATATCATGGACCACAGACTACAATGCAACCTGAGCCCTGCCACATGCACAAGGGAGGACCTTCTCATAGCAACACCAGGGGCACTCCAACTGGTCAGCTTCTCATCAAAGGATATTTAGCTTTTTTTTCCATGTCAGGAGCAACTTGAGAAACTGCAAGTCGCTTCTGGTGTGAGAGAATTGGCTGTCTGCAAGGTCGTTCCCTAGGGGATGCTCTGAGATTTGATGTTTTATCATCTTTATGGGAGTCTTCTCTCATGTCCCTGCATGGGGAGCTGGAGCTGACAGAGGGAGCTCAACCCACTCTCCCCAAATTCGAACTGCTAACCGACAGGCACATTGGTTTAACCCATTCCACCATCGGGGCATTTAGCATAATGCTAAGCGTTTATCTTTGTGGGTTTTTTTTAATGCATTATAACTGTATTTTTAATTTGCTTCTGACACAGTAAATAAATAAATAGTTGTCAGAGGGGACATATTTTGTCAGATGTGGATACATTCCTGGTTTCCTATATGGACCTGGGTTTAAACTGCTCCTTCTTTGGAAGCTTTGAAACAGAGGCTGGATGGCCATCTGTCAGGGGTGATTTGAATGCAATATTCCTGCTTCTTGGCAGAATGGGGTTGGACTGGATGGCCCAAGAGGTCTCTTCCAATTCTAGGATTCTATGATTCTATGCTCTTTTTTGCATATTCTTGGAACGTTTGTGCAAAGTGTGGTCAAGATGGCAAAGAGTTAATATTGGAAAAGAGCACATCTACACTACCGAATTGATGCAGTTTGATAGTGCTTTAACTCCCATGGTTCAATGATATAGAATCTCGGGAACAGTAGTTTGGTGAGGCACCAGCACTCTTTGGCAGAGAAGGCTAAAGACCTTGTGAAACTACAAATCCCATGAGTCCATAGTACTGAGCCATGGTAGCTACAATGATGTCAAATTTCATTCATTCTACAATGTAGATTCATCCCTTGTGATTGTCTTTGAAATGCTGGAAAAGTATCCATTCATTCAACAAATCCCTCAACAAACTATTATAATTATTCCTATTATAATTAGCTTAGTTTCTCCCTTGGGGAGATCATAAAAAAGTTGTTGTTGTTGTTGTCCAAACGGACCTAATTAATCTTATTTTAGTTATCCTGTTTTCCCATTGACCAAACTGATACACTTACTCTCATTCTATTTACCTCCATTTCCTATTGACCAGATTGATACAATTACTCCCAGTATAGTTACCCCTGTTTTCCTACTGACCAAACTGATGCAATTACTCCCATTATAGTTACCCCTGTATTCCCACTGAATAAACCAGTGCTTCTCAACTTGGGGGTCGGGACCCCTGGAGAGGGGTGTCATGAGGGAAGTTTCAGAGGGGTTGCCAAAGACCATCAGAAAACACATATCTCTCCACCTGTCCTCTTCCTTTTTGGTGCTGGTGAACTACAACTCCCAGAACTCAAAAACCATGTAGGTAGTGTGCCATGTTTGGTGCAGATCCATTGTGGGTTGGGTTCAGAGTGATCTTTGATTGTGGGTGAACTATAAATCCCAGCAACTACAATTCCCAAATGCCGAGGTCTATTTTCTCCAAACTACACTTGGGCATATTGAGTATCCGTGCCAAGTTTGGTCCAGTTCCATTATTGTTTGAGTCCACAGTGCTCTCTGAATGTAGGTGAACTACAACTCTAAAAATCAGGGTCAATGCCCACCAAACCCTTCCAGTATTTTCTGTTGGTCATGGGAGTTCTGTGTGTCAAGTTTGGTTCAGTTCCATTGCTGGTGGAGTTCAGAATGCTCTTTGATTTTAGGTGAACTATAAATCCCAGCAACTACAACTCCCAAATGCCAAGGTATATTTTCCCCAAACTCCACTTGGGCATATTGAGTATCCGTGCCAAGTTTGGTCCCGATCCATCATTGTTTGAGTCTACAGTGCTCTCTGGATGTAGGTGAACTACAACTCCAAAACTCAGGGTCAATGCCCACCAAACCCTTCCAGTATTTTCTGTTGGTCGTGGGAGTTATGTGTGCCAAGTTTGGTTCAATTCCATCGCTGGTGGAGTTCAGAATGCTCTTTGATTGTAGGTGAACTATAAATCCCAGCAACTACAACTCCCACATGCCAAGGTCTATTTTCCCCAAACTCCACCAATATTTACATTCGGGCATATTGGGTAGTTTGGTCCAGTTGCATCATTGTTTGAGTCCGTAGGTCTTTCCGGATATAGGTGAACTACAACTCCAAAACTCAAGTCCACAAAACCCTTCCATTATTTTCTGTTGGTCATGGGATTTCTGTGTTCCAAGTTGGGTTCAATTCCATTGCTGGTGGAGTTCAGAATGCTCTTTGATTGTAGGTGAACTATAAATCCCAGCAACTACAACTCCCACATGCCAAGGTCTATTTTCCCCAAACTCCACTTGGGCATATTGAGTATCCATGCCAAGTTTGGTCCAGTTCCATCATTGTTTGTGTCCACAGTGCTCTCTGGATGTAGGTGAAGTACAACTCCAAAACTCAGGGTCAATTCCCACCAAACCCTACCAGTACTTTTTGTTGGTAATGGTAGTTCTGTGTGCCAAGTTTGGTTCAATTCCATCGTTGGTGGAGATCAGAACGCTCTTTGATTGTAGGTGAACTATAAATCCCAGTAACTACAACTCCCAAATGCCAAGGTCTATTTTCCCCAAACTCCACTAGTGTTCACATTTGGGCATATTGAGTATCCGTGCCAAGTTTGGTCCAGTTCCATTATTGTTTGAGTCCGCAGTGCTCTCTGGATGTAGGTGAACTACAACTCCAAAACTCAGGGTCAATGCCCACCAAACCCAGTATTTTCTGTTGGTCGTGGGAGTTATGTGTGCCAAGTTTGGTTCAGATCCATTGCTGGTGGAGTTCAGAATGCTCTTTGATTGTAGGTGAACTATAAATCCCAGCAACTACAACTCCCAAATGACAAAATCAATCCCTCCCCAACCTCACCAGTATTCAAATTTGGGCATATTTAGTATTGTGTGCCCAATTTGGTCCAGTGAATGGCAATACATCCTGCATATCAGATATTAACATTATGATTCATAACAGTAGCAAAATTACAGTTATGAAGTAACAACAAAATTATATGGTTGGGGGTCAACACAACTTGAGGAATTGCATTAAGAGGTCATGACATTAGGAAGGTTGAGAAACACTGGACTAAACTGATACAACTACTTCCATTATAGTTACTCCTGTTTTGCCATTGATTAGACTGATACAATCACTCCCATTATAGTTAGCCATGTTTTCCCATTGACCAAACTGATACAATTGCTATAGTTACCCCATTCTCCCATTGACCAAACTGATACAATTACTTCTACTGTAGTAGTTACTCCTATTTTCCCATTTACCAAGCTGATACACTTACTCTCATTATAACTACACCTGTTTCCCCATTGACCAAAACCGATTCAATTACTCTCATTATAATTACTCCTGGGTTGTTGTAGGTTTTTCCGGGCCACATGGCCATGTTCTAGAGGCATTTTCTCCTGACGTTTCGCCTGCATCTATGGCAAGCATCCTCAGAGGTAGTGAGGTCTGTTGGAAGTAGGAAAATGGGTTTATATCTCTGTGGAATGACTAGGGTAGGGTAAAGGACTCTTGTCTGTTGGAGCTAGGTGTGAATGTTTCAACTGACCACCTTAATGGTTTGGCAGTGCCTGGGGGAATCTTTTGTTGAGAGGTGATTAGATGTGCCTGATTGTTTACTCTCTGTTGTTTTGCTGTTGTAATTTTAGAGTTTTTTTTTAATATTGGTAGCCAGATTTTGTTCATTTTCATGGTTTCCTCCTTTCTGTTGAAATTGTCCACATGCTTGTGGATTTCAGTGGCTTCTCTGTGTAGCCTGACATGGTGGTTGTGAGAGTGGTCCAGCATTTCTGTGTTCTCAAATAATATGCTGTGTCCAGGTTGGTTCATCAGGTGCTCGGCTATGGCTGACTTCTCTGGTTGAAGTCAGCCATAGGCACTTCCCAGGCACTGCCAAGCCATCAAATGCAAATTAAGGTAGTCAGTTGAAACATTCATACCTAGCTCCAGCAGACAAGAGTCCTTTGTCTCACCCTAGTTATTCCACAGATATATAAACCCCTTTTCCTAGTTCCAACAGACCTTACTACCTCTGAGGATGCTTGCCATAGATGCAGGCGAAACGTCAGGAGAAAATGCCTCTAGAACATGGCCATATAGCCCTTAATGCTTATTAAGGTGGTCAGTTGAAACATTTGCACCTAACTCCAACAGACAAGAGTCCTTTGCCCCACCCTGGTCATTCCACAGATATATAAACCCCTTTTCCTAGTTCCAACAGACCTCACTACCTCTGAGGATGCTTGCCATAGATGCAGGCGAAACGTCAGGAGAAAATGCCTCTAGAACATGGCCATATAGCCCGGAAAAACCTACAACAACCTAGTGATTCCGGCCATGAAAGCCTTCGACAATACAGAATTACTCCTGTTTTCCCATTGAGCATTTCTGCAAAACCCAACCCAAAGAGTCAACTTTAGGACACTTGCATCCACTTTACTGCAAGGTGTAACTTACCAGAAGAAGAGATGCTTGCAACTTCTTAGGTTGGAGAAGTTGACTTCGAAAATTAGATTCAGAAAAGAAGGAAAATAGGTAACAATACAACAAGGACACATAAAAAGGCCTCAAAACCTGCAAACTAATATCACTCCTCCAATACCTTCTCAGCTCTTTCTTTCTCAAGTAGATAGGTAGAAACAGTTGGTTGCATTTATCCTTTTTGGGGCCCAATGAGAGGCTGGAGGAGAGCAAGGAGAGAGAGTATCCAATTAGCCAATTAATCAGGCAGCCAACCCACAGGGAGGGAAACCAACCGATGTGCATCTGCACCAGCAGAACAAATAGTACTTCTGATACCACAGCCTGACATAGGTGCATCTATACTATGGAATGGCCATCTGTCAGGGGTGATTTGAATGCAATATTCCTGCTTCTTGGCAGGGGGTTGGACTGGATGGCCCATGAGGTCTCTTCCAACTCTTTGATTCTATGATTCTATGAATTAATGCAGTTTAACACCACATGAAGCAAATTGCTGCCGCTGGAAAAGGCAGATAGATAGAATCATAGAATCAAAGAGTTGGAAGAGACCTCATGGGCCATCCAGTCCAACCCCATTCTGCCAAGAAGCAGGAATATTGCATTCAAATCGCCCCTGACAGATGGCCATCCAGCCTCTGTTTAAAAGCTTCCAAAGATATCACCTAGACCAGTGGTTCTCAACCTTCCTAATGCTGTGACCCCTTAATACAGTTCCTCATGTTGTGGTGACCCCCAACCATAACATTATTTTTGTTGCTACTTCATAACTGTAATTTTGGCTACTGTTATGAATCATAATGTAAATATCTGATAGGAGGACTATAAGTATTTTTATTCACTGGACCAAATTTGGCACAAATACCCAATATACCCAAATTTGAATACTGATGGAGTTGGGGGGGGGGGGAGGTATTGATTTTGTCATTTGGGAGTTGTACTTACTGGGATTTATAGTTCACTTACGATCAAAGAGCATTCTGAACTCCACCAATGATGGAACTGAACCAAACATGGCACACAGAACTCCCATGACCAACGGAAAATACTGGAAGGGTTTGGAGGACATTGACCTTAAGTTTTGGAGTTGTAGTTCACCTATACCCAAAGAGCAATGTGGACTCAAACAATGATGAATTTGGAGCAAACTTGGCACAAATACTCAACGTGCCCAAATGTGGAGTTTGGAGAAAATAGACCTTGGCATTTGGGAGTTGTAGTTGCTGGGATTTATAGTTCACCTACTATCAAAGAGCATTCTGAACCCCACCAACGACAGAATTTGACCAAACGTCTCACACAGAACCCCAGGACCAACAGAAAATACTGTGTTTTCTGATGGTCTTTGGCGACCCACCTGACACCCTCTCGCGACCCCCCCAGGGGTCCTGACCCCCAGGTTGAGAAACGCTGACCTAGAATATTGTGTCCAATTCTGGGCACCACAATTGAAGAGAGATATTGACAAGCTGGAATGTGCCCAGAGGAGGACGACTAAAATGCCTGGAGAACAAGCCCTATGAGGAGCGGCTTAAAGAGCTGGGCATTGTTTAACCTGAAGAAGAGAAGGCTGAGAGGAGATATCATCATCATCATTATTATTATTAACTTTATTTGTAACTTGCTAGCATCTCCCGAAGGACTCGATGCGGCTTACAAAGGCCAAGGCCTCAATAAAACAACAATACAACAATACACATAAACCATAAAGCAAATCAAAACATTAAGCAATAACAGTAAACAGTCAAAACAATACACCGTAGCACAATAAAACTAAGGGCGGGCCAAGTGTAGATGGGTACAGATTAAAAGTGCTGAGGTGCATTAAAAAAAAAAAGGTAGAGACAATTTTTTTTAATGCACCTCTACACCCCTTTTCTCTCATCTTTTCCTACCCCCACATGTCTTCACTTCCTATCTCCCTAAGCCTACCCTTCCCAGTTACTCTTCTCCTTTCTCTTTTACTCTTTCCTTCCCCCTTCTGACTATCTAGACTAAGCTATTTTTAACTAAATCGTAAAATTTCGCTTTTTAATCATATGTATATGGAAAATGTGAATAAAGATTATATTAAAAAAAAGATTAAAAGTGCTGAGTATGACAGTTGTAATATAAGGATTTTTGGGTAAGTGCAATGTGCGGACAATCTTCAGTCTCTAGTAAAGTGCTTTTGGGACATGTTGCTGGGGTTTCCTATTCTGGAAAGATATGATAGCCATATCTAGGGAAGTACTGCTACCCCTCTATTCCGCTTTGGTTAGACCACACCTGGAATATTGTGTCCAATTCTGCGCACCACAATTCAAGAGAGATATTGAAAAGCTGGAATGTGTCCAGAGGAGGTACCTAATTTTCCTACTTGACAGATACAACTGTCTTTCGGGTTGCAAAGGTCGACAACAGGCTACACACAATTGGTTGGAAACCCACTCCAACCCGGGCTGGCTTCGAACTCATGACCTTTTGGTCAGAATGATCTTAATACAGCTGCGCCACAATCCCAGTGCCTGATTTGTTCCCTAAGATTCCCTGATTTGTCTTTTTGACAGTCCATCATCTCTGCAAAGCTCTCCACCAGGTTTCAAAGGAGCTTTAAAGGGCTGGATGCAAACCTCCAGCTCAGCAAGAAGACCAGCAGCTGGGGACAGTTTGTTGTGACTTAATTTACCACTTAATTGCTGCCCCTCTTCCTACTTTTTACCAATTAATTAACCCCGTCCTTGCCACTCGGCTCTTGTGGTGCCAGGGCTCACCCTCTGCTCTGCACCATTCTTCTGACAAGAAGCAGGTAGGCTGGAGTTGGTGCTCTTCATCCCATCTCCTTAAGGAAGAGCAAAGGAATCCTTCAGTTCGGCAGTCAAAAGAAACCCAAGCAGGTATGTTTCATGATTGGCTAAATGTTCTTCATCCCATCTCCTTGAGTAATGGTGAAGGAACACTTGAGTAAGGCAATCAAAAAGTAGGTATGTTTCATGATTGGCTGCACCTGTTGTGGAGGCTTCTTCCCTGGAGGTTTTTAAGGAGCACCTGCATGGCCATCAGTTGGAAGGGTTTGGATTATGTCTCTGCAGAATGGGGTTGGGCTGGATGGCTCTTGGGGTCCTCTTCCAATGCTATGACTCTGTCCCACTTTATTCTTCCCTATGCATCCCTTCTCCTTGGCCTTCGCCTGACCTTCTGGCACCTGTTGTGAAGGCTTCTTCTCTGGAGGTTTTTAAGGAGAGGCTGGATGGCCATCTATTGGGAGGGCTTGGATTGTGTCTTGGCAGAATGAGGTTGGGCTGGATGGCTTTTGGGGTCCTCTTCCAACTCTATGACTGTGCCCCACTTCGTTCTTCCCCGTGCGCCCTTCTCCTTGGTGTTCACCTGACCTCCTGGCACCTGTTGTGGAGGCTTCTTCTCTGGAGGTTTTTAAGGAGAGGCTGGATGGCCATCTCTTGGGAGGGCTTGGATTGTGTCTTGGCAGAATGAGGTTGGGCTGGATGGCTCTTGGTGTCCTCTTCCAACTCTATGACTGTGTCCCACTTCATTCTTCCCCATGCATCCCTTCTCCTTGGTGTTCACCTGACCTCCTGGAAGCTGTTGTGGAGGCTTCTTTTCTGGAGGTTTTTAAGGAGAGGCTGGATGGCCATCTATTGGGAGGGCTTGAATTGTGTCTCAGCAGAATGGGGTTGGGCTGGATGACTTTTGGGGTCCTCTTCCAACTCTATGACTGTCCCACTTCCTTCTTCCCTATGCATCCCTTCTCCTTGGCCTTCACCTGACCTCCTGGCATCTGTTGTGGAGGCTTCTTCTCTGGAGGTTTTAAAGGAGAGGCTGGATGGCCATCTGTTAGGAGGGCTTGGATTATGTCTTGGCAGAATGAGGTTGGGCTGGATGGCTCTTGAGGTCCTCTTCCAACTCTATGACCGTGTCGCATGCATCCCTTTTCCTTGCCCTTCCCCTGACCTCCTGGCACCTGTTGTGGAGGCTTCTTCTCTGGAGGTTTTTAAGGAGAGACTGGAGGGCCATCTATTGGGAGGGCTTGGATTGTGTCTTGGCAGAATGAGGTTGGGCTGGATGGCTCTTGGGGTCCTCTTCCAACTCTATGACTGTGTCCCATTTTATTCTTCCCCATGCATCCCTTCTCCTTGGTGTTCACCTGACCTCCTGGAACCTGTTGTGGAGGCTTCTTCTCTGGAGGTTTTTAAGGAGAAGCTGGATGGCCATCTGTTGGAAGGGCTTGGATTGTGTCTTGGCAGAATGGGGTTGGGCTGGATGGCTCTTGGCGTTCTCTTCCAACTCTATGTCTGTGTCCCACTTCGTTCTTCCCCATGCGTCCCTTCTCCTTGGCATTCACCTGACCTCCTGGAACCTGTTGTGGAGTCTCCTCTGGAGGTTTTTAAGGACAGGCTGGATGGCCATCTATTAGGAGGGCTTGGGTTGTGCCTTGGCAGAATGAGGTTGGGCTGGATGGCTCTTGGGAGTCTCTTCCAACTCTATGACTTCATGTCTCACTTCATTCTGCTCCATGTGTCCCTTCTCCTTGCCCTTCTCCTGACCTCTTACCTTCCGGAGCCGCCAACAGACAGATCGAGCCTCGCTTATCTCTTCTCGCAGACCTGCATTTCCCGTTGCATTTTTCCATGGGGCCCCAGTTTCCTTCATGGTTGTAAGCGGAGCCCCCAGCCCTCCCTCTGGCTTTGCATTCCACCTGCAGTTCAGGAATTCAACGAAGGCAGAAGAGCAAAGAGAACTTGACAGAGCTCGGAAATATGACCCAAATTCTTCAGGTCTAAGATGCACTTCCCCCAATGTAAACATCCCTCAAAAATGGGCTGTATCTTAGAATTGCAGGTGTATGTGTTTGTGTACACACAAATCTTTGTTATCTGTTGGTGGTGCCTTTTACAATCAATGGCTCCTTAGAGTTAAAGAAATATGATACTTTATTGATCTGTCATCACCAAATCTCTCCACGCTGTATGGCCACTTAGCTTGGCAGTTAGCATGTCAAGAGGATTCTGGGATTGCTTCCCAAATGAACTTTTGACAATTATTGTTATTGGGGTGTTGTAGGTTTTTTGGGCTATACGGTCATGTTCTAGAAGCATTCTCTCCTGACGTTTCGCCTGCATCTATGGCAAGCATCCTCAGAGGTTGTGAGGTCTCACAACCTCTGAGGATGCTTGCCATAGATGCAGGTGAAACGTCAGGGGAGAATGCTTCTAGAACATGGCCATATAGCTCGAAAGGCCTATAACAACCCAGTGATTCCAGCCATGAAAGTCGTTGACAATGTTGTTGTTGTCATTTGAAAAACAACAAGATTAGAACACCACAAACAAGGTCAAGGTCACTCTTGTGGATGTTGTATTGGATCACACATTGGACACTTCCCAAATTTCTAGGACTGTGTGATGTATCAGCGAAAATGCATACAGATCCCAGTAGGGTGGCCTTTTGCAGCTGGCACATGGTAATTTTGTCAGTGACAATTGTTTTTAAGTGCAGGCCAAGGTCCTTAGGCACTGCACCCAGTGTGCCAATCACCACTGGGACCACCTTGACTGGCTTGTGCCAGAGTCTTTGCAGTTCGATCTTTAGATCCTCGTATCATGTCAGCTTCTCCAGTTGTTTCTCTGCAATCCTGCTGTCGCCTGGGATTGCAACATCGATGATCCATACTTTGTTTTTTAATGCTTTCGTGAGGTCAGGAGTTTTGTGTTCCAAAAATTGTCTGTCTGAACTCGAAGTTCCAGAGTTGTTGTTGTTATTATTATTTGAAACACAACTAGATGAGTCCACAGCAGACAAGATCACTCTGCTGGCTGTTGTATTGGATCACACATCGGACACTTTCCAAGTATCTAGGACTGTGTGATGTATAATGCGTGCAGATCCCAGTAAGATGGCCTTTTGCAGCTGGCAGATGGTAATTTTGTCAGTGCCGATTGTGTTTAAGTGCAGGCCGAGGTCTTTAGGCACTACACCCAGTGTGCCGATCACCACTGGGATCACCTTGACTGACTTGTGCCAGAGTCTTTGCAGAGTCTATTATTATTATTATTATTATTATTATTATTATTATTATTATTTTAGGATGCCTTTCTTCCAGAGTGGGACCCAAGGCTTAAAAAATAATTAAAATGTTTACAATCAAAATTTAAGAAACAGAAAAAGAGGATTCTATATGTGTGTGCATGTGTGTGCATGTGTGCATTAACCCTTTAATGACATCAGATGAGACATCTCCATGGCTATGCTTCGGGGAGATAGGGCGGGTTACAAATAATGTTTTATTATATTATTATATTACGTCTGTAATTTGTAGAATTTTTTTTCTTGCCAGGAGCAACT
Organism: Anolis sagrei; assembly: GCF_037176765.1. Lineage (NCBI taxonomy): Eukaryota > Metazoa > Chordata > Lepidosauria > Squamata > Anolidae > Anolis > Anolis sagrei. The sequence goes on along the minus strand of NC_090025.1, from coordinate 194,183,364 downwards.
TGAGAATCTGCAAGTCGCATCTGGTATGAGAGAATTGGCCATCTGCTAGGATGTTGCCCAGGGGACGCCGAGATGTTTTGATGTTTTTACCATCCTTGTGGGAGGCTTCTCTCATGTCCCTGCATGGAGAGCTAGAGCTGACAGAGGGAGCTCAACCCACTCTCTCCAGATTCGAACAGCTGACCCGTCAGTCAACAGTACTGTTGGCACAAGGGTTTAACCCATTGCACCACTTGGGGCTCCTATTTGTAGAATTAATGAATTATAATTAATCCAGCTTGACACTACTTTAACTGCCAGGTCTCAATGTTATGTAATCCTGGGATTTATAGTTTGGTGAGGCACCAGTCCTCTTCAGAAGAGAAGGCTGAAGACTTTGCAAAACGACTATGCATTTCGCTTTCAGCTTGTGGTCCACTAAGCAGATGATTTTCTGGTTAGAAGTGTGATAAATCTATTCCAGGTTTTCCTCGAAGGAAAACAAGAGTTTCATCTATGCTGATGATGGTGCCATTACTGCTCAAGCAGGGAGCTTTGAGATGGTAGAACAGAAGCTTTCCGAAGCTCTAGGTGCTCTTTCTTACTGCCTATTACAGGGAAGACCAGCTGATCCCCAACCCATCTAAAACACAGGAATGTGCCTTTCATCTCAAGAACAGAGAAGCATCCCGAGCTCTGAAGATCACCTGGGAAGGAATCCCACTGGAGCATTGCAGCGCACCCAAATACCTGGGAGTCACTCTGGACAGTGCTCTTACCTACAAGAAGCACTGCCTGAACATCAAGCAAAAAGTGGGTGCTAGAAACAATATCATACAAAAGCTGACTGGCACAACCTGGGGATCACAACCAGATACAGTGAAGACATCTGCCCTTGTGCTGTGCTACTCTGCTGCTGAGTACGCATGCCCAGTGTGGAACACATCTCACCACACTAAAACAGTGGATGTGGCTCTTAATGAGACATGCTGCATTGTCACAGGGTGTCTGCATCCTACACCACTGGAGAAATTACACTGCTTAGCTGGTATCACACCACCTGACATCCACCAGGAAGTAGCAGCCAATAGTGAAAGGACCAAGGCAGAGACATCTCCAACTCATCCCCTGTTTGGGTATCAGCCAGCACGCCAACGACTTAAATCTAGAAATAGTTTTCTAAGATCTACAGAGACACTCGCTGGAACACCTCAGCAAGCGAGAGTCCAAAAGTGGCAGGCTCAAACCCAGAACCTCAATCCATGGGTGATACCAGATGAGAGACTTCCCCCTGGGCACTCAGAAGACTGGGCGACTTGGAAGGCGCTGAACAGACTGCGCTCTGGCACCACGAGATGCAGAGCCAACCTCAAGAAATGGGGCCACAAAGTGGAATCCTCGACATGCGAGTGTGGAGAGGAGCAAACCACTGACCACCTGCTGTGATGCACCCTGAGCCCTGCCACATGCACAAGGGAGGACCTTCTTGCGGCAACACCAGAGGCACTCCAAGTGGCCAGACACTGCTCAAAGGACATTTAATCAACTACCAAACTCACACATTTTGTATTTTCTCTGTTTGTTTGCTTTGTTCTGTCAGAAATGTAATATAATTGACTGGTTGCCCTGACACGACAAATAAATAAAATAATTGAAGGAGCCACCCAAGATGCAGAACTTATTTGAAGGAGAACTTCAGTACCTTGGAGAGCATCTTTGGAGTTTGAGAGAAAACCAGGCACGGATTTGCTGCCCCAATGACATGGAAGCATCTTTGATTTAACCTGGTGTTAAATTTTCAGATCCAAAGAGAGCGCAAATGGAAAAATACATTTCAGATAAGGATCAAAGACAGTGTTAGGGGAACTGGTTAAGTGGGTTAAGAAAGGAGCAAAACCTGCTCTTGAAATGCTCTCCTGGAGTGCAGTAAATGTTATCTTTACAGTTTAATACGTTTTGCATTTTTGGAAGAATCCTTGCTTCTCCGTGCAGAAGAAATGCAGGAGCAGAGGGTAAGAAACTGATGAAGAGAGGGAGTTTCTCAAAACTCACTAAAGCACCTGGCTCTTGGAAATGTTTGGAAAGAGTTTCGATGTGACCTCGTGGGCCATCCAGTCGAACCCCATTCTGCCAAGAAGCAGGAAAATTGCATTCAAAGCACCCCTGACAGATGGCCATCCAGACTCTGCTTAAAAGCCTCCAAAGAAGGAGCCTCCACCACACTCCAGGGCAGAGAGTTCCACTGTTGAACATCTCTCATAGTCAGGAAGTTCTTCCTCATGTTCAGATGAAATCTCCTCTCTTGTGGTTTGAAGCCATTGTTCTGTGTCCTAGTCTCCAAGGAAGCAGAAAACAAACTTACTCCCTTCTCCCTATGACTTCCTCTCACATATGTATACATGGCTATCATGTCTGCTCTCATGCTCCTCTTCTGCAGGATAAATATGCTCAGCTCTTTAAGCCACTCCTCATAGAGCTTATTCTCCAGATCCTTGATCATTTGAGTTGCCCTCCCCTGGACACATTCCAGCTTAGAGTCAACATCTCTCTTCAATTGTGGTGCCCAGAATGGGACACAATATTCCAGGTGTGGTCTGACCAAGGCATAAAAGAGCATGAGGAGCATGACTTCCCTAGATCTAGACACTATGCTCCTATTGATGCAGGCCAAAATCCCATTGGCTTCTTTTGCTGCCACTTACTTACTTACTTTACTTTCTTACTTACTTTGCTGCCGCATCACATTGTTGGCTCATGTTTACTTTGTTGTCCAATTCTAAGACATTTCAGGGTCGAAATGCCACCAAGCTCTTCACACAATGTAAAACTACTTCATTTTATCATCCATTGTGTTTCATCCCTGAAATGTAGTAAAACTGTACAGAAACAGGGAAGAAAAATCTTCTGAGGTGTTTAGAGTCACTCTAAACACCTTTGCAGAAGCATACGAGAAGCTCAGCCTGTCATTGAACATTGAGAAAACCAAAGTGCTGTTCCAGCAGTCACCGGCCAACACCTCTCCAATGCCAGAGATGCAGCTTAATGGTGTAACATTAGAAAATGTCAACCATTTCCGCTCCCTTGGCAGCCACCTCTCCACCAAAGTCAACATTGACACTGAAATACAACACCGCCTGAGCTCTGCGAGCGCAGCATTTTTCCAAATGAAGCAGAGAGTGTTTGAAGACCGGGACATCCGTTGGGATACCAAGGTGCTTGTTTATAGAGCTATTGTCCTCCCAACTCTGCTATATGCCTGTGAAACGTGGACTGTCTACAGACGTCAGATGCAACACCTGAAACGATTCCATCAATGCTGCCTCCGGAAAATCCTGCAAGTCTCTTGGGAAGATAAGCGGACAAACGTCAGCGTGCTGGAAGAAGCAAAGACCACCAGCATTGAAGCGATGGTCCTCCACCATCAACTCCGCTGGATTGGCCACATTGTCCGGATGCCTGACCACCGTCTCCCAAAGGAGTTGCTCTACTCCGAACTCAAGAACGGAAAACGGAATGTAGGTTGGCAGGAAAAGAGATTGAAAGACGGGCTCAATGCCAACCTTAAAAACTCTGGCATAGACAGTGAGAACTGGGAAGCCCTGACCCTTGGGTACTCCAGCTGGAGGTCAGCTGTGACCAGCAGTGCTGCAGAATTCAGAGGCATGAATGGAGGGTGAAAGAGAGAAATGTGCCAAGAGGAAGGCGTGTCAAGCCAACCCCGACCGAGACCACCTTCCACCTGGAAACCAATGCCCTCACTACGGGAGAATATGCAGGTCAAGAATAGGGCTCACAAGAATACTGATCCTGGAAGACTATCCTACTCGGCCAATGAGGGATTGCCTAAGTAAATAATCTCTCATAACAGGTGCGTTCAACTTCAGGTTGGCTTGTAAAACTGTGCTGCGAAATGATCCGTGTATCAAATGTGTGTCACCAATGTGAAATGTTTGGAAAGCCCAGCTTTAAAGAGTAACTGCAAAGACAAATGCCAGTAACTACTTCTTTGCACCCGGCGTCATCTACTCCAGGCTTCCGTTCACTCTTTGATGTGACGCATGGCACCCTTCCCGGATTCGAAAGGTCCCAAAGAAAGAACACGATCAAATGGCAGTCTGTCAGCAGGGTACAAAAAGGCACTTTTGGAAGGGTGTTGCATATGGAAATACTCTTCGAGTCATTGAAGACTGAACTGAAATCCCTGGGTGCCCAAGGATGTAGCTATGGATGAGACAAAAGGAAGGCACAGGTGGAGTGGCCCTTATCCAGAATCCCCAAATCTGAAAATACTTCTGACATAGTGATATCTTTGCTTTCTGATATTTCAATGTATGCATGGTTTGGGTTTTTGTAGGTTTTTCTGGGCTATATGGCCATGTTCTAGAAGCATTCTCTCCTGATGTTTCTCCCGCATCTATGGCAAGCATCCTCAGAGGTAGTGGATGATAAAATGAAGTTGGCTGTTGTATTGGATCCCACGTCGGACACTTCCCAAGTGTCTAGGACTGTGTGATGTATCGGCAAATAATGTGTGCAGATCCCAGTAAGGTGGCCTTTTGAAGCTGACAGAGGGTAATTTTGTCAGTGCCGATTGTTTTTAAGTGCAGGCCAAGGTCTTTAGGCACTGCACACAGTGTGCTGATCACCAATGGGACCCCCTTGACTGGCTTGTGCCAGAGTCTTTGCAGTTCGATCTTTAAATCCTCATATTGTGTCATCTTTTCCACTTGTTTCTCTTAAATTCTTCTGTCACCTGGTATTGCGACATTGACAATCCATACTTTGTATTGTCGAAGGCTTTCATGGCCAGAATCACTGGGTTGTTGGCCATGGTCTAGAGGCATTCTCTCCTGACGTTTCGCCTGCATCTATGGCAAGCATCATCAGAGGTAGTGAGGTCTGTTGGAACTAGGAAAAATTGTTTATATATGTGTGGAATGACCAGGGTGGGACAAAGGACTCTTGTCTGCTGGAGCTAGGTGTGAATGTTTCAACTGACCACCTGACAGTGCCTGGAGCAAACTTTTGTTGAGAGGTGATTAGATGTCCTTGTTTTTTAACACGATCGTGAGGTCAGGAGTATTGTGCTCCAAAACTCCGTCTGAAACTATTATTATTCTTAATAATAATAATAATAATAATAATAATAATAATAATAATTTTGGGAGCCCCCGGTGTTGCAGTGGGTTAAACCCTTGTGCCGGCAGGACTGAAGACCGACAGGTCGCAGGTTCAAATCCGGAGAGAGGCGGATGAGCTCCCTCTGTCAGCTCCAGCTCCTCATGCAGGGACATGAGAGAAGCCTCCCACAAAGATGATAAAACAGCAAATCATCCGGGCAATGTCCCCTGGGCAACGTCCTTGCAGATGGCCAATTCTCTCACACCAGAAGTGACTTGCAGTTTGTCAAGTCGCTCCTGACACGACAAAAAAAAATTAATTTCAGACAGACATTATTATAATTATTATTATAATATTTATTATTATTATTATTAATAATATTAATATTATTAATTCTATAGTGTAGATGCACCCAAAGAGGAAGGTTTTTTGTCTGAGTCAGGCAGACAGGAGACGAGTGGAAAAGACAGAAAAAGAAAGAAACCAGAAACCCCTGGAAATCCACTTCTAATTTCGGCAAAGGCTTGAATGGTGCCGAGGGGACCTGTAAACCTTTTAAGAAGTGAATTACAAATACTGGAGACTTCCAGGAAAAGTCATTCATTTTTTCCACACTTTTTTTATTGGCTTGGAAAATAATTAGGAAGGGTCTAGTTGGAGAAAGAGCTCATGGAACTGCCTTGGATTGCACCCAAAGACACCCAGGGTGTGTATGCACTGTGGAATTAATATTATTTATTTATAATTTATTTATTTACAACATTTCTACCCTGCCCTTCTCAATCCCCGAGGGGGGAACTCAGAGCGGCTGACACTGGCAACAATTCGATGCCGCAATATCGCAGAATAACAACAATATAAAACCATAAATACGAAATAGATTGAAACAATAACATTAATTATGCAATGTCTCTGTAGATCATAGAATCATAGAATCAAAGAGTTGGAAGAGACCTCATGGGGCATCCAGTCCAACCCCATTCTGCCAAGAAGCAGGAATATTGCATTCGAATCACCCCTGGCAGATGGCCATCCAGCCTCTGTTTAAAAGCTTCAAAGAAGGAGCCTCTACCACACTCCAAGGCAGAGAGTTCCACTGCTGAACGGCTCTCACAGTCAGGAAGTTCTTCCTCATGTTTAGATGGAATCTCCTCTCTTGTAGTTTGAAGCCATTGTTCCCTTGCATCCTGTTCTCCAGGGAAGCAGAAAACAAGCTTTCTCCCTCCTCCCTGTGGCTTCCTCTCACATATTTATACATGGCTATCATATCCCCTCTCAGCCTTCTCTTCCTCAGGCTAAACATGCCCAGCTCCTTAAGCCGCTCCTCATAGGGCTTGTTCTCTAGACCCTTGATCATTTTAGTCGCTTAGAAAACTATTTCTAGATTGAAGTCACTGACGTGCTGGCTGATACCCAAACAGGGGATGAGCTGGAGAGGTCTCTGCCTTGGTCCTTTCACTATTGGCTGCTACTTCCCGGAGGATGTCAGGTGGTGCAATACCGGCTAAACAGTGTAATTTCTCCAGTGGTGTAGGGCGCAGACACCCCGTGATAATGCGGCATGTCTCATTAAGAGCCACATCCACTGTTTTAGCGTGGTAAGATGTGTTCCACACTGGGCATGCGTACTCAGCAGCAGAGTAGCATAGTGCAAGGGCGGATGTCTTCACTGTGTCTGGTTGTGATCCCCAGGTTGTGCCAGTCAGCTTTCGTATGATATTGTTTCTAGCACCCACTTTTTGCTTGATATTCAGGCAGTGCTTCTTGTAGGTAAGAGCACGGTACAGAGTGACTCCCAGGTATTTGGGTGCGCTGCAATGCTCCAGTAGTATCCTCAGAGCTCGGGATGCTTCTCTGTTCTTGAGATGGAAAGCACATGTCTGTGTTTTAGATTTTTTAGGGATCAGTTGGTTTTCCCTGTAATAGGCAGTAAGGGCACCTAGAGCTTCAGAGAGCTTCTGTTCAACCATCTCAAAGCTCCCTGCTTGGGTGGTGATGGCACAATCATCAGCATAGATGAAACTCTCTGTCCCTTCTGGCAGTGGCTGGTCATTTGTGTAGATGTTGAACATGGATGGAGCAAGCACGCTCCCGTTCTTCTGTTTCCGCCATCTGCTTCTCAGGCCCTGGCACTCAACAAAAAAGCTCCTGTTTTGTAGCAGGTTTCCTATGAGGCGGGTGAGGTGGTCGTCCTTTGTGATATTCTACATTTTTCTCAGGAGGAGGCGGTGGTGTATGGTATCATAGGCTGCTGACAAGTCTATGAAGACAGCTCCTGTGATCTGCTGCCTTTCAAAGCCATCTTCTATGTGCTGAGATTTGGCCTCTTGAAGATCTCTTATTTAGAGCTGACGTGGAATTGAAAACCAACAACAGACCCCACTAAAAGTCATCTGGAGAGGTTCCAAAACTAGAACTATATGGTTTCAGGGCCCCTGCTTTGCTGAGACATTAAACATGTTCTCGTCACGCTTTTCAACTATCCGACGCATTGAATCTGCAAGTGATTAATGTTCCCCTGGTCCAAATGCGTCCTGTGTGCCATTGCAGTTGCCTCTGGGTTTCGGGTGTCGGTTGAATCCCTTGAATGGCGACCGCTGCGCATGGGGTCTTGCCGTCTGGCATTGCGTCTCTGGCCGAGACGGACGCCTGGTTGCATGTGCCGTGACATTCCTCGCGGGCCCCTGAAGTCTGTGGGGCACATGGAAGCCAGAAGCAGCAGCGGCAGCTTGTATCTAGGATTCAACATGAGAATGCCCTTGTTGGTTTGCTGTAGGTTTTTCGGGCTATATAGCCATGTTCTAGAAGCATTCTCTCCTGACGTTTCGCCTGCCTTTGTTCTTCTCTGCAGAGAAGAGGATGCTCTGGATGTCGTGCATAAAATACGGATAACCTGGCATGCAAACATATATATATTTAATTTGCATACAGTATGCCTTCCAGGTCAGTTTGTTGTTACATACAACAAAGTATGGTTCTTAACCTTACTTCACCTTTTCCACCTCTTCATCTTCTTCCTCCTCCTCTTGTTCTTCTATTCTTCCTCTTCCTTCACTCCTTCTTTTTCCTCCTCTTCCTCTTTTCTTCTGGATCCTATTGCCCCTATTCTTCTTGTTCTTCATCCTATTGTTCTTCCTCCTTTTCGTCTTCCATTCCGTCCTTCTCCTTGCCTTTTCTTGTTATTCTTTCTTCCTCCTTTTCGTCTTCCATTCCTTCCTTCTCCTCACCTTTTCTTGTTATTCTTTCTTCTCCTCTTCCTCCTCTCCTATTCTTGGTCTTCATTGTCTTCCCCTAATGCTTTCTTTTCCTCCCCTTCCTCTTTTCTTCTTGATCTTCATCCTATTGCCCCTCCTCCTTTTCTTCTTCCTTTCTCTCCTCCTCTCCTTTTCTTGTTATTCTTTCTTCTCCCCTTCTTCCACTTCTTGTTCTTCATTGTCCTCCTCTTCTTACTTTTCCTCCTCCTTCCTCTTTTCTCCTTCTTCTTCATCCTATTGCCCCTCCTCCTTTTCTTCTTCTTTTCTGTCCTTCTCTGAACCTTCTCTTGTTATTCTTTCTTCTCCTTTTCTTCCTCTTCTTGCTCTTCATCGTCCTCCTCTACTTCTTACTTTTCCTCCTCTTCCTCTTTTCTTCTTGTTCCTCATCCTATTGCCCCTCCTCCTATTCTTCCTTTCTCTCCTTCTCCTCGCCTTTTCTTGTTATTCTTTCTTCTCTTCCTCCTCCTGTTCTTGCTCTTCATTGTCTTCCCCTACTGCTTTCTTTTCTTCCTCTACCTCTTTTTCTTCTTGTTCTTCCTCTCCCTCCTCTTCTTGTTTTTGCTCATCTTCCACCTCTTTTTTGATTTTCCTGTTCTTGTTCCCCTCTTCCTCTTCTTCCTCTTCCTCTTCATTATCCTCTTCCTCTTCTCCTCCTTTCACATATATATCAGTGGTTTTCAATCTTCCTCATGCCGCAACCCCTTAATACAGTCTCTCATGTTGTGATGACCCCCAACCACAACATTACTTTTGTTGCTACTTCATAACTATCATTTTGCTACTTTTATGAATCGTCATGTAAATATCTGATATGCAGGATGTATTTTCATTCACTGGACCAAATGTGGCACAAATACCCGATACACCCAAATTTGAATACTAGTGGGGTTGGGGGGGGGGGGATTGATTTTGTTATTTGGGATTTATAGTTCTGGGATTTCTAGTTTACCTACAATCAAAGAGCATTCCAAACTCTACCAACGATGGAATTGAACCAAACTTGGCACACAGAACTCTCAAGAGCAACAGAAAATACTGGGAGGGTTTGGTGGGCATTGACCTTGAGTTTTGGAGTTGTAGTTCACCTACATCCAGAGAGCACGGTGGACTCAAACAATGGTGGATCTGGATCAAACTTGTCATGAATACTCAGTATGCCCAAATGTGAACCCTGGTGGAGTTTGGGGAAAATAAACCTTGACATTTGGGAGTTGTAGTTGCTGGGATTTATAGTTCACCTACAACATAAGAGCATTCTGAACTCCATCAATGATGGAACTGAACCAAACTGAGCACACAGAACTCCCATGACCAACAGAAAACACTAGAAGGGTTTGATGGGCATTGACCTTGAGTTTGGAAGTTCTAGTTCACCTACATCCAGAGAGCACTGTGGACCCAAACAATGATGGATCAGTACCCAACTTGGCACAAATACTCAATATGCCCAAATGTAAACATTGGTGGAGTTTGGGGAAAATAAACCTTGACATTTGGGAGTTGTAGTTGCTGGGATTTATAGTCTACCTCCTATCTAAGAGCATTCTGAATCCTACCAATTATAGAATTGGGCCAAACTTCCCACAGAGAACCCCATAACCAACAGAAAATATTGTGTTTTCTGACAGTCTTTGGTAACCCCTTTGACACCCCCCTTACAACCCTCGCCAGGGATCCTGACCTCCAGGTTGAGAAATACTGACATATATTCTACCTATCTCCCATTGTGGGATTCAAGGCAGATGGCAATATATTCAAAACCTTATAAATGCTTGATGAGCACTCTTGGGCAGACTCAAGACCTTGTGAAACTACAACTCCCAGGATCTCATAGTTCAAATGGTATCAAATGTATTAATTCCACACTCTTAGAAAATCACATTTTGGCTGTGATTTGTCCCACGTGCTTGATCCTCTCGCTACAATGCATTACCCAAGTTTTCTGCATGTGGTTGGGTATATTCTAGAGAATCCTGCAATTGGAAGGAACCTCAAGGGTCATCCAGTCTGACCCCATTCTACGACAGGAAGACACAAAGCCCTCTCAACAGATGGCCATGCAGCCTCTGCTCAAGAAGCTGGTCAAAGATGGGCACCTGTCTCCGCATGTCACACATCTTGTCTCCTTTCCAAGCTTGAATAAGGGATTCTTTCATGGGGGTCAACTTTCCAAATTGGCCTTTTGCGCCGCATTGAATGAGCATGAAATGCAGAATCGCCATGCCCAAACCATGACTAAACGGTGACAGAAGAGACCCAAAAGGCCAACAAAGGGAGCGTGGAGAGGGCACTGGCTCACCTGTTGCCAAAGATTAAACTCCAAACTCAAGGGTTGGTCTGTGTGGGTCAGTGATCATTACGGGACGAGGAGGGAGACCGTCCCGGATGTCTTGCAAACTCTTTTGGCGAGAGAGACAGCTTCTGATGCAAACCCAGCAGGTGCTTCTCCGTCCAGCTGTCTCTTGTGTTATTCGAACCCTGACTTTCTCCAAGGATGACCACACAGGGTTTGCTCACTTCCCAATATACTTGTGCCACTGAATGAGCATGAACCAATACAAGGGAATCCTGGGATTTCTAGTTTGGTTAGTTAGACACCAGTTTAATTTGGCAGAGAGGGCTCAAAACGTTATCAACTTACAATTTCCATTGTTGTTGTTGTTGTTGTTGTTTGGAGTTTGGTGAGATATCAGTTTTCTTTGACAGAGAGGGCTCAAGATCTCATCTAATTACAACTTCCATTGTTGTTTTGGTTGTTCTTGTTGACCTCGTCTAATTACAACTCCCATTGTTGTTATTTGGAGTTTGGTGAGACACCAGTTTCTTTGGCAGAGAGGGCTAAAGATCTTGTCTAATTACAACTTTCATTATTATTGTTGTTATTATTATTTGGAGTTTGGTGAGACATCAGCTTTCTTTGACAAAGAGGGCTAAAGACCTTGTCTAATTACAAGTAGGCATTCATAGGTAAAGGCAAAGGTTGTCCCCTGACATTAAGTCCAGTCGTGTCTGACTCTGGGGTGTGGTGCTCATCTCCATTTCTAAGCCGAAGAGCCGGCGTTGTCTGTAGACACCTCCAAGGTCATGTGGCCGGCATGACTGCATGGAGCACCGTTACCTTCCCACCTGAGCGGTACCTATTGATCTACTCAAATTTGCATGTTTTCGAACTGCTAGGTTGGCAGAAGCTAGGGCTGACAGCGGAAGCTCACGCCGCTCCCCGGAATCGAACCTGTGACCTTTCGATCAATAAGCTCATCTGTTGGGGTTCAGCCTGAGTTTGAACTTGAACCTGATTCTCTGTTTGTTCCTCCTGATGCTAACGAAAATATATTTACTGATGCTAATGAAAATGTACCTCTTGATGCCAATGCTCCTGAAATTAGTGAGGAAGAAACTTCTGTAGGTTTGGAAAATGCCAGTGTTCCTGAAATTAGTGAGGAAGGAACTTCTGTAGATTTGGAAAATGAAAGTACCAGTGTTCATGAGAATGTTTCAGAGGGAAGCCATGACCTTTCACTCCCTTCTGCACCTGGGAACCTTAAGGAGAATAGAAGGGACCAGATCTGGCAAGACAGGAGTAAATCACTCAGCTTGCGAAGGTCTTCCCAATTAAAAAAAATACAAACAACGGCTTCAAAGCAGAGGGGCGGTTCACGGAACCAATTCTTCGGCTTTAAGTGCCTTCCGCCGGGCTGCCTTTCTCAGTTCAGGCATCATTTCAGATTGATGAAGACCTTGGCAGTTCTCCCGGTTTCCCTGGCCATGGTCTTGAAAGATTTCTAGGATATCAAGCACGGTTAGTGGATTGCTAACAGGTTCCAGTATTTTACAGTGTGGCTTTGGGTTTTGTTTTGTCCATTTAAATTCATGTTTGCTGATTTTGCTGTGGCTTTTGACTTGCATTTTTCCTTTATTTTGTAACCATTTTTCTTCAGTAAAAAAGGATTGTTTTTCACAGTCAAGTGTGGTGGATAGTTATCTTAGGGCCTCGTCTCCTGCTCTGGATTGTAACAGAGGGCTAAAGACCTTGTCTAATTACAAGTAGGCATTCATACATTCCAATAATCCAAACCACGAACAAGAAATACTTCTAAGCAAAGCTTCTATGAAACAAGGACGAGAACTACACTTGATTCCAACTATGCTTCATCTGACTATATTTCCCATACTTGGAACTTTTATCCCCTCGTTAAGCTATTCCACGCATTCAGGAATTGGTTTCGCTTTACTTGAAATCCCCTTATCTTTTTCTCTCGGAGCCTGGCAGAACACCGAAGGCACTGTTCGGCCTGTCTGTTTGGACTAATTTCCTCTCGCGTATCTATTTACTCATTAAGTCTCACAGCTGGGCCAGGTGTCCAGTTGTTTCCAAGCCCCAGATCCTGGGAACTCTCTGGTAGCAATTCAGGGAGTACACTATCATCCCCACACCCTTCAGGGACATTCTCATGGGAAACTACACTTTGCACAGGGGTCTCCTGGTCCTTCTCTGCATCGGTATCATTGACCAAACCGCTATTATGGTATTTCAGATACTCCACTTTGGCAGGAAAAACGAAATGCAAAGATACAGAATGGAGGATGCCTGGCTCGAGAGCAGTACATGTGAAAAAGATCTTGGAGTCCTCGTGGACAACAAGTTAAACATGAGCCAACAATGTGATATGGCGGCAAAAAAAAAGCCAATGGGATTTTGACCTGCATCAATAGGAGCCTAGTGTCTAGATCTAGGGAAGTCATGCTCCCCATGCTCTATTCCGCTTTGGTTAGACCACACTTGGAATATTGCATCCAATTCTGGGCACCACAATTCAAGAGAGATATTGACAAGCTGGAATGTGTCCAGAGGAGGGCGACTAAAATGATCAAGGTTCTGGAGAACAAGCCCTATGAGGAGCGGCTTAAGGAGCTGGGCATGTTTAGCCTGAAGAAGAGAAGGCTGAGAGGGGATATGATAGCCATGTATAAATATGTGAGAGGAAGCCACAGGGAGGAGGGAGCTAGCTTGTTTTCTGTTTCCTTGGAGACTAGGACGCGGAACAATCGCTTCAAACTACAAGAGAGGAGATTCCATCTGAACGTGAGGAAGAACTTCCTGACTGTGAGAGCCGTTCAGCAGTGGAACTCTCTGCCCCGGAGTGTGGTGGAGGCTCCTTCTTTGGAAGCTTTTAAACAGAGGCTGGATGGCCATCTGTCAGGGGTGATTTGAATGCAATATTCCTGCTTCTTGGCAGAATGGGGTTGGACTGGATGGCCCATGAGGTCTCTTCCAACTCTTTGATTCTATGATTCTATGATTTGGCGGATTACCGCGAGCTGGCATCACTTTCAGCTGATTGAATAAAATCCCTCAGTGTCGTCTTCTTCAACTTGGTGAGCGTTATTTGGGAATATTGGGCGTCTTTGCTCGCCAGGTGCCCAGATTTTCAGGGTGCCCCACGGCAGGTACCAGTATCCGCTTATCGGGACTCGTATCTCAGTATCTGCGGCCATTTTAATTTGCTCTATTACTTACCTGAGTTTTTAAAAAAATGTTTTAATAGTTTAACCAATTGGTCCAATGTTTTAAACAGGACAGATTAAATCAGCAGCTATAAAAGTGGGATAGCAGAGGCTCAATGTGACCGTCTCTGCCAAAGAGAAACAGTTGGAGAATATGGAGTTGCATTTCAACCATGTTTGGAGGGCTCCGCTATTCCCAACCCCTTGCCTTAGTGTTATTTATATCTCAAATAATAGCCAAGGCAGCCTCACAGTCCAAAGAAAATAGCAAGGGAACACGATAAAGCAGGGACGTCATTACAGAACAGCAACAAAAGAAAGCTTAAAATTAGCTTCCTATTCTGAGTTTCCATAGGTTTGCAACAAAGCTGTTGATTTACAAAGCGAATGTTATAGCGTCTCCTGCATTCAGAGCAAAAGCTAATAATAATTCAGGCAACAATGATGATATGTCAAATCGACTTGTTCTTTCAAAGGCAGCAGCCAAAGCTGAGGAGGAAAACAAGTGGTCCAAAAAAGGTATCTAAGTATTTGAAGCAAAATGTCAAACTAGAATTCTGGAAAGGGAATAACGAGCAAGAGGAATGAGAAGGTTGCCTCCGCTGATCCTTTTAGAACTTAGAATATACCTTGTTGTTGTTGTTGTTCATTCGTTCCGTCATCTCTGACTCTTCGTGACCTCATGGACCAGCCCACGCTAGAGCTCCCTGTCGGCCGTCACCACCCCCAGCTCCTTCAAGGTCAGTCCAGTCGCTTCAAGGATGCTATCCATCCATCTTGCCCTTGGTCGGCCCCTCTTCCTTTTGCCTTCCACCTTCCCCAGCATAATTGTCTTCTCCAGGCTTTGCTGTCTCCTCATGATGTGGCCAAAGGACTTCCACTTTGTCTCTAGTATCCTTCCCTCCAATGAGCAGCCGGGCTTCATTTCCTGGAGGATGGACTGGTTGGATCTTCTCGCAGTCCAAGGCACTCTCCGAACTTTCCTCCAACACCACAGTTCAAAAGCATCGATCTTCCTTCGCTCAGCCTTCCCTATGGTCCAGCTCTCACATCCATAGGTTACTACAGGGAATACCACGGCTTACGTACATACATTTGCAGAAAGTATACTGTTTGCAGATGACAAGAATCCCCCAGCTGGTTTAGGATTCTGGGAGCTGTAATCCAAATGAGAATCTTTCCTAAGCAAAAGGACCAAATTGTATAGGCAAAATAGATATACATTGGAATGCTTTTGTTGTCAAGCCATGATGATTATATGTCTTTGATAGAGTTACAAGCTGGGTAGATGCAGGGAATGCCGTGGATGGAGCGTACCTGGATTTCAGGAAGGCCTTCTTTGACAAGGTCCCCCATGACCTTCTGGCAAGGATACTAGTCCAATGTGGGCTAAGCAAAACTACGGTGAGGTGGATCTGTAATTGGTTAAGTAGACGAACACAGAGAGTGCTCACTAATGCTTCCTCTTCATCTTGGAAAGAAGTGACAAGTGGAGTGCCGCAGGGTTCCGTCCTGGGCCCGGTCCTGATCAGGACTTCATTAATGACTTAGATGAAGGGCTAGAAGGCATGATCATCAAGTTTGCAGATGACACCAAATTGGGAGAGATAGCCAATAGTCCAGAGGACAGGAGCAGAATTCAAAACGATCTGGACAGATTAGAGAGATGATGGGCCAAAACTAACAAAATGAAGTTCAACAGGGACAAATGCAAGATGCAAGATGGGTTGAGCCGCCCCTGCATTTGGACATATTGAATATCCGTGCTGAGTTTGGTCCAGATCTATCATAGTGCTCTCTGGATGTGGATGAACTCAGGGGCAGCTCAACCCCTATACTGCATTTGCAGTATAGTTGATTTTGCCCAGGGGCGCTCTTGAGGTGCTCTTGGAGGGAAATAGACCTTGACATGTGTGAGTTGTAGTTACTGGGATGTATAGCTCACTTACAATCAAAGAGCATTCTGAACTCCACCAATGATGGAATTGAACCAAATATGGCACACAGAACTCCCAAGGACAAACAGAAAATATATATTCGTGATTGGTTGGGGGGGGGGGACCAAAATACTGTTTGCTTACCATTGAAAATAACCTAGGGCCGCCTCTGGGTGAACTACAACTCCAAAACTCAAGGTCAATGGCCACCAAACCCTGTTGGTCATGGAAGTTCTGTGTGCCAAGTTTGGTTCAATTCCATCGTTGGTGGAATTCAGAATGCTCTTTGATTGTAGGTGAACTATAAATCCCAGCAACTACAACTCCCAAAGGACAACATCAATCCCCCCTAACCCCACCAGTATTCTAATTTGGGCGTATTGAGTATTTGTGCTGAATTTGGTCCAGTGAACGAAAATCCATCCTGCATATCAGATATTTACACGACAATTCATAACAGTAGCAAAATTACAGTTATGAAGTAGCAATGAAAATAATTTTATGGTTGGGAGTCACCATGACATGAGGAACTGTATTAAGGGGTTGCGGCATTAAGAAGGTTGAGAACCACTGATCTAGAGCTATTTCAATATCTTCCTTTCCTATTGTAAATGTAATATTTACAGATGTGGAATAAATCCCATAGACCAGTGGTTCTCAACCTTCCTAATGCCACGACTCCTTAATACGATTCCTCGTGTTATGGTGACCCCCAACCATAAAATTAGTTTCGTTGCTACTTCATAACTCATTTTGCTGCTGTTATGAATAATAACAGATTGGGGGAGGGTATTGATTTTGTCCTGTGAGAGTTGTAGTTGCTGGGATTTATAGTTCACCTACAATCAAGAGCATCCTGAACTGCACCAACGATGGAACTGAATCAAACTTGGCACACAGAATTCCCATGACCAACAGAAAATACTGCAAGGGTTTGGTGGGCACTGACCTTGGGTTTTGGGAGTTGTAGTTTACCTACATCCAGAGAGAACTGTAGACTCAAGCAATGATGGATCTGGACCAAACTTGGCACGAATTCTCAGTATACCCAAATGTAAACACTAGTAGAGTTTGGGGAAAATAGACTTTAATATTTGGGAGTTGTGTTTGGGAGAAATAGACCCTGACACCTGCGAGTTGTAGTTGCGGCGATTTATAGTTCACCTACAATCAAAGAGCATTCGAACCCTTCTTTGGATTCAGGGCATTCTGGCCTTCCCTGTCAATAATCCCCATTGCCTGCGGGACACATGCTTCCGACTAACGGCACCTATGTTTAGTCTGTTCATCTAAACACACCGATTAATATGTGTGTATTCTGACCACCGATGGCATCTGATTTGAGGCCTAATGGGATGACCAGTTAACAGGTGCTTGGTATACATTCCTCCCTGCATAGCAATGCCATGCAAAGCATGTGGTCATGAGAAACGCCGTCAGGTGCTAAGGTCATATAAGGTCACCATGGGTGAAGGTTGAGTTTTGGCATTATTTTAAGTGGCTTCTGGGAGGAATAAGGTAGGGACTTCCATATAAGAAGCCAACGATGTTGGCATTGTGGGTGATTTGCACACCCTCATCCTCCTACATTCCACTATATTCCCACAAATGTGGGTTTTTATTTATTTACTAGCCGTCCCCTGCCACGCATTGCTGTGGCCCACTCTGGCGGTCATGGGGGTTCTGTGTGGGAGGTTTGGCCCAATTCTATCGTTGGTGATGTTCAGAATGCTCTGTGATTGTAGCTGAACTACAAATCCCGGCAACGACAACTCCCAAATGTCAAGATTATATTTTTCCCAAACTCCACCAGTGTTCATATTTGAGCATATTGAGTATTCGTGTAGAGTTTGGTCCAGATCCATCATTGTTTGAGTCCACAGTGATCTCTGGATGTAGGTGAACTACAACTCCAAAACCAAAGGACACTGCCCACCAAACCCTTCCAGTATTTTCTGTTGGTCATGGAAGTTCTGTGTGCCAAGTTTGGTTCAATTCCATCATTGGTGGGGTTCAGAATGATCTTTGATTGTAGGTGAACTATAAATCCCAGCAACTACAACTCCCAAATGTCAAAATCAAAAAAAAAATATTGAGTGAAGGACATACATTGGGTTGTTAGGTGTATCGTGCACAAATTTGATGTCAATTCCCCCAGTGGTTTTTGAGTTCTGTGAATACCACAAATGAACATTACATTTTTATTTATATAAATTATTTATTTGCATTATTTCTGCCCCGCTCATATCAGCCCGAAGGCGACTCAGACCGGCGTACACAGTTGGCACAATTCAATGCCATAAAAATACATCCATTGATAGACAGAAAAAACCATTATAGTGCATTTAAACATAAAGACAGTGCATAATACAAATTTTAAAAACAAAGAACTATATCCTTTCATTCAAGTCCTTATCCGTTCCTTCGTCTTGGACCGTTTCTGGGTCATTTTCCAATTCATTTATTTATTCGGAGGTTCCAAATGTTTGCTCGAAGAGCCAAGTTTTTACTCTTTTCCGAAAGGTCAGGAGGGAGGGGGCTAATCTAATATCCCTAGGCAGGGAGTTCCACAGCCAAGGGGCCACCACAGAGAAGGCCCTGTCTATCGCCCCCGCTAGACGTGCTTGCGAAGCAGGCAGGATTGAGAGCAGGGCCTCCTTGGATGATCTCAAGTTCCTAAAGGGTTCGTAGGAAGAGATGTGTTCAGATAGATAAGTTGGGCCGGAACCGTTTAGGGCTTTATAGGCTAAAGCCAGTACTTTGAATTGAGCCCAGTAGCAAACTGGCAACCAATGGAGCTGATGCAGCAGAGGAGTTGTATGCTCCCTGAGCGCCGCTCCTGTTAGCAACCTGGCTGCCGAGCGTTGGACCATTTGAAGCTTCCGGGCCGTCTTCAAAGGCAACCCCATGTAGAGTTCGTTGCAGTAATCTATACGGGATGTAACCAGAGCGTGGACTACCGTGGCCAAGTCAGACTTCCCAAGGTACGGGAGCAGCTGGCGCAGAAGTTTTAATTGTGCAAATGCTCCCCTGGTCACCACCTTTTACTGTCGTGGACACCAGGATTTGGGCGTTTGCAACTGAAGAGGTGGTCTGGCTAGGCAAATACTGATATTTGCTTTAAATGGACTTTATTTATGATGGAAAAAAGGCCACACTGAGTTCCCCTTCAGAGGGAGAAGGGTAGGGTATAAATATATTAAATAAATAAATATAAATAAATAAATAAATAAATAATGGACTTTATTTATGATGGAAAATGTATTCACACCCAACAGCAGTGTTTGCGGCAACTTGCGTTGTGATGTTTTGTCTCCATCAAGAAGAAATACTCTGTAAAAATAATACATTCCCGTATTTTACAGCAACTCTCGGTTTTTTGCAGTTGCAATCTGAAATACCTCTGGGAATCTTCCCTGGGGAAAGAGACATTTTGCTCTGCCTGAAATCCACAGGCATGGCTTTTTTTGGCTTTTCGTGAGATTCGGAAGGACTCTGTCAAATCCAACTCTCCTTTTTATGGCCATGTGGCCCGAGAAAATCAAGCTACGAGAGAGATTTAATAATCCCAGCACAAGAGATGCAACAGATGCTTATTGCACCCAGAATAGAAGTAGGAGAGCTCACTGACTTGTTTAAGGATCAGAGAAATACTAGGAAACCGTTGCTGTTGTTGTTGCAGTTGTTGTTGTTTTTCCAAAGGCTCCATTCCACTATTGGGCACGGACTGGGACCAAAACAAAGCGGGAGAGCTGTTTGCAATTCTTACTCATTTTAATTGTTTTCTTACCACCTATAAAAAGTACGGATCAATTCTGTGCGTGTCTGTTTGGAAGTAAGCTCAAGTGCAATAATAGAATTCAGGGCTGCAAACTAGTTAGTGTTCAGTTCCATGTTACTTCTTCACAGGTTGCGATAATACTTTGTGGTCAGCTCAGTTCTGATGTTCAAATGGCCTCCTACATGGGTCACTGATGGATCAATGCAAGGAAAAGAAGTTGCCAATCTGGGCTGGTTCTCCTGACAAAGTCAGAGCTGGGGTGTGGTGCTCATCTCCATTTCTAAGCCAAAGAGCCGGCGTTGTCCGTAGACACCTCCAAGCTCATGTGGCCGACATGACTACATGGAGCGCTGTTAATGAGCAAATAGATAACGAGCAAATATGGAACACTCTCCCTGTAGACATCAGGCAGGCGCCCTCCCTTATGTCTTTCCGTAAAAGCCTAAAGACATGGCTGTTTGAGAAGGCATTTAATTAAGTGCTACAAAATTTGGTAAAGATGACTGGAACGGAACGTGGATTATGAGATTGGTTATGATTCGACTATGAGACGGAGCGGATTATTTAGTGTAACTTTATAATTGTTGTATTGTGGATTTGTGGTTTTGTTATTGCTTTTTGTAAATTGCCTTTTATATGTTGTACACCGCCGTGAGTCGCCCTAGGGCTGAGAACGGCGGTCAACAAATGCAGCAAATTAATAAATAAATAAATAAATAAATAAATAAATAAATAGACGAGAGGAGATCAGTCAAAATAGGAGAGCCGAACAGTGGCCTCAGCGTTCTGCCTGGCTCAAAGAGAAAAAGATAAGAAATTCTCAGTTAAAGCAAAGCCAATTTCTGAGCACTAGGGACATGGCTAACAAGGAGATAAAAGTCCCAAGTAAAGGATATGTAGTCAGATGAAGCATCGTTTGGAGTCAAGATCTCGTCCTTGTTTCATGGAAGCTTTGCTTGGAATACTCATTCTATACTTTTATATTCATGCCTTGGATTCATATTTCCTGATTTCTTACATTTTATTTGGGAAGTTTTGACTTTGTTTTTATGGACTTTGCTGTTTTACCCTGGACTACTTTGCTCCTGCTTATCTTCCTACCTAATTGGATTTACCTATTTCTTTTAAGTGTTTTTTTTTTACTTTACTGATTTTTAATTATCTTCAATAAAAGGATTGTTCCCCATCCAGCAGTGTGGTGTTTAAAGTCAGGGGGCTTTTCCTGTCCTGGAGTGCAACAACAATGTTGCGTGTGCAAGTGCGATACCCCTCCCACAGCCAACCCAAGAAGTATGCTCACACATGATGTGGGATGAACAATGGTCACAACTCATTTATTGATAACAGGAACAAGGGTTGGCAGCCAAGCATGGGTCCTGGATCACAATCGGGCAGCCCAATACTGCCTGATCCCGCACACGCCAAGGTGCCGCCGGCACAATACCGGGCAAACGCAACTCGGCACCCCTGGGACCACCGGCCGTCCCCCCTTTCTGCTAGGGGGGATACTGAACCAGATCCAGGGCCCATGCCCCACGCCAACAAGGAGTTGTGACAAGGAGCATAAAACAAACAAGTCACTGTTAACAGGTAACCAGGACAAGTTAAACAATAACCACATGCAGGGTGGGTGGGATGGATCACAAGGAGGGAGAGGCCAGCTCAGGCCTTTCCCGCAGCAGGCGTGGTCAGTTGGCCATTGGCTGATTGACCCGCCAGCGGGAAACCTTCCCGCCATCTGAGGGGGCTTCTGGGAGGAAGAAGCCCCCCCTAAGGCGCCAGTTAAAACTCGTGCTCCAGCTGCGACCGTACCTTGGGAAGTCTGACTTGGCCACGGTAGTCCACGCCCTGGTTACATCCCGCTTAGACTACTGCAACGCTCTCTACGTGGGGTTGCCCTTGAAGACTGTTCGGAAGCTTCAAATGGTCCAACGTTCGGCAGCCAGGCTGCTAACAGGAGCGGCACTCAGGGAGCACACCACTCCTCTGTTGCGCCAGCTCCACTGGCTGCCAATCTGCTACCGCGCATAATTCAAGGTGCTGGCTTTAGCCTATAAAGCCCTAAACGGTTCTGGCCCTACCTACCTCTCCGAACACATCTCCTCCTATGAACCGACCAGGACATTAAGATCGTCTGGGGAGGCCCTGCTCTCGGTCCCGCCCGCATCGCAGGTGCGGTTGGCGGGGACGAGAGACAGGGCCTTCTCGGTGGTGGCCCCTCGGCTATGGAACGCCCTACCTGTGGACATCAGACAGGCCCCCTCACTGCTGGCATTCCGGAGGAAGGTCAAGACTTGGCTTTGCGAACAAGCGTTTGGCTAAATAATGCAATGAAATACAGTAATACGGTACAATTGATCACAGGAATTGGTATAAGGGATTATGATTACGGATTCTGATTCTGACTTGTTTGCTGAGGCATATATCTAGGATTATGATTGTTTGACCTGATGTTTTGTATAATGTGTTTTTTAACTGCCTTCTTGTTGTTATTGTGTTGATCTTTACTATGTAAACCGCCTTGAGTCGCCATTTTGGCTGAGAAAGGCGGTATAGAAGTAAAGCAAATAAATAAATAAGGCCAGAATGGCGGTGGGGGATGCCCTGCACCACAACTTCTTTGGCCCGGTAAGTCGGGCCATGCCTTTCCTTTGAGAGAGATTCAAATGTTCCTTGGGCGTCCATGTGAAGGATCTCCTTCCGGCGCCTCAGAAGCAGAAAATATACTAACTTGTCTTAGCAAGCTCCTGCACAGAAAACCTAAACATATAACTGTTGCCAAAACTCCCAGACTCAGCTAGCATTCTGAGCATAGCCCAAACAATCAGCTTTGTGCTTTGCATATTTCAGTTAACACACTCACCAACTGATTTTTACATGCTCCAACAGACTCCTCCTTTAAACAGAGTCTGGATGACCATCTGTCAGGAGGGATTGGCTCGTGCCTTCCTGCCTGGCAGAAGGGGCTGGACTGGATGGCCGTATGGGTCGCTTCCAGTTCTATGGTTCCAAGCTTGAGTATATGCTGCATAGAATCATAGAATCAAAGAGTTGGAAGAGACCTCGTGGGCCATCCAGTCCAACCCCATTCTGCCAAGAAGCAGGAATATTGCATTCAAATCACCCCTGACAGATAGCCATCCAGCCTCTGTTTAAAAGCTTCCAAAGAAGGAGCCTCCACCACACTCCGGGGCAGAGAGTTCCACTGCTGAACGGCTCTCGCAGTCAGGAAGTTCTTCCTCATGTTCAGATGGAATCTCCTCTCTTGTAGTTTGAAGCCATTGTTCCACGTCCTAGTCTCCATGGAAGCAGAAAACAAGCTTGCTCCCTCCTCCCTATGACTTCCTCTCACATATTTATACCTGGCCCTCATCATATCTCCTCTCAGCCTTCTCTTATTCAGGGTAAACATGCCCAGCTCCTTAAGCCGCTCCTCATAGGGCTTGTTCTCCAGACCCTTGATCATTTGAGTCGCCCTCCTCTGGACACATTCCAGCTTGTCAATATCTCTCTTGAATTGTGGTGCACAGAACTGGACACAATATTCCAGGTGTGGTCTAACCAAACTAGTCCAGTGTGGGCTAGGCAAAACTACGGTGAGGTGGATCAGTAATTGGTTAAATGGACGAACCCAGAGGGTGCTCACCAATGCAACTGATGACAAGGAGCATTCTTCTTCTAGGTTGTTGTAGGTTTTTCAGGCTATATGGCCATGTTCTAGAAGCATTCTCTTCTGACATTTCGCCTGCATCTATGGCAAGTATCCTCAGAGGTTGTGAAGTCTCAGGATGCCTGCCATAGATGCAGGTGAAACGTCAGGAAAGAATGCTTCTAGAACATGGCCATATAGCCTGAAAAACCTACAACAACCCAGTGATTCCAGCCATGAAAGCCTTCGACAATACATTCTTCTTCTTATCGTGAGCATCATCTCTTGGGCTCTTTCCAGATCTCTATTGTAGAAGCATCAAGAGCGAGGCCAACATAAAAGGAGGCCGTGGTGTGAATTCATTCCTTGCTTTGATGCCCAAGAACGGGTTGAGCTGACCTGTATCTCTCCGCTTGTTAAACTGCCCACATTAGCGGTGTGTACTTCTTCATGTGTTGTCATACTTCTGTTCCTCGTCATGCTCCCAAATGCCACGAGGAACCGTTTGCCTAAAATTAGCAGCATTAGGAGGCCCAAAGGTCGCAGATGCTCTTTTAAAATAGTTAGGAGGACAGCTCTGATGTCAGCAGCATCCAAGAGTCCTTAGTCTTGTGTTTCTGTTTTCTTTTGAAGGCATAAATGTGGAAGGTAATCGAACAGGAATTTGACTCAACATGGTTGCTTCCGAAAGGGCAATATTTTTTATGGCCAACCTTCCCCAAACAGCCTTGACTCAAATGGAGGAGCATCTGATTTGTCCTTTCAGGGAAATCTTCTCATCATATCTAGGAAATTGGACCCAGCAGGGTTTTGTATGATGGGGAAAAGATGCGTTTCGTGGCATTGACAAGAAGCGGGCACAAGGAATGCAACAACTCAAGTGTTGGCATCTCATAAGGAAAAAAAAAACAATTCCATGTATCGCCCCAGTGGCACAGTGGGTTAAACCGCTGAGCTGCTGATCTTGCTGATCGAAAGGTCGCAGGTTCGAATCCAGGGAGCAGCGTGAACTCCTGCTGTTGAAAGAAGCACAAACTTTGCATGATATTCTGCTGCATGGTGCCCTGGAGGCACAGCTGTTAAACCGCTGAGCTGCTGGATTTGCTGACCGAAAGGTTGGCGGTTTAAATCTGGGGAGAAGGATGAGCTCCCATTGTTAGCTCCAGCTCCAGCCAACCTAGCAGTTTGAAAACATGCAAATGTGAGTAGATCAATAGGTACTGCTCCAGCCCCCGATGGCACAGTGGGTTAAACCCCTGTGCCGGCAGGACTGAAGACCGACAGGTGTGATCTAACCAAGGCAGAATAGAGCATGGGGAGCATGGCTTCCCTAGAACTAGACACGATGCTCCTATTGATGCAGGCCAAAATCCCATTGGCGTTTTTTGCCGCCACATCACATTGTTGGCTCATGTTTAACTTCCTGTCCACGAGGACTCCAAGATCTTTTTCACACGTACTGCTCTTGAGCAAGGCGTCCCCCGTTCTGTATCTTTGCATTTCGTTTTTTCTGCCTAAGTGGAGTATCTTTCCCCCAAGACGATGCTGTCCAAATGTTGTTGAATAACCAATCCTATGTATTGTCGAAGGCTTTCATGGCCAGAATCACTGGGTTGTTGTAGGTTTTTCTGGACTATATGGCCATGTTCTAGAGGCAATTTTTCTCCTGATGTTTCGCCTGCATCTATGGCAAGCATCCTCAGAGGTAGTGAGGTCTGTTGGAAGTAAGAAATGAACAAAATCTGGCTACCAGTATTAAAAAAACTCTAAAATTACAACAGCAAAACAGCAGAGGGGAAACAAACAGGCACATAAAATCACTCTCAACAAGAGATTCCCCCCAGGCCCTTCCAAGCCATTGAATGCTAATCAAGGTGATCAGCTGAAACATTCACACCTAGCCCCAGCAGACAAAAGTCCTTTGTCCCACCCTGGTCATTCCGCAGATATATAAACCCATTTTTCCTACTTCCAACAGACCTCACTACCTCTGAGGAAGCTTGCCATAGATGCAGGCGAAACGTCAGGAGAAAAATTGCCTCCAGAACATGGCCATATAGCCCGGAAAAACCTACAACAACCCAACCAATCCTATCTTTGTCAGCATGGCCAAAAAACATGAACATCTAAAGGACTTGGGGTGTATTTCTGGATCAGAAAGGGACATTGATGGATCAGAAGCCCTTCTGGTCTAATCCAGTATGTCAGCTTCACAAGCCGTGGTAGGATTTGAATGGTACATCTAATCCCCTAAAATAAAGACATCTATCCACACGCTTCTAAATAAATATGCTTTAAGATGCTGCTGAGCCCCTTCCAGAAAGATCTGTCTTTTCTCAGCCCAACACTTTTTCCAACAAAACAGAGCTACATGATCTGACCTTTAGAAATGCCCTAAAAGCCATTGGTGTCAATAAGAAAAAGGTTCTCTTTACTGGTATCCCAGGAGCAAAAGGCAAAAAGGGTCGCACGGTTTGAGCCATGGGAAGAAAGAATCCAGTAAATCCAAGACTTGCCAGGTTTCTTTCTATTAATGGCGTTCCCATGGGATTGGATTTTTTTCCCTTTCCAGCTCTTTGGGACTCATGCACTTTGGAGTTGTTGTGTTGCCATCAAGAGCTTCGGATGCACATGCTTTGAAGGGAAACGTCTGCAGACACAACGTGATTCAGACTACGCTATGTAACAAAATTTGAAAAACAATTCTGTTCCTGTATTTTCGAAGGCTTTCATGGCCGGAATCACTGGGTTGTTGTTGGTTTTTTCGGGCTATGTGGGCATGTTCTAGAGGCATTCTCTACTGACATTTCACCTGCATCTATGGCAAGCATCCTCACAGGTAGTGAGGTCTGTTGGAAGTAGGAAAAAGGGTTTATATATCTGTGGCATGACCAGGGTGGGACAAAGCACTCTTGTCTGCTGGAGCTAGGTGTGAATGTTTCAACTGACTACCTTGATTAGCATATAATGGCCTGGCAGTGCCTGGAGCAAACATTTGTTGAGGTGAGACATAGTTTTCCAAAGTACAGTAGTAAGCCAGACTCCCAGGAGCATAAATACTAAAGGGACCTGGGGAGAGGGGTGAAAGATCAACTGAGCCAAGGTTTCAAAAGAATTGGGGCCCGGAGGGGGGGTGGGAGGGCACAAGAGTGAGAAATCCAGCCTTGCGAGTTCGAGACTTGCCAAGGACCAGTCAAGAGGAGAAAAATGGCAAAAAGGTGGCAAACAAGGCACAGGGAGCCAAAGCACACATTTTGCCGTTCGAAGCCCCAGAAGTGGGGCTTCCCTTTTGGTTTGTGCTCCAGCAAGCACTAGAGAGGGGAAAGAGAGAGAAAAGCTTCAGTAGGCAATGGCCTGGCCCAGGTAAACTAGACATCCCAAGGGCCGTGGACCGTTTTTTTTTTCCTCATGTAACACTGCCATGTCTCAATGCTATAGAATCCTGGGAATTGTAATCCGGTGACAATTCGGACTACAATTCGGAAAAATGCTGTGAGTGCAGCATTTTTCCGAATGAAGCAGAGAGTGTTTGAGGACCGGGACATCTGTAGGGAGACCAAGGTGCTTGTTTATAGAGCTATTGTCCTCCCAACCCTGCTCTATGCCTGTGAGAAGTGGACTGTCTACAGATGTCACATGCAACTCCTGGAACGATTCCATCAGCGTTGCCTCTGGAAAATCCTGCAAATCTCTTGGGAAGACAAGCAGACAAATGTTAGCATGCTGGAAGAAGCAAAGACCACCAGCATTGAAGCGATGGTCCTCCACCATCAACTTGGCTGGAGTGGCCACGTTGTCCGGATGCCTGACCACCATCTCCTAAAGCAGTTGCTCTACTCCAAACTCAGGAATGGAAAACGTAATGTTTTTGGACAGGAAAAGAGATTTAAAGATGGGCTTAAAGCCAGCCTTAAAACTGTGGCATAGACACTGAGAACTGGGAAGCCCTGGCCCTTGAGCGCTCCAGCTGGAGATCAGCTGTGACCAGCAGTGCTGTAGAATTTGAAGAGGCATGAATGGAGGGTGAAAGAGAGAAATGTGCCAAGAGGAAGGCGCATCAAACCAACCCCAACCGGGACCACCTTCCACCTGGAAACCGATGTCCTCACTGCGGAAGGGAGAACATGCAGGTCAAGAATAGGGCTCCACAGTGACCCATGGACCAACCACCAGTACACCGATCTTGGAAGACAATCCTACTCGGACAACGAGGGATCGCCTACGTAAGTAAGCAAGCAAGCAAGTCCAATGAGACACCAGCACTATTTGGCCACCAAAATGGTTCGAACTGGATGAGTTCTGTAGTGCCAATGCACCCATAGTGAGCTCTTCCACGTTGACTGATTCTCCGTCTGGCTTTGGTTTCCATCAGACACAAAGAACTCAGAAAAATAAACAAAGAGTAAATGAGTTTGGTGCTGACAGGAGGGCTGGGTTTTCTTTTCCTGCAGAAGCCAAGGCTTCGCCTCTGATGGCTTCAAGGAGGGAAAGCTGGGAGGCAGATGTGCCGTGCGTGGAAACCCAAGGAAAAACAGCCGGCTCCCTCTATAAGCAACAGCACCGCCGAGACTGGATTGTCACCAACCCTGGATTTCTTTCTTTCTCTTTTTTGCTTTATCTCCAGACATAAGCGAGGATTACATCATGAAGCCTTGCAGCCGGGCCGAAATGGAACGGCTCTGCAGCCAAGAATACTTTCCGCCAGTTACCTGATCCCTTGCGTTGCCTTCGGGGAAGCCAGACAGCCAGGAATGGCGAGACGGGACAGGAATGGCCTCTTAGATCCAATGTCTAGGACAGGGTGGGTGAGGATGGGCCAGCCGTATCGTGCCTGGACTGCGGCTCCCATAATCCCTCTTTATTGGAAGTCGTAGGCCAAAAATCAGCAGCAATCCCATGCTTTCACCTTTTCCATGGTCCCATCTACACTGATGATTCAATGCTGTTCAAAGCTAGCTTCAAATCGAAGCAGTTAGGCTCCAAATGTCCACAAAAGTGTGCAAAGAAAGTCTTTAATGCATGCCAGCGCGCTATCATCCCCATCTAGGCCAGTGTTTCTCAACCTTCTTAATGCCGTGACCCCTTAATACAGATCCTCATGTTGTGATGACCCCCAACCACAACATTATTTTCGTTGTTGCTTCACAACTGTAATTTTGCCACTGTTATGAATTGTAATGTAACTATCTGATATAGAATCATAGAATCATAGAATCAAAGAGTTGGAAGAGACCTCATGGGCCATCCAGTCCAACCCCATTCTGCCAAGAAGCAGGAAAATTGTATTCAAAGCACCCCCGACTGATGGCCATTCAGCCTCATAGAATCATAGAATCATAGAATCAAAGAGTTGGAAGAGACCTCATGGGCCATCCAGTCCAACCCCATTCTGCAAAGAAGCAGGAAAATTGTATTCAAAGCACCCCCGACTGATGGCCATTCAGCCTCATAGAATCATAGAATCAAAGAGTTGGAAGAGACCTCATGGGCCATCCAGTCCAACCCCCTGCCAAGAAGCAGGAATATTGCAATCAAATCACCCCTGACAAATGGCCATCCAGCCTCTGCTTAAAAGCTTCCAAAGAAGGAGCCTCCACCACACTCCGGGGCAGAGAGTTCCACTGCTGAACGGCTCTCACAGTCAGGAAGTTCTTCCTCATGTTCAGATGGAATCTCCTCTCTTGTAGTTTGAAGCCATTGCTCCTCGTCCTAGTCTCCAAGGAAGCAGAAAACAAGCTTGCTCCCTCCTCCCTGTGGCTTCCTCTCACATATTTATACATGGCTATCATATCTCCTCTCAGCCTTCTCTTCTTCAGGCTAAACATGCCCAGCTCCCCAAGCCGCTCCTCATAGGGCTTGTTCTCCAGACCCTTGATCATTTTAGTCGCCCTCCTCTGGACACATTCCAGCTTGTCAATATCTCTCTTGAATTGTGGTGCCCAGAATTGGACACAATATTCCAGATGTGGTCTAACCAAAGCAGAATAGAGGGGTAGCATTACTTCCTTAGATCTAGACACTAGGCTCCTATTGATGCAGGCCAAAATCCCATTGGCTTTTTTTGCCACCACATCACATTCCTGGCTCATGTTTAACTTGTTGTCCACGAGGACTCCAAGATCTTTTTCACACGTACTGCTGTCGAGCCAGGATGTATTTCCATTCACTGGACCAACTTTGGCACAAATACCCGATATGCCCAAATTTGAATACTGGTGGGAGTTGTAGTTGCTGGGATTTATAGTTCACCTACAATCAAAGAGCATTCCGAACTCCACCAACGATGGAATTGAACCAAACTTGGCACACAGAACTCCCATGACCAATAGAAAATACTGGAAGGGTTTGGTGGGCATTGACCTTGAGTTTGGGAGTTGTAGTTCACCTAGATCCAGAGAGCACTGTGGACTCAAACAATAATGGATCTGGACCAAACTCGGCATGAATACTCAATATTTATTTATTTATTTACTTTATTTCCATACCGCTTTTCTCAGCCCTTAGGCGACTCAAAGCGGTTTGCATAGTACAAATTATCACAAGATAGTATCATAGGCAATTAAAACACATTATACATAACAATCAATATCAATAAACAATCATTATCATAATCATAACGCCTCAACAACAAATCAGAATCCATTCTCATAATCCTTTGTTTCATGTTCCTATGTTCGATTGCACCGTATTCCTATATTCAATTGCTCTGTTTAGCCAAAAGCTTGTTCGAAGAACCAGGTCTTCACCTTCCTCCGGAACGCCAACAATGAAGGGGCCTGTCTGATGTCTACAGGTAGGGCATTTCACAGCTGAGGGGCCACCACCGAGAAGGCCCTGTCCCTCGCCCCTGCCAAGCACACCTGTGATGCAAGCGGGATCGAGAGGAGGGCCTCCCAAATATGCCCAAATGTGAACGCTGGTGGTGTTTGGGGGAAACAGACCTTGACACTTGCGAGTTGTAGTTGCTGGGATTTACAGTTCACCTACAATCAAAGAACATTCTGAACCCCACCAGCGATAGAATTGGCCCAAACTTCCCACACAGAACCCCCATGACCAAGAGAAAATATTGTGTTTTCTGATAGTCTTTGGCGACCCCTCTAACACCCCCTCATGACCCCCCACCCCAGGGGTCCCGACCCCCAGGTTGAGAACCACTGATCTAGGCTTCAAACTGGATTTCCTATGTAATTATCTAAACAGCAAACCCACTTTATTCTCAATACCGGTCTAAAACTGCATTAAATGGTTAGTGTGTTATGTTATTTCGGCTCTGCTAAAGCATGGGTTCAGGACCTGGTGTGCCTCACTCCTAAAGGACTGAATGGGACACAGAGAGGTTGAAGACAGAAACGAAGGCATTTATTCTCCTTGGTCAGAGAGGATGTCAACAGAATCTGCACTCCCAAAAACTGGCATACTTCAGTGTAAACATACAGAAATAGACTTGGAAGATGTCACCAGAATCCTGGCTGCTGCAAAGCCAACCACCTGTTCCCTTGGCCACGGTAGTCCACGCTATGGTTACATCCCATTTAGACTACTGCAACGCTCTCTACGTGGGGTTGTCTTTGAAGACGGCCCGGAAGCTTCAATTGGTCCAACATGCGGCAGCCATGATACTAACAGGAGCAGGACGCAGAGAGCATACAACCTCCTTGTTGTACCAGCTCCACTGGCTGCCGATTTGCTACCGGGCTCAATTCAAGGTGTTGGTATTGGCCTATAAAGCCCTAAACGGTTCCGGCCCAAGATACCTATCCGACCGCATCTCGACCTACGAGCCCACCAGGACTTTGAGATCTTCCGGGGAGGCCCTGCTCTTGATCCCGCCTGTCTCACAGGCACAGCTGGCGGGGACGAAAGATAGGGCCTTCTCGGTGGTGGCTCCTCGGCTGTGGAACACCCTTAGAATCATAGAATCATAGAATCAAAGAGTTGGAAGAGACCTCATGGGCCATCCAGTCCAACCCCCTGCCAAGAAGCAGGAATATTGCATTCAAATCACCCCTGACAGATGGCCATCCAGCCTCTGCTTAAAAGCTTCCAAAGAAGGAGCCTCCACCACACTCCGGGGCAGAGAGTTCCACTGCTGAACGGCTCTCACAGTCAGGAAGTTCTTCCTAATGTTCAGATGGAATCTCCTCTCTTGTAGTTTGAAGGCATTGTTCCGCGTCCTAGTCTCCATGGAAGCAGAAAACAAGCTTGCTCCCTCCTCCTCCCTGTGGCTTCCTCTCACATATTTATACATGGCTATCATATCTCCTCTCAGCCTTCTCTTCTTCAGGCTAAACATGCCCAGTTCCCTAAGCCGCTCCTCATAGGGCTTGTTCTCCAGACCCTTGATCATTTTAGTCGCCCTCTTCTGGACACATTCCAGCTTGTCAATATCTCTCTTGAATTGTGGTGCCCAGAATTGGACACAATATTCCAGATGTGGCCTAACCAAAGCAGAATAGAGGGGTAGCATTACTTCCTTAGATCTAGACACTATGCTCCTATTGATGGAGGCCAAAATCCCATTGGCTTTTTTTGCCGCCACATCACATTCCTGGCTCATGTTTAACTTGTTGTCCACGAGGACTCCAAGATCTTTTTCACACGTACTGCTCTCGAGCCAGGCCTCCCCCATTCTGTCTCTTTGTATTTCATTTTTTCTGCCAAAATTGATCTGTGCCCCTCTAATAAATTGATCCGTGCCCCTCTTGGCTGGTTAAGAGCTGCCTGGAAGGACTATTGGATCCTTTGAGCAATATAATCAATGGTTCTCTTGAACAAGAGGTTTTCCCGGATAACCTAAAAGAGGCAAGGGTCCGTCCCTTGTTGAAGAAGCCCAACCTGGACCCTATGACCCTTGCCAATTATCGTCCCGTCTCTAATCTCCCATTCTTAGGTAAGGTGATAGAGCGGGCTGTATTGGGACAATTGCTGCAATTTTTGGATGACACAGCCGGCTTGGACCCTTTCCAGTCAGGCTTTCGCCCGGGTCATGGGGCGGAGACGGTCCTGGTTGCTATTACAGATGAACTTCATCGTCAGTCTGATAGCGGCGGATCGGCGCTTCTGGTTCTTCTCGATCTTACCGCAGCGTTCAACATCGTTGACTACGATTTAATGATCCACCGTCTCATCATGTC
Organism: Anolis sagrei; assembly: GCF_037176765.1. NCBI lineage: Eukaryota > Metazoa > Chordata > Lepidosauria > Squamata > Anolidae > Anolis > Anolis sagrei. Next base: position 194,151,001 of record NC_090025.1, on the reverse strand, counting down.
CGGAGTTCATGGTCAGGCCCTCAATTGGTTCAATTCATTCCTCCGAAATCGGAGTCAGTGCATGGAATATATGGACCAAGTCTCCGAAAGTTCCCCTTTTGGGGGAAACTTTTGGGTTTTGACCAGAGGCACTGAAGCAAGTGTCTCCGAGTCCTGTTTACTTTGCTTTAATAAACCATTCTTTGGGACATACTCCTGTGTCTGGCTCTTTAAGGCATCTGGGTTCCAACAGTCATACTTCAGAACCCTGGGATTTGTAGTTTGGATAGAGAAGGAAAGTTACAACTCGCAGGATTTATCCATAGTTATTAATCTGGTGTTAAAGTGGAATAATTCTACAGTGTAGCTGCATCTCTAAGGAGATCTGTTCTGTCTCTCAAGCTTAAAGGAAACTCACTTTAACCTGAAGTAACCCCTAATGCGGACAAAGGTTTGGGATCCCCTTTGTAAACCGAACAATATATTCCGAAGACATTGTTGATTTGCGTGTCTTCTCGCTCCTAACCAGTTCAGCTCCACAATAAATATTTCGGCGCCGGGCTCATTAAAGCCTCGGTGACTCAACGCAACGCAAATTCCAAATTTAGCCAAAGCCAAGTCAGGATTATGAGCGTGGTTCTTGTTTTGCTCCCACTGGAAAGCCTTTCGGAGCTGCTCATTTAACTGAGGAAGACGGACCATGTATTTGTCATCGCTTCCCTAATTCCTCTGCTCTGGCCAATGTCTCCCTCTGGAACAAGAAGCAAATTTTGGGGAGAAATTCAACACCATTTGTCTTTCTGTCACCAGGGTAAATTACCAACAGTTAGGGCCAGAGAAGATGAAGACATCTATATGTAAATATATATGTGTGTGTGTGTGTGTATTAGACACACATATACATACGTACATTACATTACGAAGTGGTTCACTATACCCAATCAGCCTACAATAGGACCTACACACATCCCCAGTAGCTTTGGTCATGAACTTACCATAGAAAACCAAAATGACGGATAATGGTGAACTCCATTGAAATGAATGACTTTTGGGGGAACATATGAGGGTTGAATGAAAAGTAATGCCTCCACCTTTGTAACTCCTCAACAGATGGCAGTACTGGTATGCAACAGGTACTGGCTTGCTCAGTAGACTCTCCTCTACAGTTCCATTTTGGTGGGAAGCCTTAGCATTGAACGGTTGTGTTATTAAAGTGCGAAGTATGGAACCCTGCGCAGACAGTCGGTCAATGCGGCTTAAGCAACGTATGTGGCAGGTACTGGCTTGTTCAGTAGACTCTTCTCTACAGTTCCATTTTGGCGGGAAGCCTTAGCATTGAATGGTTGTGTTGCTAAAGTGCGAAGTATGGAACCCTGCGCAGACGGTTGGTCAATGCAACCTAAGCAACGTATGTGGCAGGTACTGGCTTGTTCAGTAGACTTTCCTCTACAGTTCCATTTTGGCGGGAAGCCTTAGCATTGATCGATTGTGTTGCTAAAGTGTGAAGTATGGAACCCTGCACAGACGGTCAGTCAATGTAACTTAAGCAACATGCAGTCATTAAATTCTTGACAGCAGAAGGTGTCACCCCAAAGGAGATTCATCAGAGAATGCAAGCTGTTGCAAACACAATCATCATAAGCAGCTTGCATTCTCAGATGAATCTCTGCTGCATACCAGTACTGCCATCTGTTGAGGAGTTACGAAGGTGGAGGCATTACTTTTCATTCAACACTTGTATCCTAGAACTGCATTGCAATACCTAGATAGGACATCATGTATGGCCATGTTCTAGAGGCATTTTCTCCTGATGTTTCGCCTGCATCTATGGCAAGCATCCTCAGAGGCAGTGAGGTCTTTTGGAAGTAGGAAAATGGGTTTATATATCTGTGGAATGACCAGGGTGGGACAAAGGACTTTTGTCTGCTGGAGCTAGGTGGGAATGTTT